>NC_090057.1:7814708-8188725 GCF_038355195.1 Osmerus mordax | reverse complement strand
ACTCCTAAAACACAGTGCAGGAGTTCAACATATGGTTGACTGTTCAGTTCATCTTATCCAAAGATCGATTGTGGTTCTTTCAGTTGTTACATTCAAACTCTTAAGAAAAACAGATTTCAGGAATGTTGGACATGCATTTTTACTTCAAACACATCTATATCAAAAAAGCCCTTGAACTGAGAGAGACACAGCGGACTTGGTAAAAAATGCCACAACATTTAAAAAGCATTTTTTTTTTTTTAAGGCAAAAACTCTTGATGACAGATTCATTTTACAAAAGTATGCAAAAGTTTTGCTATAATATGAAAAAGTTTAAGAATTGCTGAAGTGAATTTTTGTTTTGTTCATAAAAACACAAATCACAGCACTTAACAATTGAGAATATGAAACCCTTCATGTAAAATTCCAAAAACCGAATTGAAAAAAACAAAGCCCGATATTAAAGACACTGAAGTTTGACCGTTATCACAAATGTTTCAATTAAAATGAGGGTTGCAAAAATAGCTGTATAGCCACCGGTGTGTTGACGTCAACATCAAACACACGTCAACTACATACCCCCGTCCCTCGTACAAATAATACTGGGCACCTTGGTGTCTCATTCCTCCATGTTTCCCAACCCTACATCCCAACTAGACTGCAGGTAAAGCACAAAAACCTAGGCGAACTAGGTGTATCCAGCATTGTTTTGATATAGAAGAGGGTCTAGAAGAGACAGATCAGGAGAAAGAGAGGTGCAACAAAAACAGTTATATAAAAAGTATATTTTTTCCAGTGCATGTTGATAGCAAACAGTTGTTTTGATATTAGGAGTTGAGGGTGACCGGCTGGGACCTGTGTGAGTAGGGTCAAGGGTCAGACTGTGCCCTGGTGGGTGGATATGGAAAACCTGTCAGCGTATTAGGTTGGAAACAACCTAATACGTTTCACAAAATATGGTATAAATGTCTATTCTATTGAGGGCACAAGACCTGCCTCTGTCTCCATATGGGTACATCTGGGAGAGGTGAGTGAGTGAGCGGTCTACCTCACGTTAAAAGTGTAGGATCGTGTGGCTGATCGGATGCTCACAAGGCACATTTGTACGATTGTACATTTTGATTGTCCATTTTGTATGATTTCTGGAGACCCACAGTTTGGGAGGCACATGGCTTTTTTTCTCAAAGGCCAACCTCTTGACTCACAGGCACAGCAGATCACATGGTACTGAATGCACATCAACTATGAAAAACAAAGAATCTGTACACATTTTGATATCTATACAGTAGCACTGACCAAATGTACACAAAATAAATTAAAATAAATTACTCCAATGAAAAGAAAGAAAAAAGAATGAAATGAAACAGAAATTTCAGAAAGTGCAAGGAGTAGTTAACAGTGGTAAGACGATTAGTGAGTGAAAGAGAGAGTTGTCGAAGCTTCTTCAACTGGCTCAGTGTTCAGGGATTGCAGGAAACAAACTTTTGATTCAGTTTTTCCAGTAAGTTGCGCTTCTGAAGACGTTTCTCTCTCTCCTACACCAGTCTAACACTTACAACCAGAGCCCGGTGCTGACCACTCGTAATTCTATTTGGTCAGAAGCCGATGAAATCGGCCCATCATTGAGCTTCCATGACGGGCGTTATATGGCTCAATAACTACTCCCTGAAGAATATTAAACTAAGAAGAATTTTTTTTTAATTACAGAAGAGGTAAACCCATCAGTGTCTTTAAACATATTCATATTATAATTTTTTACAAAGATGTTATTGTCTGGTGCAAATACGTTTAATTAAAAAACAAATGGTGGTTGTTGTTTTTCCGAAATGCTGCTGCATTTCAACAGTTGTTACTTAGCAATCCAAGGACTTCCATTGAAAGGGTTTGATTCAGTCAGTGCTTACAGCAGGGCTTGTGGCCACTGCTGGCAAAATTCATTATCCAAGCAACCAAAAATCTGTTTTGTTTTATCTGAAAGCATTGAAGCAAAAAGTGAATTACTCTTAGAAGTGATTACTATCTTAGAAGTGATGCAATGAGAATGGGGGAAAGAGTAAAAATGTTGAAATGTATTTCATTGAACTGACAGACATCCAGTCTGAATTGACAGATTGCCCCCTTCAGAGAAATGTTCTTCCACGCATTCCAATTTGATTGTAAAAATGCAATTGATACCTAAGATTTGTGTACCTTTCCCTGGCCACCATATTGCTCTGTTAGTCCTCGGGTTGCTGATTACAACAATCCGATCGACCACAGCCAACCCCTAGTGCAGCACAGATAACGCATTGGTGCAACATCCCAGGATCAGTGTGTCTGTGGTGATTGTCAAACCAACCGCAGGAAAAAAATCCTGAAAAAGCTCTGAGAAAAGATTCATTTTTACCAGAAGCTTCTAATTTTGGTGATTGTTCAGCTGCCTACTCTTCAGCTCCACACAGAGACATTTGAGATCTGAAAAACCAAACCTTTGTACAGATTTTGTGCTTGAGCTATGATTTTCTAATAAGGGCTTTCACAACCACTCGGTCAGAATAAATTCTCTCTTACACACACACACACACACACACACACACACACACACACACACACACACACACACACACACACACACACACACACACACACACACACACACACACACACACACACACACACACACACACACACACACACACACACACACACACACACACACACACACACACACACACACACACACACACACACACACACACACACACACACACACACACACACACACACACACACACACACACACACACACACACACACACACACCTCTAAGCATGGTAAAGAAACCTTAAATTTATGCTCAAACAGAAGATCTGGCCCAAAGTCAAGGTTACATCTTCAGGTTGACTTGAATGCAGACCTTTCCTACTATCTTAGCATTCTCAATAAATACAGATTCAAGTACACATGCATTAATCCTGGCAAGAAGACAGATCTGATAATAATCTGGATCCACAATCCAGTAAATGTGGCCGCCTCAGAAAACACAAGAGTGGGATTTCAAACCGCTGGTGGTTGAGACCAGTGAAAGACACGGGTGAAGTCACTGTCCCTCCCTTCTGCAGTAGAGATCACTGGGACACAGTCATCCTGACCTCTCTCCACACCACAATCTTTAGTACACGCATGTTCAAATAGGCCAGTGTGGAACAGTTCAGTTGTTTTGTTCAGAGAGTACATTTGGAGATGTGCCTGTCGTCATGTTTAACAGTGGGTAACTTCAGCACAGGAACATCCAGGTCCACAGCTCGGTCCTCTAATGGACCACTTTTGTATTTCATCAACCTGTTCTCTTTTCCTTTTTGCATGTTTTAGAAACGTCCTTCCTACTGTGACTGGACAGAATAAGGCATTCCCAAGACTGACGAAGGTCCTTCAAGACATGAGATAGAAAAGGAAAATCCCAAATAAAAAGAGTTATTTACTGTACAAAATAGTTTTCATCTTACACATTTTTGAAAATATCTCTTCAAACTGAATGGCTTCTTCTTCTTCTAGTGGAGGCAGAAAGAAAACGTGATTGAGTCTCTGTCCAGCAGCGACCAGCGCTTTCTTCATCTCATCTTAATCTTTGTCAACAAAAAAAACAAATAAAAAAACAAAAAACAAAAAAATAAACCAACAACAATCTGAAAAACCTCCAAACCCGTGTTCCATCATACAGTGCCATATAGAAGTCCGGTCCCTCGTTTTTTGGAGGAAGATGAAGGGGAGCCCAGTGTGGACCCAAGGGGGCTGGAGAGAGGGGCCTCATCCTCATCTCTCCCCTCCTCTGAGCTGGGGGGGTACAGGGGCCTCTCTCTGGAACAGGAACCCGTAGAGGGCCATGGTGAGACGCATCCAGATGGGCAGCTGGTCCCTCTGATGCCTCAGGAACTGAGGAGAGAGAGAGAGATAGGGGAGAAACCAAGGTTATTAGTATTGGAGTCGAACCCACATGGAAGTCCTTAACCGTCAATCAACATCACAATCCCCCATCTTTATGGTTATGAAAGTGTTCATCTCTTTCTGGAAACAGTCAGTGTGGGCCCGGGTGATTCCTGTGTTCACCCTGATGCCTGTGAAGTGCAGTGCCGTGGAACCCAGACGTCTAGGAGCAACACAGAAGCAAGTTGTGTCCACAACAGCAGTTTGTGTTTAGTGTGCAACACGGCAAAAAAGAGCAGTCTGGCTGCTAAGGAGAGGCCAGGACCCAAAGATAGGGCGAGAGCACTGACCTAGATACCTCCCTCGCTCTTCCTGTCTCTCACTCTGTCTTTCTCGCTTTTATTTGTCTCTCTCTCACTCATGCTTTTACTCATCAAATGAACCGACCCATGAAAAACAACACCTGCAAACACCATAATAGAACGAAACAGAAGGGAAAATCCAAGTGGAGGCGGATCAGCAGTGACCACAATGCAAAACACACCTTTAAAACACCTTCCTGCCTTCCGGCATCAGAGTAAAACCCTCCGAGCTAGTCTGGTTCTCCTTGTCGCTCAGACAGCCAGGAACTGCTGCATAGCAGCCCCGTGGAGAACAGGGCCGATAAGACAATCACACTTAATAGGATTAAGGAGCTGTAGAGCCTGGGCTGTGAGTGATATATCTGGCACTGGCTCCACCACACAGGAGTGTGTTTAAAGCTTATAGGTGTGACGCATAGGCGATGGAAGGAGTTGAGACAAGGGCCAGGCTAATTTCACTAACAGTTGGCAGAAGCCTAAGGGAAGGGAGGAGAGATATGAGGTGTGAGGAGACACCGGAGGAACAACTGACAGACTAGAGGCTTTAGAAGGGTTTGAGATAACAGGATGAAGTCCATGTTATAGTAGTGCTGTTATAATTGGCTGACATCAGGCTACTCCATAGACAGGAGAGAGTGTGAGAAAGAGGAAGAGAAAGTGAGGAAAGGAAAGAGAAAGGAGACAGATAAGCAGGTGGGGGAGGGGTTGGAGGCTAGATGATACCTACATTTAATATGTGGTGTCTCTTTATGGCTTTTTGGTTGATGTACACCAGTTCTGCCCAAATTAGACATGAGGTTCTCTGCCTGATTATAAACAATCTCTGTGCTGGTCTGTATTTCAAAGAAAGCTTCATGTATTTCATCACTTGTCTGTCCCTCCTGATGGAGAAGTTACCAGAGTAATTATTATAACAAGGCCCTCGCTCTGGAAAGGAAGCTGGCACAACTCCCCATCCTAAATCTGTCACTTGTGCTGGGGAAGAGAAGCCCTCCAGGACCAGAGACATGAAGAACCTCCCGCAAAGACACGAAAAAGTCTCCTTTTCCCTCTCTCTCTCATTGCTTCACTCTTTCATCTCTCTCCCCATCTCTCTCCTCATCCCTCTCTCCCTCTCATTTCACCTCAGCTAAGCTCCCACTGGCTTTCTGAGCAGCCTGGCTGTAGATTGCAACGGGTTGCATAAGCATCTGCCAGTTTCGATCTCTCTCTCCCTCGCTGTCTCTCTCTCCCCCCCTCTCGTTCCGTCCCTCTCTGCCTCCCTCCGTCCGTCTCTCCCCCCCCTCTTGTTCCAAAGAGCTGAACGAAGTTCTTTACCACCCTAGCAATCAGTGTCCGCCGCAGGCGATTTGATGCAGCACATGCAGACAGAACAGAAAGGAGCCAGCGCCACTAAATGGAACCCTAATTGTCCCTAATTGTCTTAATGCTATGCTGTGCAGCTTGTTTAAATACTACCCTGGGCTTGTTTGACTTGGGGCTTCTTTCTCTGCACTCTTTCGGGGCTTTAGTGGACTAGTACGCTCTTTTGTTTGGTCTTACAAGCTGAATGCATGCTCAAAAGCAGTGAAATCAAACTGGGACAGGATTCTGAGAGGACAGCCGGGCGTGTTTGCTTATGAGAAGGGGCGGTTGGACATCCTGTACATGACAGAGGGGCATACTGTGGCTTTCTTTGCATGAGCAGTCTCCTTATCTTCCACACTTGGTAACCAAATACAGCAGAGTAGTCGACTGCCATCTTCAAACCTAAGAGATAAGACATGGACTACACAGACACGCAAAACACTTACATTCCCCACAAACACGACGCAAACACGCCACCTCCTCACATCTCCCTGGTTACCGTATGCAACACACGAGCGCATGGGAAAACGCATGCAAGCAAACACAAACACATATGACTTTTATTCACACATAAGTCATCACGAGCACACATAGGCGCAAACAAGTAAACATACGCGGGCACGCACACCCACAAGTAACACACAAGGACACACATGCATTTGCGAGCCGACAAACTGTGACACATTTTATAGGGAGGTGACTACAAGAGGCTCACTACACTATAAAACATTCACACACGCTGCTTTCGATATTAGACGTGCTATGAACAAGAATGTCCGTTTGTGTATTTGAATAACTCCTCAATAACCCAGCTGAAACATCAGATAACGGAGAGGTGATATAACACAATGTTACCTATACAGTTCTTTGAGAACAAATTTAAAAGTGATTGCTCTTATCTTGCTCTGTCACACCACGGCAAACCACAAGCACATAACGTAACACACACACACTGCAGTCAGCGGAGCGAGTGAGGTATTGTGGGTAGCTGTCACGTTACTGGCTGCGTCAAGAGGAATGAGTCATTGTCTATTTATAGCCTTGCATATAAACAGAGCCCAGTCTACCCAGACACAGTATTGCTAGCACTGGTCCCTGTCTGCCAGATGAAACTCTACCTCGGCCTCTCACGCTATCTCACTCTCTCTTTTAAGCTCTCACACTTTACTTCCCATTTCAAACTCTCCCTCCCTCTTAAACTCTCATACTCTCAAGTTCTCCCTCAAACTCCTTCCCTCACTTGAAAACTAACTCCCTAACTCCACTAGATTCTCTCTCTCTCGTCCTCTCTCATCCTTCGCAGTTGAGCTGTGCTTATCAGCTGCACCTCATTGTCACACAGCCCACATGGAAAACACCCAGATAAGACCGTATATCCCCCCTCCCCACTTACTCGTCAACAAGATGAGGACCAGACATGAACTACTTGCCATGATACTTCAGTCAGCTTGACAGGCTTTTGTTTGTTGGTTTCCAGAGGGACAATGATACTGGCCCAGACGGTCATCGTCCCTGACAGTATCGTCTCAGTCCCCAGAGAGTAAACACAGTAAACTAAGCCTGAGGCTAATGGGCGAGTCGCCAACCCATGAGGCACTGAGCCTGACTGTAGGCAGTCACCTGTCAACACCTCAGTTCAGCTGAAGTCATGTGTGTGTGTTTCAGGTCAGAGCTATAGCTCGTGGTTGGGCTAGTACCATCTCCTACACATTTCCATGATGAAAATTCTCATGGCTGACTGCCAATTGATCTATTGATCTACCAAGGGGTTGTGATCGCCACTATTGTGCCTCAGGGTTTTTTGCAAATGCCGTAGATGATTTCCTGCCGTGTACACCTCCTAGATCACCGACCATCTAAACACATTAGATCCCATCAGATAAGATATCAGATATCACCATGGTGATAAGAAGTGATAGACGTTTGATATTTTAGGAAGTGGAGAAAGAAGTGGAGAGAGAAACGTGAATCAAGTTAAGTCCTTCAACAGGAAGGACTCACCAAGTTAATGGCAAGCTGCTCTGAATCTCTGCCTCCATCGTCTTCTCTTTTTTTTATTTTAAACGCTAGAAAAAAGGGGAGACAAATGGATAAAGGGAATGGGGGGGGGGGGGGGGGGGGTCACTGTCACTGCAGCCTGTTGTCCTGCTCCTTCACACGCTGTAAACCTGACGGTACCATTCCGGCACACTTTGGAGGGAGTTCTGAGCTATTGGAGCTGTCAGCGTTATGACATGGACAATAATTCAATGGAACCTTGACCATTGTGATATTGGTTAGCAGTATTTTACAGCAGCAGGATGTTTTTCATTGACCCACATCTGAGACAGTTGGAAGGGTTGACTATTACTGGATAGGTTACATGTGTCTTACAATGGTTTCTGTGTTCCGGCAGTAAAAAGCCACAAGCCTTTGCGGCAGTGGGTGGCCCTGTGATACACCACTCACATAAACGCACGCATGCTCTCTCTCTCTCTAACTATCAGAACCAACCAACTTGCCCTGCTCCATCTTTCTTCTCAACCGGTTGAAACAAAACAGCAAACATTTCATCCAGCTGTTGCCTCCAGAGACCATCCTTCAGTCTGGTTCTGCAGGTGTTGAGCTCAAGAGTAGGACACCTGTCTGTCTTCTCTGAGCAAACACAGTCTGTCAGGAAACGGAGAACTATGTTGTGGCAAATCCTAGTCTAAGTGAGTGCATGGCCATGTATGGGTGTATATTATCAATTATAGTATTTTTTATCCAGTTTGCTCATTTATGGTCTGGGTGTTTAAATGAGTGATCATTTTTTCTTTCGACATTGGATCCTCTCAAACAGCCATACTGACTGTAGTGTTGCCATAAACAAAGGATGGTGGACGGATGGAAATGTTTCGTTCTTTATGAAGATCTGACACCCAACCCCATCGTCCTATCCCATTCCCAACTCAACTAACCTTTGACCTTACCTGGTGAAGGTGGTCCTGGTCGAACTGGTCTCCGATCTCCCGGAGCTTGCGGCCTATCCTTGCCTCCGTGCTTATCCCCGCCTGCTCCTCCGGCCTTTCTGCCCTCCAGTGCTCCTCCTCCTCGGCCTCCCTCCGATCCTGCTCCTCGTCCTCCTCGTCCTCTGGGCCTGGGTTCCTCCTCTCCCCCCGGTCCTCCATAGGCTCAAACCGAGCAGGGAAGTGGGGGCGGAAGCCAGCTGGGGGAAATGGGAAGGGAAGAAACATTTGAAATAGATGTTGTCATGGTGACGCCATGAGTCTTCAAGACAGCTGAATGACATGAGACAAACCAACCACACCAATCAGCCGAGATAGGCATATTTGAAGTGCTGTCGCTGACACAGATTCACAGCGTAGAGGTAGGGAAGCTAACGTTTATAGGAGCAGCAGCAGGCCGTGCTCAGGTCTACAGGGACACGCCACAGTTCATGGGTTCCCTTAATGTTCCTTCCATAACAGTACAGATTAGACTCTGAGAAAATCCTTGGCCCTCCCAGACACTGGCCGAGCTTTCCTGATGTACCGGTCCTCTGTGTTTACATCCCCAGGCTCAGCGCTCTTCATTTCTTTCACGCAGTTTTACTGGCTGTGTTTACTTTACCGCATCTCCGTATCACTGCCTGAAAACCCACCAAGCTGGTTCTACCACTTACGACACCCGCGTGCCCCTGACAGATGATACAGTAGCTTGGAAAACTCTGTGCAGGTGACGAGGGAGAGGAGGCGGAAAATCAAACAACAAACAAATAATAAGCCCCGTTGACCCCTGTGTTTGGGTGGAGACGGCGTGGAGCCGAGTCATCGCTCCTGGCACGCGCTAGTGTCGTCACCGTACGGGACAACAATCACCTCTGTGTCATCGGCTACAGAGACAACCCTATTCTCTTTGTCAACACTACCGACTCTGTACTATCTGTCCTTCTACTCACTGGAAATGCATTTCATTATATAGATACATTAAACATATATAACTATAAATATCTATATATAAATACATATATCTATATATAGATATATATATATATAAAACAGTTTTTTTTTACAATAATACATATTTAATGTAAAGCACCAAAGTGTTGAGGATTAAATAAAGGATGGTAGGAGAGGAGCCTGTGTTACACCTCAGTGGACTGTGATGGATCACAGTGGGAGTGTTTGTGTGTGTCTGACCTCTGTCCCAGACAGACAACAACAGTCGGCACCTCTCCAAGCGGTCAGACTCAATAAACAGACTGCATTACCCAACAGTTCAATTCAATTACAGTGATGTCACAATGATTCGATTAGATCCCAGTTGATAACATCCAATTAAAATTGGTTGCCTAATTTGTGTGCGTGTTGGTGTGTGTGTGTGTGTTGGTGTATGTTTTTGTATGTGTTGGTGTATGTGTGTGTGCGGTACTTCTGTGCCCATCTGTGAAAATGCAAAAACACTTATGACCAGTACTTGTTACAGAGTGTACAATACCTGGGAAACCACGTAATGTGGGACATAATTTGAATTGCAAATTAGTTTCTGTGTTGTCTTGCTGTCTGTACTGTATGCACACAACACCCAGATATGGTCAGATGGTCAATCCCCACAATGAAACATAACTGACTGCCAGTTGTGACATCAGCATGAAAAGTGTTTACTTTAATTCCATTAATGTGTACTCTCCTAGTGAATAAGGCCCATTCATATTTGATTTGATCAAATCGGGGAGAACTTTAATTAAATTCAAATGCCACCTAGTAACAAAACTGTTGTCAATAGCAGTCAAAAATAAACTTTCGTTATTTGTGTGTTTGGTGAATTTCCACAACATCTTTAAATAAAGTTACAAACGTTCCCTTTCATATTTAGAGTGATGAAGCCTTGTTATAAAGGAATGAAAACTTGAAACTAAACTGAACTATGACGTCAACTCTGAAGACTACTGCATTTACCCTTTGGAACATAATGTTGACATTAGGTGCTGTGAGTGAAACACTTCACAGCACTAAATACGTCACTTCACCACAGTCAAATAAATGCTGGAGTTAACTTGTTTTAAATAACCCAGTACACTGAAAAAAGGGGATCGATTTCCTAAAAGACACAAGTCGCCTACAATCAACTACTAAAATGAAGGTAAGTGACCCCCCCCCCCCCCCCCCCCCCCCAGGCTCCTCCCTCTTTCTCACCGTGGAAGAGCCTGAGAGGCTGGGCCTGCAGACCGCAGGACAGCGTGTTGTTGTTCTGGCCTTGTGACCTTGTGGCGTCGGAGGCGGGGTCTTCGTACTTGACGTCCCTGAAGGGCGTTCCCCAGCGCTGTGAGATGGGCCGCGACATGCCCTTCTCCTCATCGCCCATCGGCTGGCTCAGCGGTAGTCTCCCTGGAGACACACACGCATGGGGAACGTGAGTATGCATGGGCTTGTGCGTGCCTATAGGTGTGTGTTTGTATTTGTGGGTGTGCATGTATGTGTTTGTTTGGCCGTAGGTTTAATTACAGGTGTGTATGCATGTGTGTAGATATACAGTTGATATGTGGAAGTTGGGGACTTCAGCCTTCAGTATCGCCAAGTTGCTAATCTATCACTCATGTTAGCTTGTACGAACAGTAGTTACCCAGATATGGTTTAAACATAATTGTGATATCATGCCACCTATAGTACTAAACTAAATCAGCTCTCACCAGTCGACCTGTGTAATTGATCAGTATCACACAAAACAAGGACACTGTGACATCTGCTCACAAACATCCAAGCACTTCCAATATCTCTACAAATGTCAACAAAAACAGGGATTTTGGAGTCCAACAACTCGGCCCGTTCCAGCCCGCTGCACCCCCCCCCCCTCCCCCCCCACACACACACACACACACACACAACCCCTCCACCCGAGACTCCTCCCCTCCCCAGAATCACCATAATCTGCCTCGGTTTGCTGCGGGGCACCGAATAGCTGGATTAGGCTTCCCTCTGGACAACTTCAGACATACGCATGAGTGGTCTTATCCTCTCCTTCTCTGTCTGTCTGCCTCTCTGTTTATCGGTCAGCCTCACTCTCTACAGATCTCCTGTTTTCCATTTCTCACTGTGTACCACTTTGTTCATCTCATTCACTCTTTCGAGCTCCGTCTCTCCCTTTGCACTTCTCTGTCTACCTTAGTCTCTCCTCAGCCTCCTGTTAGCGCTCTTCACCTCTTCATTTCATACACTGCATCTCTAGGTATCTTCTTTCTCTTTGGCTTTCTCTTTGTGCATCTCTCTCAGAAGCCCCACCCCCTCCCTGTGGTCACTCTCTCTCTCTCTTAACTACCAGCTGGCTGCACTCCTGCCAAGAGAGAGGCAAAGTGCTGGTCCACTAACTCCCGCCTCCCTGACAGAAACTAAAGTTCCTGCCGAAAGCCCACGCATCACTGGTAGTGAACAGCTTTATGGAGAAGGAAGGAAATGAAACAAGTTTTGTTTGCGACTTCCAACCCTCCACATACAAACAGTCACACACACACAGAGATATACACACTCCCTAACTGGCCTCATGCCAGGCAGTGATCTATTGTTTTCAAAAAGGAAAAAGCACCAAACATGCCGAGGTGAAACTGGAAGCTTTGTGGTATTTTGTTCACTCAGTGAAGTGACACCAATCATTTCACCTTCAGTGAAAGTGTCTCTTTGTCTGATGTCATGTCATACTGTAATAGAGCAGAGTATCTTTAGAAGTGTGCAGCACTGGCAGGCTGGGAAGGCTGACTGCCTGGCAGGTTAGAGAAGCTGGCTGGTTGGGGGTAACACTACCACTGTGTCAGTGAGAAGAGTAGTGTAGTGGTGTAGCTGCTTGGTGTAAAAAGCCCAGTGAAAGGGGTCAATAAACCCCTTTAGGATAGGTTACAAAACACCTGCCTTTAGTGCTTACTCAGGTCCATGAAGACCTCTGCAGGTCCTGGAGTTTTTGTACTTTTACTACTTTTGTACTTTTACTTAATTTAAGATCTGTATATGTTTAGTGTTTTGCACCTCCCTGCCACAGTAAATTCCGTGTTTGTATAACATACATGGCGAATAAACCGAATTCTGATTCTGAGAGACTGACCTCAGCTACCTATTGCCTTTCAATCACAGGGCAGTACCAGAGTCTTCAGTACCTCTTGGCTGACGACACTAAGCTGGTGAAGCTGCCCCAGACAGACAGAAAGACACACACACACAGAAGGCAGGCCTGCCAACCACCACAGTGCGGTCAGACCGACTCTGATGCTGCAGAGAGTAGCTCCCTCTGCTGCTCCATCTGTGGCCGGGCACACACACACACACACGCACGCACGCACACACGCACGCACACACGCAATTCCATCATTCTCTCTCCCCAGGAGGTATGGGGACTGGTTGTGCTCCATACCCAGCACTCACTGCCACTGAGGGGGTGGGGAGATCGAGAGAGCAACTAGTGTGTAAAAGCGGTCATGAACCCAAGTTCACCTTACGGGAAAGTGCAGGAACCAGGAGCTTACAGTTTGGCACCGTGCTGCATGTTTGTATATTAGAAAATCAGGATGTAACATATTCAGGTTAAATTAATTCGGGTTTATTGTAAGTCATGGAATCGTCGTGGTCTCCCTCAAATAAACCCAGAAATATGGTCTTAACATTAGACGCTTACTTGAGTTGAATAAATCTCGAGGAAAGCAGAGCGCCTGCTGGAGCGCGCAGCGCCCAGTCATATTTCTATGAAAGATCGTCCGATCATCTCTAAAACACTGACATGTTAACCTCCACAATATGTGATAACGGCATGCTTATTATAATACCGTTATGTCATGATAATTTTTTTCACGAAATAATAATGTATTTATGTTACCCAGAAGACTAAACCTTTAACTTCCGAATGTCAAAAAAAAAAATCATGAACGCTACAGAATTAACTGTTGCGATCTCGGTAGGAGGAAAATTGCCGTCTGTGACTCCGCGTGCTTTCTGATGTCCCGAGAAATCATGCCACCGAAAGTTTGCACAGTTTCGCTTTTCACACCTTTACGGATGGATCACACAAGTAAATAGAAACAATCCTCAAGAATTGCGGATTGTGAAGCTACTGAAGACATAACGAGCATTAACTAGTGTGTGTGTCGATATGAATCAATTAAATTAGAACAACGTGAAGAAGCCGAGGAGATTTTTGTCTTTTCAACTGTAGTGGTTAATAATATTCTTGGCTAAAACAACAGATTCTGGAATTAAGTGCAGTGGTCTACCACTGCAACTGTCTAACACGAAGTAAATCCGGTAGCCAACTGATTTAGCAAATTAACCTAAATTTATTCATGCAATTAATTGTAAACCACACATCACATGACTGAAGTTTAGTATACAACAATCCACGGTGGAGAAAGAACAATTTTGCTAACCAAATGGTGTAGACTACACATATCGACTAAGGTCACGATAAGGAGACCTTATAACGATGTACTATGTCCTTCCGTCCGATGTACGGTCCGAGCTTTTTTAGACTAAAACAGTTGCAATTGATCGACAAACTCTATCCGCCCTTTAACAGAAATGCAAAACGGAGTCACCTACCGCCAGCTAGTGTGCGTTCCGTTATGATCGGTGGTATCTTGTCGACTTGTTGTTACCTTGTGACTCCAAGACAGAGCGGCGAGCTGTATCCTTCAACCTGTTTCATTACAGTCAATCCGATGAATGTTTGCTGTTTAACGGAGAATGTTTTCTTCGGTGTTGCCTCTGAAAAACTGGCCCGCCCAGTATATTCTTCGCCCGCCCCTTTCATGAACATGTAAATACATTCTCTTAAAGTGACAGTCAATTGGTTTCATGACATATGTCAGCATGCTCCAGAAATGAGAAGATTAAAGAAGATGACAAGAGATAGGCCTTACTTCTTTATTTAACATTATTTTAAAGCGGATGCATAGCCTACAAGCCTGTTGTAGTTTTTATTGAATTGCCTTCAGACCTTTGTTGACACGCGCGATCAAAGGAGATAATCCATACCATGAATAACATTTTTGTTCTAAACTATTGTATTAATGTATAAAATGGGTCCATATTGGCAATATGATCCTCAAATCCGTTCTGATTCTCTCTAGGAATAAGATAAATCGTTCGTGGGTTTGTTTTGGTGGATTCTACTGCACTGCTTTAAAAGCTTCTGATGACGCATATCCAGCCAATCAGATCATTTGTTTTGATCCCGCCCTCCGCTTCGTGTATTTCTACACGTGGAGGTAAAAAAACACCCCCATCTTTTCTGAATCGGCACGTGACTAGAAATTTATTTATTTATTTATCGCACTGCGCTCAGCTGACTGCACCGCTACTAGGCAAAATGTACCTTGCCTATGGACTATTATCAGTTTATGAGTGTGAAGTAAACGGAATAATCTGTCAAGCCACAATACACACAACACACAAAGCATGTTATGAAGATATGCAGATCTTCGAAATGTCTTAATGAAATCAAGACATCAACATCACATCATTCCTGAAGAGAAAGCACATAGCCTATGCCATGGTGTAAATAACAGTTGCTGTACAATTTGCCATCATTGTAAAATTAGCATGACTGCACCCTAACCAAATCATGTCTAGTTCTGAGTAGCAGTCACCACGACGACATGGCATGGCAAAATATATGCATGCACAATCTACCGTATGTAGCCTATACTCAATGTTGATATAGCCTATGTTTTATATTTACACATATACAATCGATTTATAGAAGTACAGTGGTGTAGTCTACATCATACACAAGCATTTGAATGCCCACTATAAAATGAGCAGTGATATGGGTGGGGGCTGTTTGGGATAGGAGGGACACTTGAATTGACAGAATACGTATGCATATGCTGTATACTATATTATAGCCTACTACTGCATATAAAAACTGTTCACGTATATATATATTTGCACATACAGAATATGTACATGTATGAGATCCCAGGAGCACAGAGCTGGCACCATTATCATCCCCCCCCCCAGATATGGTGGACCATGCAATGAAAGAGGCACTAAGGTTTGTTTTAGCTTGAGATATCAGTACATCCGTTTTCCTTTTGGAACAGTTGGATAGACGCAGGCGTTTGCAGATGACATCAGTTTGCTATGCAGATGGAAGGGGATAGATAGACAACCGTTGCAACATGCCCCTCCCTTGCCCGTCTCTGGTGCCACTGGAAAGGGTGTGAAGAGTGATTTTCTCATCTCCTAGCGAGGTTTACAACAGGTTTTAGGACACAGTACAAGCAACGCCCCCCCCCTCCATCTTGTTTGAGCTGCTGTTCTACAGCTGCTACCCCCAAACACACAAACAGACTGACACATACACAAATATACATATGCACACACATTGTTTCACACTCACACAAACAAATACACACATACTATCTCCCATCTACCAGGACCACACCCTACTTTTTGTCAGGCTTTATTCTTTTTTTGTTTCTTTCTTTCTTTCTATTGCTGTATCGAGTCAGTGAATAAACAGTGAGTATTGCTGGTTATGTAGGAACGTTTTAAAGACTGATGGGTATAAAAGACACCATATGTGCAACTGAATTTAAAATATCCATCAGTTCTGGTGGATAAAGCTTTTTTCAAGTTGCACTGACTGATCGACTGAAAAAAACCTGTCTCATAGCTGGCACCTGTGATCTGGTGTTGGGTCAGATCACTCTACATTTAACCATTTTTATTTCGAAATAGTGTCTTTGAAATCCAGTTACTTCCCATTTAAGCCACAAAACTAGTTTTGGAAGATCTTGCAGTATCAAAATATGGTTTAAGTGTATGTAATGTATAGTTTCTGTTTGTCATCCCAGAGTAGGACAAACGACATGAGTAACAACATGAGGCGTTCAGAGCTTCTTTTCAAGGGCAGACCAAGTAATGAGCCCACTGTGTGTCTCCTTTGAAAAACAAACAAAGACAAGACAAGAAATGAAACCGCCCAAAACCATTTTTACTGTGGTGTTTATTCTCCCTGTGAATGTTTTAGTATATGAATATGTAAATGGTATTCCCTGAGTAGGCAAAATTGTTCCCCTATCTGTGTAGTTCGCACCAAACTCCCCCATCTCCTATGTACTCAAGGGTAACGTTTTTATCAATTAACAAGGGGAGGGAAGAGGAGAAGCCCATGTTTACCCACACAGAAGCCCTACGAAGCAGGGCCCTGCAAAGCAAGGCCCTGCAGGAGCTGACAACAATGTTGCTCACAGTTGCACAGACCGAAACAGTGTTCGATGAACTGGCAGATCTAAATAGCATATATATATATATATATAAATGTCATGCTTTTGCGCAATTTGAAACCTTGTTTTAAGTTTCGTTAGCTGTCTGTTGCTTTCATGTGTACTCTTGAGAGGCTTTGAAGGCTGAAGCATCCTTTGAGTTGTTGTTGAACTTGATACTTGTCATTTCGAGTGAAACCACCACTTCTGGTGTCATGTGCAGTGACAGGCACTCTGTCCAATTTAGTTTTCTTCCGGGCGTACTGAAGTATATTACCCACATGAGAATACCACTGAGACACTCCACTTTGAGTTATTATAGACTACACATTGCCATCAAGAGTACAAAGTCTTTCAAAAGATAGAATGTCTTACATTTCATGGCTGTTATGTCAATCTACTGATGTTTTACCTAGTTAATTCTCCTTGTCTCTTCAATAAATATACAATTCATGTTACATTGCTTCTGTGTTTACCGTGGTAAATATAAGGTTGTCTTCCCCTCCTTTACCTGATCTCTGCTGATGGGTGGGGTATAAGGAGATGGTACGAAGAAGCTCAAGATGCCACAGTTCAAAGGCTGTGGAAGCTTTTCCCTAAATCATCCTCCTCCTATCCATTGTCAACAGGCCCACAGTTTAACCTAGGTAACTGGTGGATTGGGTGTATATGTGTGACTGGTGTGTATGCCAGCATGTGTGTACTGTATGAGTGTGTGTGTGTGTGTGTGTGTGTGTGTGAGCGTGTGTGTGCGTGTGTTTGTAAACAAGGCTCTCTCCGGGTTCATCCAAAGGTAACGTAACAGAAGCTCAGAACCCCTCCTGAGAGTATTACATCTTCACCGTTCCCTTTCACACCAGAACTGGAACTTGGAATGAAGGTAAGCAGTCTGGATAAAGACAAAAACAGAACGCAATGAGCTCATATCTATGAGGATGAAGGTGTTATGTGGAAACTGCAGCCGTCTCTATAGACTTGAGCTGTGAAGGCTTTGAGAAACTGAGCTGCAGCCATATTCCAGAACAGTGGAACCGTCAAACGTAAACAACACACTCCTACCCAACCGCTTGTTGACAGGTGTCTGGTATAGTCACCTAAAGAGTCAAATTTGCTAACGGTTGGGATTTGGAAAGTGATGGCTTCTTGTATTTTATGATGAAGACGACATGTTGTTGTTACAGTATTACAGAGTGTATAGAAAAAGGCTATTATGTTCACCTCAAATGACTCCGAGCCCTCAGACGACCACGCCATTGCTTCATTATTTCATTTAGTTATCAAAAACACAGAAGCTGTTGTGAATCCACCACAAGTGGGCGATTAATGATTCCGTAGCCATCTGCGGCCATCACAGTTGACCGGGCGATAGTTTGAACTTGTTCAACCCTCCCATGTGGTGCCCTGGAGGGAAAGCAGAGCCTGCATGGCTACAGTGGTCCTCCGTTTCCTCCTCCGCATCCTCATCCGCTTGCTGCTCTCCCCTTTAATCCTGGCAGCCCAGCGAGTACTCAAGTGGCAGTGAGGGGATTTTGGAAAACTCCATGTCAGATGTGATGAATTGCTTTACTATGTTGTTAGGGTGGGGTTTTGGGGAGGGCGGGGGGCAGAAGGGTTGTTAAGTGTGTGTGTGTGTGTGTGTGTGTGTGGGGGGGGGGGTGCTGAGGGGGGGCAGAAGTTAATCTTATTATCTTGTTAATCTTCAGATACTTTGAGATGTGACGTGAGCAGTGCAGCTGCCCGTGCAATAAGGGAAGCTGTCATCGATACATTCACCCCCTCCATCTAACACACAGTTCACTCCCTTTATATCCCCCTCTTTATAGCTTTGCAGACTTGTCAACCCATTTCCTAAATGCTCAGATAGACTGCAGGTATCTGTAGAGGCTTTTGCAAGGATAAAAAAAAAAACTGAAAGCTGGGCTAAATCATTGAAGAAAGCAGCAACGGATGGAAATAGAGCTAGAGCTGCTCTGTTTCTACGGTAACTGTGGTTGGGGAGGTACCGTGGATGGAAGTGGAAGGGAAAACAAACCGCGCCTCTCCGATGGCAACAGCGCAGCAATTGGTTCTCGTTTCCTGCGAGGACAGGAAGAAAAAAAAACATAACAAAGTCCCTTCGTAGCCCAGGAGACACAGTTTGATGTTGCATCAGAAAGCTCCAACAAGAGGCAGAGCAGAGTACATAACACGCACACACACTCAAACACACACACGTGCATGCATGAACATACACAAACACACAAACAGACACACAAACACACACACACATAATCACACGCTCCACTTCACCCTCCAGCCCCTCCCATCCCTCCCTTCTCCCGCCAAAACATCCTCAGCACGTGAATCCTGCCTGGAAAC
The DNA here is from genome assembly GCF_038355195.1 of Osmerus mordax. Lineage (NCBI taxonomy): Eukaryota > Metazoa > Chordata > Actinopteri > Osmeriformes > Osmeridae > Osmerus > Osmerus mordax. Next base: position 8,169,570 of record NC_090057.1, on the reverse strand, counting down.
CAAGAGGAAACTTCCGCCTCCTTCTGATTGGCTGTGTTCCCTAGCAACGGCGTTTGCCCAGCCAGCCAGTAAGATGCAGCGCATGAGGCACACTGACCCAATGAAACAGATTACTGAGAGAGGCGGGCAGGCGTGGTGACCTGGTAACAGTCAGGAGAGGCAGACTGGGAGGGATGGTGGGGGGAGGAGAGAGGCTTGCTCTGATTGGCTCCAAGCTGTCTTCTCTCCTCTAATTGGCTTCACAGGCTCCTCTCTTCTCGGTCATTCATACATTTCTCTGGGCTTCTTCGTCCCCTGCCTCTCCTCTCTCCCAGGCAAAGCTGCCACCCTGCCCCAGAGGAAGTCCGGTGCCCAAGGTCAAGGCAAAGACGGAGCCACGGTCACATCCCAATTGGTCCAAAGGAACCTTCCTAGTAACAAGTCACATGGGCGTTGTTTTAAAAAGTTTGTAATCAACAACTTATTTTTTTGTAGCAAAATAACACAACTAATTGTTGTTTTTGTTGTTGTTGTCTTGGACAAAGGAAGAGCTGTGATCAAAAGGCATTGTAATGTTTTTAACAAATAAATAACTTGAAATGCTACAGATCTTCAGGCAAGCCAACATTTATTTAATGGAAATGTTTACATTGTTGAGGGATAAAGTATACATTGTCTGTGGTCGTGGGTGATTATTACTGACTCACAGCCATGCTCTTGTTGTTGGGGAGTTAAGTCAACAGCCTCCAGGATCAGAGGTTTATGCTGAATAGTTAATGAGTGGGAGAGAGACCGGCCTACTCCTTACATGCTGTTCTCCAGCACTTTAGCTAATTTAACACATCTGCAAGCAAAGAGGCTCCCAGGCAGAAGCATTTATGTAGCGACTTTAGCAAAAACACTAAGCAATCACTGTAGGCATCGCACACAGCCTACTTGGTTTAATAGAACAGTTGAGAAATAGCTGAAAGTGACTTTATCGCCTCTGCAGAGTGGGACTGAAGTGGAAGTAAGTTAGTTATTGTTAGAAGCATGTATATCTACGTGTAACATAGCTTGGTAACAACAGTGATGAATGGGTGTTGGTTCACCTAGTTATGTAATATTGATCAACCTCCCCTCCCCTCCTCACCTCCCCCACCACACACACAAACACAACACCGTTGTGTAACAATACAATAAATGAATTATGCAAACTGCTATGAACAGGATGCCAAGACAACCATTAGATTAGATAGTCGACTGTGGTGTACAATAGAAATATATAGCAGTCTCAGCTGAAGGGAGACTGTTGACTGTTGAATGAAGCCTTGCCTCATTCTTCACAGTGAGACAAGCATGATTGAAGTTTGTTGTGAGAGCTGTCATGATTTGTGTCTCTTCTGGTAGGTGATAGCCATCAACATGATGTCTGTGTGGAAAGGAGGCTCAGAGCCAGCCTCAAGATAATGTGATTTTGCATGTGAGATGTGACCCTGCCACTGACAGTTGGCTTTCAGAACCTTATCAGTTGTAGTCAAGTAATTTATAACTAAACGGCCTTCAGAGGCCCCACACCTGACACGATGAAAAACTCATCAAACGTTTGAACGTGTGCACTGTGATTCTACTGTTAGACTGGTTACCCTTGCTTGTCACTATCTGGGCTTGAGGTCAGATGAGGTATACCTCCTTCAGTAGAGCAGCACTAACCTGCACTAACGTTTTAACCCGTTTACAAATACCTATTTAAATTCAAAGGGAATGACTTCAAGGCATTGATGGCACTCCAGGGTTTCCAAATGGCCCAGGGCGGAAGTGAGTCACCCGAGTTCCTGTTGTAGTCTACACGACATAAATGCCCCCCCCCATCTCGCCTTTTGATAAATGCTTCATTCTTCTCCAATCTGGCCATCAGCCCCTTCTGAGAAGCCCCTATTTGTCATAATGTCAGTGATTCTGCATTACGTCATTCAACACGGTGACAGGATTTAAGTGTTCTCTTGTCCTCCGGCTTTTGAAGGGATCTGCGATGAGCCGCGCTCATCCGTGAAATGACCTATTCAACTTTTCTTTCGCTTTGATTGGATCCGTGAAGGATTGCCTCCATCTCCTGTGCGATGTGAACCGGACACATCGAAGCCACACACAAAACCTTAGTGATAGGGAAATTAACCCAGGAAATAAAAATGCTAACAACATTGTCTTCTGAAAAGCAGGTTGAATTTTAAACGGAACATTCACGCCTGGAAACAAAGTAATCCTGAATTATTCAGAGACACACAGAGGAAGGAAAAACCAACATTGAGCATGTTTGTACAGACAGAAGCATCTTCAGACTCCTCTACTTCCTCCTGTCGCTGTAGCAAAGGATGTGTTATTGTCATGCAATAAGCGCCTGGAACAGGAAATGCAACGGTATGCCAGAAGAGGATTAATGCATAGTACAGTTGTCATTGTATTGGATGTTCTGTGATGCCAACACACACATGTACACACGTATGCACACACATACACACACGCACACGCACATGCACGCACACACACACACACACACACACACACACACACACACACACGCACACACACACACACACACACACACACAGATACAGAGAATTCTCCAAGAATGGATAATCTGACACACACAGACACACACACATGCTTGTCATTTAGTGTACTGTATTTTTGTAGGGAAACTCAACTTTCCACCAAAGTGTGAATTTAATAGCAAAAAAATCTAATTGTTATTTTCAGTTAAGAGCAGTACATCCAATTTCCTCCCACCAAACAAATAACAGATCAATTATGTGGACTTGTATCAGCTGAGATAAAAGGCCTCTTGTTAGATGTCAACACCAAGAGAGCACAACCCTCTAATGCTGTTAGACTGGAAAGAAACATCTAGTCTGCTGGGAAGAATCTCTGCACAACGTTTGCCGTCCACACAGCTCCACACAGCTCCCAGCACAGTCAGGGCCTACCCATGGGGCCGAGTGCTTGTGAGGAATCTCCGCTGGCCCGGCTGGAGATAGCCTGGAGGTGTGACAGCCGTCCTCTGATCTACCGATGCCTGTGAAGATCTGAGGACGGCCTCCTGTCTCCCACACCATCTCACCCCCATCTCCCCCCTGCCTCCCCATCTCCCCCTCGCCAGCGCCTCTCACATTAAAGCTCTGGCTCTTCTACAAGCCATGCGGGCGGCCACTCAGCGTGAGCTCCCATTACCATCTATAGAGAGAGAGAGTTGAGAGGATGGGCGGTGTAGAGAGAGAGAGGGGAGGAAGTGAGGAGAAGCAGAGAGAGGGATGTAGAGACACAGAAATGGATGTAGAGAGGGAGAGAAAGGGAGGGAGAAGTGGAGGAAAACTGAGAGGTAGGTTGAGAGAAAGAAAGACTGTGTGAGGGAGAAGAGGATTTGGGGACACAGAGATTAAGCTGGAAGGAGAGTGCGGTGGAGGGGCGTAGAGAAGGTGTCTCACACCTCAGTGCTGTTCAGTGTCTATAAGGCGTTGGATGCAATTATCTCTCTCTGAGGAGCATGGAGGCTGCTGCTCGCAGCAGACAGAGGTTTCCTGACAATCCTGCTTTAGCCACCAAACACTGTCAGGCCCCAGGATCCCATTTTCCGGACCATTTAAAAAACAAGGAAAAAGATGCGTGACTGAGCGGCAAATTAATTTCACCGCCTTTATTCTGGCTGCTCATTCTGGCACACTCCCCTGCGTCCCTCAAGGTTTTTTTCTACCTGACTGGGTGAACTGTTCACAGCTTTCTCTCTCTCTCCCTGTCTCTCTCCCTCTCTATCTCTCTCTCTCTTTCTCTTCCTGACTCATACAGGAATGCCACATCTCTCACACCGCCCCAGTCCAGCAGATGTTTATGGTACTCCTGCCAGGTTGGGATCAGTACCTCCCCCTCCCAGTCACTGGCGACATTCCAGTTGGGGAGCCAGATGGACACACCTGTGGCCAGGACCACCTGCTTCAGAGAGGACCCACACATTCCACTGGACCTTATTCCACTCTGGGTGGGAAGCATGGGTGCGCCACTCTCCAAACATAGCTCTGAGCCACCATCAAAGACCTCATGAAATCCCCCTCGACAACACAAACAATGGCTGCCTATTCACCTCGAGGCATGTCATTCCCAAGGCCAATGAAACCATATCAAAGTAGACTTTCAGTGTTGCAGGAGTCAGGAGCTGAGATGCCACGTGTTCAAAGTGTTCGCATAAGAAATGCTGCTCTAATGAGCTGCATTTCGAAGTCTGTCTTAGACACTTTGAGGGAAAACCATCAAATATTAATGAGGTAGTATCCTGGTGGAGCTCTTTAATTGTAAAGGATCCCCAATGCGCCTTGTTTAATGATCGAATACACCAGGCGGGGGCCTAACTAGTCATAATGGGTGCTGGCAATGTTCTCAGCTCCGTATCGCAGGTTCAAACGAGCTCTGAACCATAAATGGCTGGAGCGATGATGATGGGGATGGTGACAGCCCTGTCTCTAAGCAGAGGAGCCAATATGAACATGTCATATTTCCCAACCGATGGGGAGCTAAAAATGTTCTGGCAGATCAGAAGTGAGAGATAGCTGGTCCTCCACTGCACTCAGTCTCTATCCCCCTCCCAACCCCCCCCCCCCCCCCCCCCAGCCCCCCGCCTACTGTCTGCCTCTGGGGAGGCTGGGTCTGACATGTTGTTAAAGATGCCACAATGGACTTTGAAGGAAGGCAACTGTCAGGCTGGCTGGCTGTCTCCTCTACACCCTGGCAGTCAGGGGTTGAGTACAAATGAAGAGAGCGGAGAAGCAGAGCTACGAAGGAGGAGCAATGTGAGCAAACGTCAAACTGGAACACCATCACAATTCATCTGGCACTCCAGTTTTGTGAGCCTTAACCTCGCTATGACCGCAGTGCGGGAGGGGAGGGGGAGGGTGCTATCACTAAAGCTGGGACTGTCACTGGAGGACTGGGTTTCCTCAGACAAAGCAGGTCATCCAGTGAGGCTAATCATTAACGGACATTACTGCATTATTTTCTGTCTGCACTATGGTAGATTTAGAGTGTATTTTAGATTCTATTGGATGTATAAATAAAGTAATAATCTACTTTACTCAACTTTATTCTTTCAATTAATATCTATGTTGGAAAAGGAACACTTTCAACATATCTCTACCGAATGACTCTGAGCAGTTTATTAGCATTTTTTCTATCCTGAACAGTGTTCATGATAGCTGGCACAAGATAGCGCCTCATCAGGACAGGCTACAGTGAAAGCTTGCATATGAAACGGGGGAAGCAAGTCGTAACTGAAGCCGTGGTGATGTCATGTGTTTAGCAGGCAGCAGAATGACTCGGCTCAGCAGATGAGCTCATTTCCTGTATGGTTGAGATACAGGTTTAGGGGACTTTCTCTTGTTGGTTGTCTCTAAAATGCCACATCCCCTCCATGTGATTGCAACCAACAGCGTTGGTGCTTTGTTTTTTCTTGGGGTTTTGGCAGCAGTTCACACTGGTCAGATCATGAGGTATATATCCTATATTGTTCTGGTAAAATATTTCGGGATTGTATCTGTTGAAACTGAAACCCTCCACATCCTTATTGTCTCTTATAAACTGTGAGTGTTTACTGTCAGCAAATGCCATCAGTTTCTGTTTTCTATGGTATCTGAGATTCCTGACAGATTTCAAAGAAAAAAATGAAAAAATGTTTCCTGAAAACAAAACGTTATTGGATGGTGGCACCAGTGCACCACTTCCTGGAAGGCATGTGACGCCGTCTAGACAATCCAGCTGTAAATTATACTTCCGATTTGAATAGAATACAAATATTTGATCTTATCGCAGTTTCACAGATGTGTTGACAAAATCTGAATTATGTTACTATTATAGATCAACACAGAACAATCTCACCACTGAATATCAGAGTTCACAGACAAATCAACTTCCCCCACCCAAAAGTAGTAACACTCAGTCAATTGGTTTTTAGGTACTCAATAATTGATTTCTTATTATTTGCCCTGAGAGAAAGAGGGATATGTACAGTGACAGCTGAAACCATCATGTCAATAAGCCAGTGTGTGTCCCTGTGTTCTGTGTTAGCTCAAAGTCCAGGTCCATAATCTCTAAGCTAATGAATACTAGTAGGTCATGAGCATTAGAAGGTGACCTTTGACCATTGGGTTGTGTGACCCACACCTAAAGGGCATCTCAGAGTTCAGAGTTGAAGTCATACAAGTATATCTTAATTAGAAGCCAACAAAAGATGTGGCTTCAGCGATCAGTTGCTGTTACAGTTTTGAGGGGAGGTCATTGTTGGTGTTCACCAGAAAGGTGCCTGTAAGTTCATACACACGTGCACACAACCACATACACAAACATAGAACATGCACACACAGGCAATGATGTTAATGGCCTTCCTACGGTAAACAGCACATTAAAATCTGTGAGAGGTTGGGCTCCTTGTTCTTCTTCTGTAATATGAAACCTGATTAGTCCTTTAGCCATGCTTCCCTCCTGAGAGCAGAGACACACAGGACCACTGTCAGTCCAACACCTCAGAACCACTGTCTGCTCAAACATTCATGTACATATACGATACTCAACCTGCTTTCAACTCAGTAGTCAAATACATAGTATACATTCATTTAAGTTGCATGAATTAGTTTGCCTGAAAAATACTTTAAAAGTTATGTATTTTAACACTTTTACTGTAATGTTTATTTAATTGCAGCAGGCCCTAACAAGTGGCTCTATGTAGTACTGTATCAGTGTATGACGTGCTCAGAAAACTCCTGTGATCCTATGATCTGTATAAGAGCTTCCACTGTCTATTTTGTAAGTCGTGGGTTTGGGTTTGAGTACTGGCCCTTCTAGGCCCTTGGTTGAGGAAGGCCTGATCCTAGTTTACCAGAGGAAGAGGGATGTTTGTACAGTGTCCAGCAATGGGAGAGGCACCCGGCGCTCCAGAAATAGACCTGAGATATTTTCACCTCGCTCTGGGTCTGGGTTAGGTGGGCGGACAGAACACTGAGGGAAGCGATGACATCAACACCACCTCTACACACAGACGCACGAACATAGAACACATTTAAGACACAGGCACACACACAAACACACACACACACTCACACATACAAACTCCAAATCCCTGGAGTGACGGTAACGTCATCAGCAGTAGATGATGTCACCACCTTGGCAGCTTCTCTGTCCCTGGAGACCTCTGACCCCAGGGCCACCTGCAGCTCATAAACACTGGAGGGGGTGGGTGTGTGTGTGTGTGTGTGTGTGTGTGGGGGGGGGGTGTCACAGGAAAGTCTTAGCCCAGATGGCCAACAATGAGGCAGAGAGACAGAGAGGGACCTGACTGATGCATTCCTGTGGCGTGTTGTCGGCCGAAGGGGGATGGGGAAGAGGGTCCCACAGGAAGGCCAGGGACTTTTGCTGCTGGCTGAAACCTGTGGGGGCTTTGAGTTCACTCTCTTTCGATTTTTTTTTTTACAAATACGTTGTTGTACATTGTAACTCTCTCCAGCCATTCGCTACTTTAATCCATGTGGGAATTGCATGATATCTGCATTGCTTTTAAGGAACCAGAGCAAGTGAGGAGAATGATTAGTATGGAACGTAAGACACATAAGTCACCTCACCTGAGCCACAACCTTTTCAGCATTAGTTCAAGTCCATCCTGCAGAAATCCACATTCACACGCCGAACGCCTCTTTAGCGGACGCAGTGAGATGTGTCTGATGGCTCTATCGGTTTGACAGCAGTGGTCCCTGGAGAGTGTACCTCACAGATTACTGGTACTGCACAGATGACTGCCTTCACAGCAGAAAAGGCCATCTGTCAAGATCATATCTTTATCATAAAGAAAGTTAACTCCCTGAACAGGATTCCAGGTACTGTACACACAATGGTGAGAAAAAGCCAGAGCCCACGTGCTTGTTTCAAATATAACAACTGCCAAACAGGTCATTTCTGACCCATTTTCTCTGACTGTTCATTAGATACATTCATGAGTGTGTTGCTAGAGGACAAATATAGGTGCAGTGTATTATATATACTGTACGGGGCCCAATCCCAATACACCAAGATATCAATGATTCACATATTTGGCTCCTAAAGGTACACATTAGGTTTGAATATTTCATGCTAAGAGCTGCAAAACGTCAGCTTGGTTTCCGTAAACGCATCAAGTGAGTCGTTCCCACTGAAAACAATGTCCATCAAGCTCCCTTCACCTTCCTGGGTGGAGAGGGTCATGGGGGTTCATCCTTGAACATTTTGTGGTGGAATGTCATGGTTTTATATGGTATGAAGGTTCCCGCAGAATACCACACACAAACACAACACAAGTTTGTACACTGATAAAATTGTATTTTTCTATAAGAAATGGTGACAGTTGTTTTAGAATTGGTACCAATAATACTAAGTCTAATACTAGTAATAAAATAAAGCTGTGGAGAAGTCAGTTTTCCACCCTTGTGCTACATGATTCTAAGGGTATTTCAGCAGCATCTCAATGTTCCCTTTGAACAGTGATCTCAAATGTAGAAAAAACTTTAAAGAAGTCCTCCAGTCTAATAAGGAAGGTGTTTCAAATCCAGGTTGTTTCACTGGATGGAAAGTGCTAAAACGATTGTGTACTGTTGCCTTGAAAAGTATTTCCAAGATTTGTAAATACAGGAATCAGCCTAGTTTGTATTGTGGATCAATACACATACACATATATTGTACAATTCTTCAAAATTAGTTATTTTCCAGTGTAATTTATAGAAATATAGACATCAACACAGTACAGGTATTCTTTCTCTGTATTTTTCTGTGTTGTGTTTCCCATATATCACGTGGTATCCAGACAAGTGTTTTAGACAAACACTGAGGGTGACAAATGCAGTGGTTGTTAAATGTGTGATGTGGGCACTGGTTTCTGTTCATCTTTCTCATCTGTGTATGTGAGTGTGTGGTGTGTGTGTGTGTGTGTGGGGGTGTGGGGGTGTCTGTGTGTGTATACCTGACTCAAGACTGATACCTACATGAAATACAACCAGATGATAATGCAGATGCTTGTGGTTTCATGCTTCTTTTGCCCAGATACAGCTAGAACATGTGTGTGTGTGTGTGTGAGAGAGAGAGAGAGAGAGAGAGAGAGAGAGAGAGAGAGAGAGAGAGAGAGAGAGAGAGAGAGAGAGAGAGAGAGAGAGAGAGAGAGAGAGAGAGAAAGAGAGAGAGAGAGAGAGAGAGAAAGAAAGAGAGAGAGAGAGAGAGAAGGGGGGGAAGAGAGATAGAGAAAAAGAAAAAAGAGAGAGAAAGAGAAAAAGAGAGAGAAAGAGAGACAGAGAGAAGGAGGGGGAGAGAGATAGAGAGAGAAGGAGGAGGGGTGGGAGCTTGTTTACAGCCTCCACACTCCTCAGCTTGAGGCTAAGAGGCAGAGGGGGGGGGGGTGATGGCAGGAAGAGAGACAGGGAGAGAGACAGGCAGAAAGAGTGGGGGGGCAGGGAGAAAGACAGGAAGAGAGAGGCAAAGAGAGTACCTTCACCAGCAGCAACTTCTCACTACTAAAAATATCTGCAGAGAAAAGCTCAGAGCGAAACATAAGAACACACGCACACACAAGCCTGAGGGTTTATGGCTTAAGTGCTGTCAGTTGTCTAAACGTACACTAGCCAACATAGAATTGTTGTTTTGTTAGAATATTGTCAGTCAAATGGAAGCCAAAAAAGGAAAATTGATATAGACGCTTCATTATACAGTTGGAGGGAAAGTAAAGCATCTCCTCTTTTTTAATTCCGTATGCATATCTGAGCTCTCTGACAGTAGAAACACTTGCAGTGAATATGAAAGTAAAACTGATATGAGATGTTTCATCGTTTTGGGTGGTGTGGGCTATGGGGGGCTGGAGACTGAAACACTGGCTGAGATCAAAATATTGGGGAGAAGGGAAACTGAGAGGCTGTGAAGTTCTGGAAACTTTAAATGAGCAGAACCTGGGGCTGTCAAGGCCAGCCTCAGCCATGCTCCAACCCTGCCGCCTGGCATTCTGGATGATTGGTCTCAGTGGGTGTCTGGGATGGTGGGTAGAGCTTCACACACACACAAACTGACACAGTGTTATGCGTACACACACACACACACACACACGCTTACACACACAAACACACACACACATTACAAGTGATCCACATCACAGCCAGCAGCTCAGTGGGGGAAGGGTTCACACCCAGCGCTCCCTGTCTATTCAGAAGCTAATTCTCCTGCGGAGGGATTCAAAGAACCTTGCCAGCCACCTGCACCACTGACATGAGAGGAGGGAGGGAGGGAGGGAGGGAGGGAGGGAGGGAGGGAGGGAGGGAGGGAGGGAGGGAGGGAGGGAGGGAGGGAAAGAGACAAGGGAGAGAAGGACGGGGAGGGTGAGAGGAAGGGAGGAGTGGAGAAAGGGATTATAACGGCGGAAGAGAAGAGGGAGGAATGAGGGATTGAAAAGGTGGGAGGGAGGGAGCGATGGAATAAGATGGGAGGGAGGGAGGGACGGAGGGAGGGATGAGGGAGCTATGGAGGTAGCAGAGGAAGAATGACATCATCTTCCCTGAAATGTTAGCATTATCTCAAGCTCGGGCTTAACTGGCTGGCCCTCAGAGATGACATCACCCTCTGTCCACCCCTCCCCCTGCTTCTCCTGGGGTTCTGAATGCTGTTTGCAAGCTGGTGTGAGAATGTGTGACCATGTTCGTCTCGCCTTCATATGAATACTAAAATGAAGAATGATGAAAATGATTCAGGTGAGTCCCACTGAATCCTACAGATGCCTTGTAGTAATGAGGGAGTAACAAGAGAGCGTTTGATAAATTAGTAACAGTGTGATTGCTGAGAAACACACACGATTATTATGGATTCTGTTGTTTCTGGTGATAAGCTGACAAGCTGACATGCTCCCTCCACCACGCTTCCTCCCAACTCATTTCTATACACACCAGTGAGTCCAACCTCCTATTCAACAGACGCCTGTCAGGCTTGGTCTCTGTGAAAACTCCCACCCCACCAGCTCAACAGCTGATCCCCCTGAAATCCCACTTAGCCGCAATGCCAAACATGCTAACAATGCCAAAGATGCCAACGATGCACTTTCAACATGTTCCAGCACTCCGGGAATACCAGCGCTGATCGGCTTCCAATGAATGTCTGGTTTGGTTTCACTCACTGGTCACAGGTTACTGGTCACTGGTTACTGGTGGGATGACTGGTGACTCGTCAGAGGTCCCTACTGGTCACTGAGTTGTTTAAAAAGATATATATGCCCAGGGAGTTTGACTTCACTCTCAAGAAATAGATAGATGCAATATGTTAATCTCTTCAAGAATTGATCCCATTATTGACAACATTATTGATCTTGAAATTAAGTCTCAGTTCTCAGTTGATCAAAAGATAAATACACCTAATAGAAAGGGGCAGACGTTCTGTAGTTGATGTATAGCCTTGTTAAGTTTAAATCTTCCATTAAACATAGACAAAAAACAAATTAAGACTTATTTGACTTAAAGCATTTAGTGTCGCAACAAAAGCAGGGTATTGTCAGATTTCTGAAGAGAAGGATTATATTATTCTTTGACAATTTCCATAATGCAATTATTCGACCAGACACGGTCAAATTTCAACATTATTCTTACCCCCCGTTTGACCGTAACAAAATAAAACTACTCCTTGAAACAGCATCCCTCTGTAAACTTTACCTTCACAGTTGGAGGAGCAGTGTGAAGGAGTCTTAATCGGTCTCTCATGTCAGAGCCCATCTTTTTCTTTGTACTTCCACCCCTCCCTTGTCCTCTCATCAACTGGTTTAACCTGTATTTAATAACCTGCTGCTTTACTGTGGGACACAATTACCACAAACCCTGAACTGTATACTTCTCTGAGGGTCTTAATAGTTTATTGCCCCACATCACAATGAGCCAACTCCTAATGACCCTTGGTTTGTAAACGAGTAGCATTCTCTTGCATCCTGGGCCTGTCTTTCTGCGGTAGAGTAGTGTGTATGTGACTGAGGACCCTCCCCCCACCATCTCACACCTCTATTGTGATGCAGGCCAGGTCTGTAATCCAGGCCCATATCTGGGGAGTTCACACCTTGGTAAGAACCCACCCCCTGCTGGGCTGAGAGGATGGGATTAACAGAGCAAACCCTCCAGGGGCCTGACAGTACCCACACACACATGATCACACACTCACACATAAACTTGCGCGCACAAACACACCCACACCCACACCCAAACATATGAACACACTTCTATGAATACATGCATGCTTAGGAAGACACACATTCAACACTTACAACATTACAACACGATTGCATAGATGCGAGCACACATGCACAGGCACACAAACACACACATGGGCACACACGGACACACGTGCAGACGGACACACACATGCACACACCAGGACACACGCACCCTGCACACACCGCCTGTCCACACGAATCCCACATAAATGCAGACTGTCAACATTCTCCTCTTTCCGCTTGATAGCTTTCACTGCCTCCCTTTTGTGGTGCAGGTGTCCTCTTCCAGAGATCAGGGGTCAGAGCATACACAGGAATGGGCTAACACAGCCATTATGGAGACTGATGATGTCATAGCACGGTCAACATAAGCTCAACCCTGGAACAGAAGGGGTCACAGGTGCAGGAATGTAAAACGGGGTGACCATCAAGGGAAAGATAAATATTTTTGAGATCATTAAGTAAAGAGAGTTGGTGGGGGTGGATAGGTGTGTTCATTCCGACCCATGTTGGATCAAAGCATTCCATTTCGTCCACTCAAGTTTAAACCTCTGGGTGGATGCTGGGGGTGGGTGGTTGTGGTTGTGGGGAGGTTTGGTGTAAGACTGGGTGTGGGTGAGGGTGTGGGTTGAGGGCATCATTCTCCAATTCTAAACTACTATAAATAGTAGTAAGAGACAGTATTACAGTTTTTTACAGTCGCTAGGACACATTTCTCAATACTTAAGTCACGGTTTCAAAACTCTTCACACAGTGAGCACAACAGAGGTATATGTGGGCTAAACTGTGGATCATTTATCATTGCTTTGGCACAAAATTCATTCAATGACTACATCTTTCAAATTACATTCATTCTTTTCTCACTTCGACACAACAACTGCCAAAACTCTATGTACCTACAGGCCAATTTGCACATGCTTACATACTGTTTTCAAAACTGTTACGTAAACTTCAGTTCAAAACAATAACATAATACAAAACTGAATAAGACAGAAATTTGCTACATTTCTACAGTAATATTGTAATGAAAAAATTAAATGCTATAAAATGATCTCTACGGAAGGGTTGTGCTAGGTGAGAAAAGGGATGCAGAGAGAAGAAATCAGCCAACATTTGTATGGGACAATGTGGCATTTCACACTGAATGCTGGATGCCTGGACATTGCCAGGGATGGATCAGGCATGCCAGAAGATTCTTTTCTAGGTGTATTGCCCTAGATGACATAAGATGTGATGTGGATGAGAACCTATGGTCAAATGCAGAAGATAACAGTAGCATTCCTATTGTATCTGTATCAGTGGATGGTGTGTATACAAATTCTTGTATTCTGGAATTAGTGAAAAAAAAAGAAAGGTATACAACATATTGAAGCATACTGCATCATGTCTGATTCATTCCAGTAACATATATTGCAGTGAATTCTAAACAGTAGAGAGGTGTCCTTGTTTTACATAAGAAAACATTGTATAATGCTACCTGTTGTTAGTGATTTTTAGGTCATTGTTTTGTGGGTGACAAAGTATGTTTGTTGGCTGTCAACCTTTGCTAGTGTTATTGAAGAATGAGTTGATTTGAGACATGTATGAAGTGATTTGGTAGTTTTAGTGCATTTTGAATGTGAAATTAACTGATGTGCCGAGCTGAAAGTTGGTTAAGAGAACTGAGTGAAGAGTTTTGAAAAAGTGGCCTAAGTATTGAGAAATGTATCCTAGCGACTGTAAAAAAAACTGTAAACAAGAACAACAACAAGGATTAAAAACATTAAATCCCGTTCTAAATGAGTCCACTGAGAATCTTCACAGACAGAGAAGACCTTGGTTAGACGTCCGTGTTGTTAGGCTGCCTCTATTGGCCACACAGGAAACTGTGACTAAACACCTTGTACACTCATAATCTTTCTTCTTTTTTCACAGTATAAAAACTTTGTGTCCATTAAAGAGTGATATTTCATTGTGATTAAACTTGTCAAGCAAAGAAACAACATTCTATATTTAGGATGACGTTAGGGGACAAAAACAACTTTGTTATTCGTCTTTCAGCTCCTCAAACAGCTTGCGGACCCCCCCCTCCCCCCCACTTACACACACACACCCCAGATATAAAAGAGCTGGAGATACCAGTAGAAGTATGCCTGTATGCCTGAATGCTGAACTCATCAGGGCCAAAAGCTTTAAATGGGACTGGCCCAGTCATCTCGTTGGAATACCATATCTTTGGCACCTGTTGTGGATAACCATCCCTGACACTGTGCCCTCCTGGAGCATGATGGGGTGAGGTGTTTTCAGCTCCTGGAGCAGAGGGGAGGGGGAAGGGCTGGCATGGTCAGGCCTGCTCCTGCCCCAGACATGAACTCTCAAACAGCTGTCATTTCTCTACATAGCTATTCCAATTAGAATCACCACCAAAATCTGGTAGCAGTATCCCAGCCCTCCATCAGCCCTGGTATAGGACAGAGGGAATGAATTCATTCTCGATGTCTAGAAAGTGAAACTTTGGAGAAGAAAGTTCAGAAACTAACTAGTAAAGGAAGTGAGGAAGATCTGGCAAATTCTGGTCTGTGGCGCCCTCTAGTGTTCAAAAACCATGTGGATCTCAGTCTACACCAAAACCTTATCACTAGGATACAGACTAATGTGGTATTTGTAGTTTTTTTGGCATAACTTTCAAAAAGTGTAATTTTCACATTAGTCATACTCATACAACCTTGGCCTGAGGCAGTAGCATCAACATCATTCAACTTGGTCTCTCTGCCAACAAATTGGTTTATTAGATAGGAAAGTTACAGTAAGACCAGTCTGTGCTCCTTGACCTCTAGGTGTTTTGGAGACACCTAGCTTCAGCGTCCCCACCTGACCGATAAAATGCACCTCAACCTCTGGGTAGATCCCGAATGGCCACAGCTGGCTGTACGATGTGTTGGCCTTCCTGACAGCATTGCTTATCTCAAGCTCGCCGCTGGCACTGGACTTGTGGAGGACCTGTGATGGACTTGTGATGTGATGTCCAGTAGGCCTGTCTAGTCCAGCCACACCGTAAACCTCTTGGGTGTTTCATCGTCATCATAACAATAATCAGTTGTATCTCATTTGTTTAATACAATTGCAGAAAAAGTTTTAATTAGTTTAACATTATCTAGAGTCATACAGGCTACTGCCCATGTTTGACCTAAAGCACTTGGTATTTGAGGTTAATTTAGTCTCAAATAAACATAATGGACCGTTTTGTCTAATTTCTTACTGAAAGCAATGCTATGTGTTACATGGAGTTGCAGTGAGCGTACCCTGGCCTGAGCACTGTAACCGCGTAATAAGGAAATAGACATGCTACCTGTGTCTACACCACACGCTTAAGGACAAGGAGTGGCTTATCAAATACTGGCTTTGCACCTTCGAGTAAAACAACGGTCAGGCCTTTTAAACGAGTAAGACCATAAGGAATACACTTTCGTTCACATATTCGTGGAGGAAAGGCCCTCCTTTAAGGTATGGCCACACCATTTGTTTGTGAAATGTTAGAAATGTTAGAGAAACATTTGCAGAAATAAACATCACGAATGTTAACAACTTTATGTGAGTCGCCCATGGTCGAAGAGGTTGCGGCCGGGACGGATGCAGCTGGGAAGGTAGCCTATAAGGAGTTCTTTCGTATAGCCTACGTTTACTTTTATGGTTGACAACAGTATGGATTTTCAGAGTTTTCAAATACACGTAGCCTATGTACAGGCTACTCTCGCAAACTTCCTGCGAAATTAACGTGGTAGCAGTAGTTTAAGAATTGTAATTTGTTTTTTTGTTTTCTGGAATGTACAGGGTTGGCCTACAGGTAGCATACCTGAGCTGCGTCAATTATTGTGATCATATTTGACCTGGAATAATGTTTGATTTTGCATTGTGCGAAGTAGCTTTTGAGTGCCGTAGTTCGAGGCTTCTTCACTATCAAAGCAAGTCACTGCAGGTGGAATTGTTAGGTCACATTCCAAAGCCAAGGGTATGGCATTGCATGCAATACTTGCTTCCGGCAAAACTCAAAACGCAACACTCACCCCCACATTTCTCAGAAAAAGATAGATTGTCTTACCATAATACAAGGGGTGGATAGAAAATGGAAGTTGAAATATATTTATTTTCATCTGTTATCACACCTCTTTTCATGCTCACCGATTGCCATAGTCTTAACACAGTCAGTCTAAGGTGAATTGTTCTCACCCTAGAGAGATGTGGGAGCTATCAAACAAGCTTATAAGCTACCTACAATGAAGGTAACCTAAGGAATGTTTAGTAGTTAGACGTTTATTTGAAAACGTCATAAGCGTAGACATTGTAATATATAATAATAACAACAGACAAGCTGGTACAAAAAGGAGAGGTTGCATAATCAGACAGGCTTTGTTGTACAGGCTGTCACTGGCGACACCACTCCGCTCTCAGATCCTACTCAGACCCAAGATAAGAAATCTACAAAGTGGAACAGTTGCCATAACAACTCCATTGTCAGCATGACGGGCATGTCAGATGCACAAGCATGTAACCTGTAAAGTTCATTATGAAAGGTTTGGGGTCGTGAATGCAGTCAGAAGAAAGAAAGATATCACCAACAAATATCTTAATTAGACTCACTGAGCTGAATCGTTGGTTAAGAATCAAAGTGGCCTAAAACAGTTCATGAATTTTGCGTTTTGTGATGGAGTCGATGTTTGACGGTCACTTTCTTCACAGAAACATAGTCTACTACACAATTTTTGTGTCTTGAGTTATTTTAGAGAACATTTCTGACAATCATGCTATACATAGGCCAAAAAGAACAAATGATGGTCATCTCCAGCCATGGTTTACATTTTCAGATGTAGCCAGGAATACCTTACTTCTTCATGCTCTCACTCAGTTCCTCCTGGCCAATCAGACTCCCCCCTTCCCCCATCTCCCCGTCTTTCCCTTGTATCTGTGCACATAGTGCTCAGGTCCTGGTGTTTGCTTGCTAAAGATGATAGCCCCAGAGGTCAAGTCTCACACACTTGTAATGGGGCCTGGACACAGGGTTGAGATGTTACCCTACTCAATGATTTGAAATATGGTGGAAAATAAACTGTATACCCTTTTGCATGAAATTGCAAAGACATGTACAAGAAACAAGTAGCAATATTTAAAGTAACATGTTTTAACTTCCAGTTTCTCTGTAGGTAGAAGACAATAATCTTATGAAGTTTGTTTCAACATCGATGTTTATAAAAATGGAATTCTGGAATGTGTGTTACATAATCATCTTTGAGGAGACATACTTGCATTTTTAAACACACACACACGGCCACGCACCCACACACACTCACAAACACACACACATACACACACAGGGTGAGGAATTCACAGCCTCAGGCTAGCAACAGTACCATCAGGAAGCCTGAGAATATAGCAGACTTTGACACAAAGCTCTCCTCAGACAAACCAGTCCCATTACCAAGGGCTATGTTCATATGAGGAACCTGCCATGTCACTCATACAACTTACACAAGACATTTTGAGGTTTGTTACTTTATTGAATGTGCCATGTTTTGTGACCTGCATGTTTGACAGGTAAGGTACTTTAGCTTTGTCTTCTTAGACATGTTATTCACGAGTCATGATCTTGGCTTTTTCTTGAGATAATGAGAAGGTGCTGAAGTTTCATGTCGTGTTTTGCGAGATGATGTGTGAAGTGTATGTCACATTCAGACTCTGTCAGGGCACATTTTCACTCTTAGACTGTTACAGTAAGTTTGTTAGGAAGGTGAGGAAGATTGAGAAGCACTAGGCTGAGCAAACATGGGTTTGGCTCAGAATGCCAGTTTTCTTCACTACTAAATACAGTGTGGAGAAAACAGGCTGAGGTAAACCACGTAATGAAGTGGCGTGACAAGTGTAAAAATGCTCAAACCTCGAAGTTTTGTTTCTGGTTTCATTGTGCAGTGTCAACGTGTAGTTCTGTAATTGTTGTTGCTGGTAATGAAGTGGCGTGACAAGTGTAAAAATGCTCAAACCTCGAAGTTTTGTTTCTGGTTTCATTGTGCAGCGTCAACGTGTAGTTCTGTAATTGTTGTTGCTGTCACTGGTAAGTTTCATGTCACTTATGGCCTAAGTGGAAATTCTGTACAACAGCTAGTTCAATGACTTGGCAATTTATTGTTTATTGAAATTGAGTCTGTTTGCATGAAGAAATACAGAGGCTGTGTCTCTCAAGATTTCAGTCCCATCATTTAAAAAAGCTTTGACACATTGTTGTCTTGTGACTCCTACACAGGCCTTTACATGTACTCTGAGACAGGAATGTAATCTCTATATCTGTGAATCGACTGCACTGTGAGTAATATACCAACACACTGGATCAGGGGGATCTGAAGTGTTTTCTTGCAGCAGCACATACAACACAGCAACATCTAAGAACAGGAATGACTGCAGTTCATCAGTAATTAACATTACCTCGAGTTATGGCATCACAACAAACCATTCGTCGTTAGTCAGTTTTTTCTGATGATCAATACAGAAAAGTTGTCAAGGTTTTCCCAGACATCCACTGTAAAATGAGCAGTGATACATGGATGTGGTATGGCACATAGAGGAGGGGGTCTTGCTAAACTGACGGATTGCCCACTGTTTCATACTACACTACCTCCTTTGAAGTCAGATACAAATCAGAGCATCAAACTCTGTGGGCATCATGAGATTCTCAACAATGTATACAACAGCATGTCCTCCTCTTTTTCAGGAATGATGTGGGTATGATGCTGTTCTCCCTGCCTTGATGATGTATGAGGTCATGTCAGGAGACACCAGAACACTGTCCTGGAAGGTACCCAGCCCAGGCCACAACAGGCCAGAACCTAGCCCAGAGGACGCAGCCATCGCTGGGAATGGAGGGCCAGTCAAGATCCTTAAAGTCTGCTTCACCACAAGCAGCAACCTGGGCAAGAACTTTAAACTGGTCAAGTGTGACAGCTCCTGGCAGATTAGGGTGAGGGGCAGATATTGTTCTTAATCATCTATATATGATGGTGTACTGATTTGTCTCTATCTTTCTCTCACTATCTCTCATTCTGTTCTCTTTTTGTCCGTATCTTTCTCTTTTTGCTCCTTTCTATCTCGTCTGTCTCATCTGGGCTGAAGACTCAGATCTGTTTCTTCTATGTTTGGGGGTTTGGTGGTACTTGTATCTCTATCTTTAGTCCTATTACATTTGAGCTGTGTACTTGAAAGAGTTTGGAATGTGCTGATGTTTTGAGTTGTGTGCATTAGTGCAAACCAATCATAGCTTCCCAGATAGCACCCTAAGGGTTTTCTGTTTAGAATATGCTCACAGCTCACATCTCTCATTAGTCCCCTGAACTCTGTAACATGAATCAATCTTCTGAGGAATTGGATGACAGATTATCTTGTAAGGTTTTGGGGAACCTAGTCTAATTCCTCAGTTTGCTGTTGTCATTCTGATCAGGGTTATTAATCTAGTTTGTGACTCCTGTAATGACTCATGTTTGTGACTCCTGTAATTTGTTACAGTAACTGACAAACAAGACAAAATCCACTTTGGAAACCAAAAAGCATGATTTCAAAAGAGTTACAATATTATGAATACATACCAAATGAAATGAAACATAACTAAACCTCAACTAAAGACCCCTGTCTCTCTTGTCCTTTCCACTAGGCTATTATCCAGTCTATTCTGAATAGCGGTCGACTGGGGCCCAACATCCAGTACAAGAACTGCTATGGCCTCCTGCTGAAGCACCTGAAGTCCGAGGAGCTGCACTGGCTCCACCCTGATCTGACCGTGGCCGAGGTGGAGCAACGCTATGAAAGTCACCATGTTGAGGCAGAGTGGAGGTGAGAGAGACGGACAGGGAGGGAGGAGGGAAGGGGGAGAGAGGGAGGGAAGTGGGTGGAGGTGAGGGAGGAGAGAGAGGGGGACTAGGTGAGAGGCAGAAGGGAGGGAGGCAGGAGGCAGACTGCAAGTGAGAGAGATGGAGGTAAGAAAGCAGGAAGATGAGGGGGTTGTTTATTATCATGTTTATGATTACACCTTCTGTTAAAGTGGATACTTGTGAGCACTTGTCATGTACTTCTCTTTCCTGGAATACTGTCCATGGTTATGTTGAGGTCTGGAAGGCTTCCAAGAAACATCAGAATTTTGAGAATCCAAATGCTGTACTTCCACAAGTACAGAAATAGAAAATGACATGACTGCTGTTTGTGTTTCACCCGTCTCCCTCTCGGTGCTCTAGGTATGACCTGCGAGTGCGCTACATCCCAGATAATTTCCTGGAGAAGTTTAAAGAGGACAGGACCACTTTGCTCTACTTCTATCAACAGGTGAGCAAAATTCTAGACAAGGACTCTCCAAGTCTGCTTCTAGAGAGCCATCCTCTTGTTGGTTTACACTCCAACCCTGTTCCTGGAGAGCTACCCTCCTGTATGTTTATATTCCTACCCTGTTCCTAGAGAGCAACATTTCTGTTGGTTCTCTCTCCAACACTATATTACCAGGTAGTCATCCAGCTAATTATTGGAATCGGGTGTGTTTAGGATTGAAGAGAGTACCTAATCTATGGGAGCTCTCCAGAAACAGGGTTTAGGAGCATTGTACACAGTGACAAACAAAACTGAGAAATAAATCTGCAGAAAACAGCTGACATTAGATAACAATATTAGCTCAATATTATTAAATACATTCTCGCTGTTGTCTGTGTGTTCTTTCAGGTGCGTAGTGATTACATGCAGTACCATGCCAGTAAAGTGAGTGATGGGATGGCTCTGCAGCTAGGCTGTCTGGAGATCAGGTGAGGAACTGCTTTCTTTCTGCATACATTTACCCCCGGCCTGGTCGTTGTGTCAACAGATAGGACACACACATATACACAGAAACGGGACCACGTTTGAATTCCCTCACATTTTTCAAACAACAAATGTTGTTAGTCTTAATGTTGGTCTGTGTTCATGCCGTCTTTTCACTCGATCCTCTCAGGAGGTTTTATAAAGACATGAATGCGAAAGGTCTTGAAAAGAAGTCCAACTTTGAGCTGCTGGAGTAAGTTTTGTTTATTTTCAACTTAACTCAACTGAACTCAACTTTAATGGTCATATTTTGTTTTTGTTTGGTTTTGAAACATAAGAGAGTCTCTTAATGTGTTCTTTGTGACCATGCAGGAAGGAGGTGGGGCTGGACCTCTTTTTTCCTAAAGGGCTGATAGATAGCATGAAGGTAACCCTGAATCTCTGTCTTTAACCTGTGCGCAGACTTTAGTTGGTCAAACACACTGCACAAAGTAGGCTAAATGATTTCAACAAATCCCTCAATGCGAGAGCTGACTTGATCCAGCTCCAAGGTGTCCAGAAGCTCTGGTGTCTGACTGGTGTTGATGCTCCTCCTGGCAGCCCAGAGCGCTGAGGAGGCTCATCCAGCAGACCTTCCAGCAGTATGCCACGCTGAAGGAGGAGGACTGCATGATCAAGTTCTTTGAAACCTTGATCCAATTTGTCAACGTCGACGAGGAGGTCTTTCCCTGTGAGCTAGTGGTGAGCTTTGCTTTTGCCTCTTTTCTGGCATCCAAAACGACCAGAACAAACTCTAGCATGTTTTACTTCCACATGTATATGATATTTCAAAATGTCTGATACTGATACTACTATGGATAACAATCTCTGTTCATGCGCTTATCATATATTTGATATTGTTTCACAGCAAGGCTGGAGTCTATCTGTGGAGCTGGTGATCAGAGCCAAGGGAATTCGCCAGCGCACCCAGAAAGATTCAGCAGTAAGTCTGTCTGGCTCCCCACTGTGGACACCGTACCACAGTGCTACCAGTTCAAAATCCTAACCTTTCTCTCAATATTTTTGCATTGTCAATAGCAAAAACGTGTCTTGATGAAATAACTATTGACTCCATTGTCTCATAACAGTGAAATGATTGCAAGTTTGTAATGAAACCTATGGTAATAACCTTATGCCTATTATTGATTTTCTCTTCAGCCTGTGTGTATTGCTGACTTTAAACAAATCAAAAACATCAAACACTTACCTCAGACTGATGGCAAAGCCCTCATCACCTTGGACATAGAGGGAGCCAGACAAGTAAGAACTGGAGCTTCCATCTGCCCTCTATATTCTACATTCTAAATTCTTATCCCGGTGCACTGACATGGTTACATAATCTATCCCAGGTAGCATACAAATGGTGTATTTGTTTTTTGTTCCATTAGTCCCTGTCCATCAACGTGGCCACTTTTGCCATGGCTGAGAACATGGTGGACCTCATTGACGCATACTGCCGCTTGGAAAGCGGCAAGGATGACACGTTCATCTCCAGAACAAACAAAGGTAGGAGGTTTTTGGCTGATTGGCTGCATCTCAGTCTGTAAAGATGCTTTATTTCCTGGTCTCCTTGTCATTGCCTTCTCATGTCTATGTATCTACTGCTCTTCTTGAACTACATATCATCATTGATGCTGATAACAGAAGGAACAGAAGAAGAAGAACAGGAACCATAAAGTCTGTGTGTTAACCAGACATCTGCTTTGTCATCCATAGATACCCAAAGAAGTTCTCTACCTGCAATTCCAACTACGTAAGCTAATTAGCTCTGCGTCTTTTTTCAAGTGTAACTCAAGTTTAGCATCTACTTGTTTTTAGGACATTTACGTAGCTGTGAGCTATGTAGATCTCTTGTCTCTCACTTCCTCTCCCTCCCATATCCTTTTATCCTGTCTCTTTTCCTCCCCCGTTCTCCCCCTCCCACAACTCCCCCCCCCTCCCCCCCTCGTTGGAGCAGAAAGGACACAGAGAACTTCAGATACAGTATGGGTGAGTCAGCTTTCCCTTTTGAATACAAAAATCTCAAAATACACAAATACTACTACATCAGTGCATCATCAAAAGCATAATTGGTGTTAGACACAGTCAGGTCAACTTCGCTTCAATGACACAGTTGTATCTTCCATAACTGAATGCACATTTAATTTTAATTTTTTATAGGATCGGATATTTATTGTGAGATTATGGAGGAGAAGCCAAGGGCTGGTGAGTGGTCTTACTTTCTACTGGGGTTTGAAAATACATGTTTTTCAGTCTCAGTAAGTGATGAACGTTTTGTGAGGCCTAATTATGAAAATAGATCCTGCTTGTGTTCAGTGGTGAAGTACGGGATTGAAAGACAGAACATAGTCCTCGGACGAATTCTTGGCTCTGGGTTTTTCGGAGAGGTCTACGATGGCGTTTACAAAAAGCAGGCAAGGAAGTATCCTTCTCGGATTATTTTACAGTAAAGATGCAGACATGGTAAAGCTTTGCAGGTGACATCTGTTGTGTTGTCTTTTGTGAATATATTTGTTGCCTGCTTATGCTTTCCGCGGATGCTTTTAAAATTTCTAATGAGTTCTATTTCTATGTCTATGTTTAAAAGCATCCAATGAATATGGTTCTTATTATTAGAGTAGCACGGAGGGGATTGCACTGTTACAGCAGTAGAAGTGACACTGTAACGTTATTGACGCTATTATTAGTAGTAGTATTGTTCTATATTACATTACATTATTATTTTAATACTACAATATTATGAGCGTTTTTCATGATGTTGACTTGTGTGTCCCTGAACCAGAGCGGAGACAGGGTCAGTGTGGCTGTGAAGACCTGCAAAGACTGTTCTCCTGACGTCATGGAGAAATTCATGAGTGAAGCAGGTGCTGACACCATATAACACAACTGAACATTTGGAATAATCAATATGAATTCTCTCATAGAATGTCTTGTATGATAGAATCATACAACCTTCTACATTTTGTGTTATTACATATATTCAGCTCTGAATAGTGTAAATCCAATAATGCCTAACCTATCAGTCTTTAGTCTTTACTAGCACGATGGAAGACGATTTCTCTCTGAGGTTGTGACTGTTTACCGGATCTTTGATTCTATTTACTTGTGCGCCAGTGATCATGAAGAACTTGGACCACCCCAACATCGTCAAGCTCATTGGAATCATAGAAGAAGACCCAGTGTGGATCGTCATGGAGCTCTACCAACATGGAGAGGTGGGTGACTGACAGGGGGTTCTAAGGGAGGAAGATACTTGCAGGTTCTCTAGGGACATCCCAGTTTGCCCCGGTTGCACTAGTATGCATTTACATTACAGTAATAGAAATGGAAATATTAGCAGTTAATTGTCTGTCTGCTATGGTTGTTGCCACCAGCTGGGGAACTACCTGGCCCAGAACCAGAAGAATCTGACCAACGTGACCCTGGTCCTGTACTGTCTCCAGATCTGTAAAGCCCTTGTCTACCTAGGGGGGGTGAACATGGTGCACAGGTAGGACCAAACCTTCAACCCTACAAAAAACAACAAAAAAGAATGATAATTTAGAAATGAATGACAAAGTACATGGAGATGTCATAAATTCCTGCGTCTGGTGGCTCATTGTTTTTACTTTGTATGTGTGTGTATTGTTTTGTGACAGAGACATTGCGGTGCGCAACATTCTCGTGGCCGCTCCAGACTGTGTGAAGCTCGGTGACTTTGGGCTCTCCAGATACATAGAGCAAGAGGAGTACTACAAAGGTAAACGTTGATAATGACGTTGCACCATCCATGGAGCAAAGTGCACTGGAAGATTCTGTTGTATCGATGCATAGATGACTAGAAAGGACTTTTTACCCGGTGTCATTCTCACAGCTTCAGTAACGAGACTGCCGATCAAATGGATGGCTCCTGAATCAATCAACTTCAGACGTTTCACATCGGCTAGCGATGTCTGGATGTTTGGTAAGCGTGGAGCAGTCAGCTGTAGGCTAACCTGACAAGATGAACCTTGACACGACTGAGGATGCAGTGAATAGGATTCATGTTTTCTCTTGTTTTCTCGTCCCTCCCACAGCGGTGTGCCTGTGGGAGATCATAAGCCGTGGGCAGCAGCCGTTCTTCTGGCTGGAGAACAGGGATGTGATCAACCAGCTGGAACAGGGCATCAGGCTGCCCAAACCAGAGGAGTGCCCCCCCGCCCTCTACTCACTCATGACCCGCTGCTGGTCCTACGACCCCCAGGAACGACCCACCTTCACTGAGCTGGTGGTCAAGATCAGGTACTGACCACACGCTGGTTGTTTGTTGATTCATTGGTTGGTTGCTTACTTGATATACCCGTATAGCTATGATTTTCTTGAGATAAATCGACTTTCTTTGTGTGGGTGACCATGATGCTGTATATGATTTGTGTGTGAAATATTCCAGTGACGTGCATAAGATGGAGAAGGAGGAGGAGGTGGAGAGACAGAGAGACAGAGCCAGAGGCGCACGCAATACCAGGCTCTTTGAACCCAAGTTCACTATCAGTGAACCTCCTCCTAAGGTAGCCACATGCTTCTGTCTCTTTATCAAAAACACACCAGTGTTTACAGTACTGAGGATAGTGAGGGTAATCTTTTACATGATGCATGTATACATCATTGTTTCAATATGTATGTGTGTGTCTCCCCTCAGCCTTCGAGGATGCCAGGACGCTTTGGGAAGCAAGCCAGCTTTGGCCTGCACATTGAGGTACAGAACCTCCTGTCCTTACTGTCCCTGCCCCACTGCACTTTCTCTCTTTCTTGTTGGTCAGCATGTTCATGTATGTGTGTGTATGTTTGTGTGTTGTGTGTGTGTTGGCCAGCTGAACGAGGCATTGTGTGCCAGCTCTCCAGACCTGGCCAGCCCATGTGACTACCAGTCTCCTCTGGACTCCACGGACAGCTTGATGGTCCCTAAGTTGTCTCCCCGACGACGTAGTATGGGGGTATGCATACGCATACACATGCATACATTTATATAGTACACTGTATATAATATACAGTACAAACAGGCAACACTGTGTGCTTCACCTAATATAACTTCATGTGTGGTGTGTGTGTCCTTCAGGAGAGGGACTTCATTGCGGTGCCCACCAAGGAGGATGCCCAGCGCCTGTGGCAGAGTGATAGAGACCTCCTGCAGAGCACCCTCCTCCAGCAGAAAAAGGACATGAAGGAGGACAACAAGTGGCTGGAGAAGGAGGAGAAACTATTGGTGGGTAACACACTGTTGGCCCTCAACACTGCTCTCTCTCTCTTTCTCTTTCCCATGGCACTCTCTTGCTCCAACTGCGCTCCCTGCCCCACTCAACCCCCCACTGTTCTCTCTCTGTCTCTGTCTCTCTGTCTCTCTCTCTCTCTCTGTCTCTCCATGCTATGTTGTTCTTGGTCAGCCTAGGAAGGGGTGTTTAAGAAGGAGGTCAGTTTGTGAACCTGCCTTTTTCTTTTCAGGATCCCATGGGCTCCAATATAGTGAACAGTCCAGAGGTAGGTTCTGTCTGTCTGTCTGTCCATGTCTCTATCCCTCTGTCTGTCTGTCGGTCTGTCTTTTTGTCCATGTCTTTATCCCTCTGTCTGTCTGTCTGTCGGTCTGTCTTTCTGTCCATGTCTTTATCCCTCTGTCTGTCTGTCGGTCTTTCTGTCCATGTCTCTATCCCTCTGTCTGTCGGTCGGTCTGTCGGTCTGTCCATGTGTCTGTGTCTGTATAGTGTGTCTCTCCACTTGTTACACATAGGTTATCTGTGTTTGAATCATTATAATCACTTTTGGTTTCTTTGTTCCTAGTTGCCAGTGCCGGAGAATGTTCATGGTGAGTGTTCTCCAGAGTTTACATCATGACATTTGTTTACACAGCATTATAACAGGGCTCATATACTGAACCAATAGAACATCCTGAGCCTCTGTGTTAGTGAAAGTCTCCCTCTCTGTCCATCACTATGTCGCTCCTGTCTGAACTCTCACAGCTCCTCCGGAGAAGCCTGCTCGCCTTACCGCTCAGGTAAGCACAAACACCCACACTTTCTGGATCCGCTGATCGTCAGTTCGATCCCAGGGTCTCTCTATACCGCTCCCCTCTCTCCCTCAGGCGGCCCCCACAGCTGAACTGGACCGCTCTGAGGACAAGGTGTATCATTCAGTCATGGAGCTGGTCAAGGTAGTAGTGCAGCTGAAGAATGACATTGGCACTCTACAGCCTGAGAACTACATCTCTGTTGTGAAGGTACAGGCTGGACTCTGCTGTGGGGTGGGATTAGAGAACTGTCTCTTTATGTGTTGTATTGTAGGAACATGTCAGGGCTGGGTTATAAGGTACTAATGATACTGTGAAGGTAATGTCTGAGTTCTTGATAAGAAAGCTTATTAGAATTCAGGTAATTTTCCTTTAGCAGTGTCATGTGGTGACATGCTAGAAGTAACTATCTTTTCTTGCATTTCAGTCTGTAGGACTTACCCTACGGGATTTGATTCGCAATGTGGATGAGATTCTACCCACCTTACATGATTCCATCAAAACTGAGGTACAGTTTTCCTCCTCTATGAAGAAACTAGAAATTGTTTTCATCGTTACTTTGCATTGTAAAAAAAGCTGCAATAAAGATGCTCTTTTACAGAAATGTTAGAAGTTACTGATGTAGGGTGATAAATAAATAAGCCTGTCATCTAACCCTTCCCCATTCCCTTCCTCAACTCTCCTTATCCTTCCCTCCCCTTTCCCACCTCCCTCTCCTCCCCACCTCCCTCCCCTTTCGCACCTCCCTCCCCTTTCGCACCTCCCTCTCCTCCCCACCTCCCTCTCCTCCCCTCCTCCCTCCCCTTTCCCACCTCCCTCTCCTCCCCACCTCCCTCCCCTTTCGCACCTCCCCTTTCGCACCTCCCTCTCCTCCCCACCTCCCTCTCCTCCCCTCATCCCTCCCCTTTCCCACCTCCCTATCCTCCCCACCTCCCATCCTCCCCACCTCCCTGTCCTCCCAACCTCCCTCCTCCCCACCCCCCGTCCCACCCTCTTTAGATTGAAGGCACTCAGAAGCTCCTGAACCACGACATGGCGGAGCTTATCAGTAAGATGCGCCTGGCGCAGCAGAACGCCATCACCTCTCTGAAGGAGGAGTGTAAGAAGCAGCTGCTGTCTGCCGCACACACGCTGGCCATGGACGGCAAGAACATGCTGGACGCCGTCGACCAGGCTAGGGTCAGGGCCAACCTGGCCAAGCCCAAACCCGAGGCCTCCTAATGGACTTGACCGGGGTCTGGTCTCTTGAGGGGTCCTGGATGTATAGTGCGGCCGCAGGGGACACATACATGCATGTTGAAGACTAAATGGACATGTTGTAGTTGGTGTGACGTGTGACTCATTAACTAGTCCTGCAAAGGTGTTTCTGTCAGACCAAAGTTGTGAATGAGATTGTTGGAGGAGGACAGGAGGGTCTCTCCAAAATGTTTGGTTGCCAAAGATGCTAATGTTGACCAAAACAATACTTTTTTTTCACTTGGAGTCTTTAAACATTTGTTGTTTTATAAAACGGGGGTTGTAAAGTGGTATAAAGCTAAATTGTTAAATAATAAATGTACTAAATAGTTGGAGTGGATAGCCTTCTACTCTACTACTAAGTTCTTATGACAACTTTTTTTTTGTGCCATGACTTTGTTGAGACTGTTGAAAGAAAATAAATGAGATAAAAAATGCATCTTATGTATACTATTTAGGTCGGTTGAGGGGCAGTTCTATGGGCGTATGTGAAGCCCTCTGTGACATGCTTGCGTGTAAAAAGGGCTATACAAATAAATGTTGATTTGATTTTGATTTGATACTATGAGATATAATATTATGTCCAAATATTATTAAATATTTTATGTTCCTCTCAAAGTATATGTTTTGTCAATAATGTCAAAAACCTTTATTCCTGATCATTTGGCATATATTAAAATGAATGAAACCAAAAACATTAAATGTTTAATATGATGATATCACAGAAGCCTTGCTCAGCCACTTAACCAGTCGGGTCTCATTCATAGTATTGACTACATTTCTGATCTTACTCAAAGGCTGTGTTTGTTGAACACTAGAATGTATCCTATCATCTTAGCTACACTCAAGTGTGCATGTGTTAATGTAAGTGCATTCAGGGCTATCAGACAAGGAAGATGGCAGGACCAATGTGTGACCCTTGTGGAACAGATACTTTCACTTCTTTTAACCAATCCCTCCTATAGCCAAAAATGCTTCTGAATGTAGTTCTCTTTATAATTATATTTATTGTACTACATGACACGTCATTCCAAAAATATGCTTGGTATTGTTTGGCAGCAGTATCAGGGGAAAAGAGAGCAGGAGGAAGCGTCTATGTCCTTTAGAAAAGCTGTTGTCCATCAAGCATTCAGAGTTCCCACCTGCTCTCCCCTTGAGTCCCTACATGCTCCCTAACCCTCTGAAGATGAAAAACAGAAATGACAAACCCCAGATGTCCTCCCCCGGAGGTCAGCTGCTTCCCTCTTGAGAGTTGAAGCAGCCCGGCACTCTTGGGCAGCACCAGTCATTTTGCTGCTTGCTGAGATCGCACACAGGGTTGGCTATATCATGCCGGCCAGCCAGGGGGGCAGGAACAGGCCGATGGTTCCCAGCAGACACACGATGATAAACATCCACAGGAAGATGCGGTCTATCACCATGGCAACATACTTCCAGTCCTCCTTCACCTGGGGAGGAGAAAGGGCACAAGAGGAATGAGGAGAGAGAAAACGTGAAGGATTGCCCAATACCGGGAGGATGCAGTGTGATACATGAGGTTTTTGCTTTGTCTTATAAAGAAAGGGCCATCTCATCTCTCTCCTGATAGGTCTAGTTTATTGTCTGTCCAGTGAGGGTCCCTCCTCAGAACGTAACTCAAAAGCAGTGGTGTAGTCTGATATGATCTAGTGGTCACTGTTAATCAACCAACCAAGCCACTTGAAATAAAAG
Organism: Osmerus mordax; assembly: GCF_038355195.1. NCBI lineage: Eukaryota > Metazoa > Chordata > Actinopteri > Osmeriformes > Osmeridae > Osmerus > Osmerus mordax. Next base: position 8,139,535 of record NC_090057.1, on the reverse strand, counting down.
CCCCTGCCAAATGGATAAAAGTATAACACTCACACTGAAGTCAGCGTCCTCTGCTCTCAGGTGGTCGGCGATGTAGTGGACCCCCTCCAGTGCCCGCAGAACACTGGGAGAGAGAGGGAACGCCACATCCGAAACCATCTTATCCACCTTGGTCGCCCGCCGGACCACATTCCCCCTGCCACCTCCTCCAACCGCCACCTTCCTATTGGCCACTCCGCCGCCTCCGACCCCTCCTGCTTCCGGACGGCCCTGAGGCGCGGCGTGTTTGGGCTGCGGCGGGGGGGTGGAGCCAGGGGGCCTGGGCGATGGCGGGCGGAAGGAGAAGTAAGAGGACAGCGTCCCCAGCTCCAGGTCCTCGTAGCGAGGCCTCTGGGGCTCGCCCGCCATGTCGCCGTCCTGCAACCAGCTGGCCGAGGTGCTCAGACAGGGGCCCGCATGCCTGTGCGTGGCGAGGCTTCGGCCCTGCTGCCTGGCCACCGTCGCCCCCTGCTGGAGGAGCAGCAACCTGCGGCGCCGGCCGTCCGGCGCCGGCCTCCTCATGAAGAGCCAGCGAGGGATGAGGTCCAGGAACACGGTGTGGACCCAAGGCGGCATCTGGTGTGTGCTCGGAGAGCGGTGGTGCACGTTGAGGACGAAGACGGTGATGACGATGCTGAGGGTGACGAAGATCATGGTGAAGAGGAGGTACTCCCCGATGAGGGGGATGACCAGCGAGGTGGACGGGATGATCTCGGTGATGAGGAGGAGGAACACGGTGAGGGAGAGGAGGACGGAGATGCACAGCGTGATCTTCTCCCCGCAGTCGGAGGGTAGGTAGAAGACCAGCACAGTGAGGCAGGAGATGAGCAGGCAGGGGATGATGAGGTTGATGGTGTAGAACAGAGGCAGTCTCCTGATGATGAAGAAGTAGGTGATGTCCGGGTAGATCTCGTGGCAGCAGTCGTACTTCTTGGTGTTGTACCTTCCCACGGCGTTGATGATGGCCCACTCGCCACTCTCCCAGTAGTTATTGAGGTCCACCGTGTCCTCGATCTTCTCCAGGTCAATCTTAGCCTTGTCGTAGGTCCATGAACCGAACTTCATCTTGCAGTTCTGCTGGTCGAAAGGGAAGAAGGTGACGTCGATGGAGCAGGAGGACTTGTAGATGGCCGGTGGAACCCAGAGGACTCTGCCGTTATAGAAGAGATGAGCCTTAGTCATGTGGGTCACTGCAAACTCACCATCGGCACTATAAGGGAAGCACAACATTCGGTTAGCTGGGAAACAATGTTACATTTACATTTAGTCATTTAGCAGACGCTCTTATCCAGAGCGACTTACAGTAAGTACAGGGACATTCCCCCGAGGCAAGTAGGGTGAAGTGCCTTGCCCAAGGACACAACGTCAGTTGGCATGACCAGGAATCGAACTGGCAACCTTCGGATTACTAGCCCGATTCTCTCACCGCTCAGCCACCTGACTCCCTATGTTGTATGGCCAATTTTCAATATAACCACACTTGATGAAAAATTGTGTCTCTCATGTCACTACACACAATTACTGAGCCAAACGTAAAATTGTGTAGGGCTGTATCCTATTTTCTCCTCCACTAAATTAATCCTAAATGGATCATAAAACAGCACGCTGTTCATCTTGCCAAAAACTCAACAGTTAGTCAAGTGAACATAAACCTGGGTGTGAAATACCACCAACCAATCAGAGAAGAGTTATTATCTTCCACAGCAATCTCCCCGAGACATGTTCTCTAGGGCCGATTTAATTTACCTCCTCTGGGAAGCACCCTGCAAATCCTCATTCCTCAGCTGAATGCTGATAATAGTCAGGTGGCTGAGCGGTGAGGGAATCGGGCTAGTAATCCGAACGTTGCCAGTTCGATTCCCGGTCATGCCAACTGACGTGTCCTTGGGCAAGGCACTTCACCCTACTTGCCTCGGGGGAATGTCCCTGTACTTACTGTAAGTCGCTCTGGAAAAGAGCGTCTGCTAAATGTAATGTAAATGTAATAATACAGTAGCTGCAGCCTGAGACATGATGAGTTTTATCATCTCATCTTTCGTTCACACCGTTTTCATTTCAGTCACTGATAGTCATTATACAAGCCTGATGATGTGGAACTCCATCATTAAATACTCTGTCTTTTTCCGGGAAGGAATAATTTATTCATGGGAAGAAGTTGCCAATGACTGGCTTACATGGTAATCAACTGTAGGAGATTGGATTAGTGGTTTCAGTGATTAAGACTAAATCAGCAGATTGTTAACAGCCTCGTGCCTCCTTTTGTTTTAAGACAGAAGTAGCCTTTTCCCTCAAAGCAAGTTGAGTTTACTTTGGTCAGCTGTGTTATTGTAACAAGATGCTGCAGCTCAGAGCAATCGTCCAGTACTTCCACTAGCCACTAGAGGGAGGTATTGCCAAACTTCTCATTACATTCAGGCAACACTGTTGGGGACCTACTATAGGACACTGACATGTCTTACATTTACATTTAGTCATTTAGCAGACGCTCTTATCCAGAGCGACTTACAGTAAGTACAGGGACATTCTCCCGAGGCAAGTAGGGTGAAGTGCCTTGCCCAAGGACACAACGTCAGTTGGCATGACCGGGAATCGAACTGGCAACCTTCGGATTACTAGTCCGACTCCCTCACCGCTCAGCCACCTGACTCCCTGTCTTACGACACTGACAACAATTCGATTTTTCCTCTCCAGTCAGGTTTAGATTCAACAGAAGTTGTGAAAACCTGTCAAATTCTTAAAAACAAATGGTTATTGTTGCTTACTTGTTGTAGAGAACAATGTCAGGAACCCAGATGAGTTCAGACGGAACTCTAATAGACGTCACATTGTCATAATCTGAGGGCCTCCAGCGAAGCTTGTAGTCATTCCACTCCTGAAGAAAATCAAATACAAGTTCCTCAGTGTACAGTATATTTCTTGTGATGTCAGAAAGTGCTTCACAGATTTCCTCAGGTGTCTTTCCTGTGATCCAGCCTAAACCTAGAGAACTCAAGGAGAACTGTCCTTTCATAAGCACTGAGGAGAGGAAAGAATTAGGCCGAGACATTCTGTTCTGGAATGATAAGTAAGATTTTAAAAGGGCATCCTGCCCTTTGTGTCTTTGAATCTTCTCTCATCTTGTGGTTATTCTGTATAGCCTCCGGACCCCTTTCTCTACGGACACATCAAAGGCCCACACTGGGTAATGCTAGAGTTAGAGAACACTTAAAAGTATCTGCTACTTTGCTTACCTGTTTCAGCCAGACATTGGTTGTCATCATCTGGTTTTTCTCATCCTGCAGAGGAGGGAAAGAGTGGAAGGAACAGAGAGAAAGGGGAAGGAGAGAAAGGCAGAGAAAGGCAGAGAGAGGGAGACAGGGAGCGATACCTGAGCAACATCAACAAGTGTTAACAAGATGGGGAAAGAAAGATGAAAGAAGTTTGTAGACAAAAAAGCTGAGTCAGTCTGAATACTGGGTTCAGTCCAGGCAGATCTGCTGAGGTCTTTAGGAAGGTCAAGGCTGTCCCACACATAGCCTGCATCGTACTTCACTTTAATAAACTGATGAACAGCAATGTTCGCTGAAGAAAAGCATGCTCTCTTACAGGGTCAAAGGTTGCATGATCCTTTAAATTCTTTTAAGGTTGTTATTTGGCTGGTCCATATAGAAAGGGTTGTTTACAGTGTGCAGTAGTGTGCAGTACTAATCACAGAAATGTATTATCTAGTGTAGAAATGTATGAACTACTGTATGTGTATAATAAACCACTCCAGCAGTGGGTACCATGGAAAATCTAAAAAAATAACATAAAATAAAAACACTAAACTATGACCTTCCACCCAACATTATTGATTGATCATTCTTTAAACTGATCAATCCAGTTCACGGGTGACTTGAACATCCTTCACAGCTGCTGTCCTGGCTCCAGTTTTTAATAACTGAAAGGATGTGCAGAACAGTGTGTGGATGTGTAGCTATAACAGTGCAGCATATTAGCAATAAGTGTGGATAAACCTCTACAGTTTAAATTGTTCAGTGCCTGCTAGGTACATTTTACATATGCCTCATCCAGGCACTTATGAACTTGTCATGTTTAGTGAAATACAATTGGAATATTAAAAAATATGGACATGAAATGTTTTCATTTGAATCTATTCATATAATTTCAATTGAAATGGTTAATATGGTGTACATAACCACTTGTTTTAAGATTTACTTTTCCAATCAAGTAAGTGCTAATGTGTCACATGATCAGAAAATATGTTTCTTTGTGAGGAGAGCAGGCGCTCTGCTTACCACATCAATCAGTTGTGCGATGGAGAGGCCAAACTTGACGATGACCACATCAGAGATGTTTGGCACAGGCCTGGACCACTTGTTGTAACGGACAAAGAGCTTCTTGAAAAGCTCATCCTCAGCATGGGAGTGGGTCTTCTCATGGCAGAAGACTGTAGGGGCCAGAAAAGACAAAGGAGTCAGTTTGTCATAAAGAATCGTGTTGATGTCTGTACCCCCAGATGAACAGTAGGTGAATGTATGGACTAATGGGCATGTGAATGCTACAATGTGACAACTCTTTGTAATGCAGTCACTTATGTTTGCCATTGGCACCATTTGTATTTTGGTAAGATGTGAGCTTCTAGAGGTCTTGTTTGGTCATGTTTTCTGATGTGAATTCAGCAAGCATGCGTGATCAGACACTGATTGATCCTATACACCAGGGGTTGGAATGATGAAGAAGGAAATGGACCAAATGGAAAATAAATTATTTCCAAAAAAAGATGATTGACATGATAATAACAGACATGGGAACAGAACCGGGAGCACGTACAGTAGCAGGAAAGGAAGGAAGTAGAATTGGAGGAAATAGAATAAAAACAAGTAGAATATACTGTAAGTGGGAGGAGGTCGAACACAATGAAGTGGAATTGACAAAGTACAGTAGGAGGAAGTAGAATGGCAGTAAGTGGAAGCAGCAGACTCCCTGTGCATATAAAGAACATGTGATAGGTGACCGTAGAGTTGTTAGTATGGATGTGTGATGTGTCTCCTACTTTGGGGGAGAGGCTTAATCTAATTGACTCTGAGTTGGGAGTCTAGACAGACTCCAGGACAAGCTGATACTCTGATCTCATTATCGTCACGCTGAATGAATAGAGCGTTCCAGACAGGAAGTCCCTCTCCTGAGGATTACCGTTGAGTCCTTCATCAATGTAATCAATTACACACATCATTACTTACAGCTGCTAACTGGAGGTGAGATAATCCACCAGAGTTAAGGATGCTGGGTAAAACTCCGACTGCAACACGTCTATTGTTACAGCTGCCAGCTGTCAGTCGGTGACGCCTCAAACATGTTGCCATTAACCCTGACACCATAGTTATACACACAAGTGGGGGGTGACAAATCAGATCTCAAAAATTCAGTCACACTCATAGCTGAGTGTATGTGATCTTCTCAGAGAACTCAAGACTTCAAAGGTCTGGGTATGATTATGAAAATCTTGTGGAGACTGATGATAATCTTATGGATTTATAGATAATCTGGATAAACTGAATCCATGGACATTTCCATACTGATACTGATATGGTAATATCGATGGCAGACATTGCCTTGACCACTGCTTTACTTAAAGCAATGCAACAGAGATACAATGCCATATTCTGCAACTTCACTGAGGGGCCGTTTGGGCTTCCCAGACTTAAGCACCAAATATCTGAGGTGCAATTGGATGGTGTAAAAGTGTCGCACAGCACTACCTAATGGGGTGTGCAATGGGTAAGGGTCCTGAAACGACGCCTCTGATTGGCTGCATCTGGCTGGCTACACACCCTCAGGACCGCACCATTACCGAGTGGTGAGACAGGGATTTGAGGGCCATCTCTGCAAGCCTTTATCACCTCTAAAGTAAACCTGCCAGCCCTGTGGAGGAGGGCATGGGACAGGGACATCATAAATGACATGAAAGGGAAAATGATTGAGGGTCCTTGATGAGGCCCAGAAAAATCTGCATGGACAGCCTAAGTCTTCTTCTACATGGCCCCTCTATTTGGGGCCCATCTTTGTATTGCTTACATTACAGGTGGATCATTATGTTTGACACCACAGTAAACTTCCATGGAGATTAAAACACAATTTATAAAAGTTATTTGAAACTGACAATATATGTCCTTGGAAAAATACTTATATTTAAATGGAACCACTATAATGGAGGAGGTGAAGGGTGAAGGGTTTGGTTTATTTGGTGAGTAGAACGTTTGGCCTGTTTTAACATGTTACACATTAAGAAAAGACTGGTCCTAATGATTAGAAGAAAAATAAATCTAATTATCACTGGAAACATTACAATTGATTATTTTGCACTACGTGTACAGAACTGTCGTAAAGTAAATCTCGGTCGTTTTCTGCACGCGCTCTCCACCGGCCATGTACCACGTATGGACAACAATTATGTGCGCGCTTGACGCTCGGCGGTGACTGCGCATCTGCTCGTCCGTCTGGGAAGGCGCAGAAGACAAGGGCAGATGCGAGGCTTGACAGAAACCCCTCCAGCGTCTCAGATCAAAGCCTTCTTTCACTGAAGATCCAAAACGAGATGACACCTCAGTGCCAGGCTTGAATCTTGGACACTACCCAAGCTGCTTGGCAAAGCGATTGTGCCTCGGGCGGAAAAGCTGCCCAGGAGTGTAGCCCTGCCCGAGTCAGCAACTTTTCGGTCCAAACGTGCTCCTGTCAGAATTCGACTGTCGAAATCCATCCAAAAAATTCATACGACAACCAAGTTGTCAATTGCAGCGTTCTAACAGATCGTGAATACTTTCCGTTATTGTCTTATCAAACAATAGGGATGAAGGCAGAGCTCACTGTCCGCCTCTATAAGATCCACATGCGTGTGTGGGCTGGGGAGCGGCAAACACACACCTGTAGCATATGCGCAGGGAGGACACTAGCCTACTGTAAATTAAATCTAATTCAACATAATTTGTAGGCCTTTAGCCATTTTTGCAAGCAAAAGGCTTCACAGTTGCCCACGGATCAGCACCGATGAGCAACCGAAACCCTCAGATAAGAGTTAATTGATAAATAGTTAAAGCAGTCAATTATAGAGAATGTGAGCTTAAGTTCTGCATTGATGCAGTAGTCAAACACAAGGATCAGCATAGAGGTCCACCAGACAGGTATGTCGATTTTAGTTCAGACACTACGGATTTCGGCATACAGCAGTGCATGAGTAGGCTAATTATGATAGTAGGCTAATGACAGGTGGTTGAAAGTGGGAAATCCCCATATGATAATAAACTATTCAGCCTAAAGGCTAAGTTTGTAACGTAAAGTAGTTCAGCAAAAATGGTAATTGTTTCATTTTGTTCAAACCTACCTTGATGACGGAAGGTAAGTTTAAGCCAAAAGAAAACGTAAACCGAACTTACTTGACTCACATAAGAAGAAGCACCAGACAATGGTTGTCCTCACTGAAAACAGGTGGTTGATTCCGCGTTCCATATTGTTCCAGGCAAAACAGCAAAAAAGTATATTATTTGAGGGCATTGGGTCGTCCACTTGAAAGGTTATCTTGAAACCGTGATAGGTGAAAATATTGCGGTCGCTTTGAACGCTTTGAATGTTGTCTCTTGTGTCATCATCTTTGCAGAAGAGGCATGAGGACAGTTTGACACAACCAGATTTGATATTCTCTCTGATCATGGGCGGGGGAATGTGACGTTCTTTGACTGCATGCCCGCTGGCTTTAGTGACTACTAAATTGCATAATTGACGGAATATATTTGAATTTAAAAGGTATCGGTATAGATCACAAACTTAACTTCGAAACACTGTTCGATGAGTAGCTTTTGTATCCAAATTCGATCGTCAGAGACCTACAGAGTTATCCTCTTTGGAGGGGTTGAATCAGAAACGCGCTTACATGATCCGCAATGAATATGCATCTGAATTTAGATTCTGATGCTTCATAGACTGAGAAGTGTACTCACACATTTTAAAGTTTAAATGTCACAATAACGGAATCCACAGTTGATTATATTACCAACATTTATCCATCGCGCGCTTAAGTTACGCACGGTTGTAACTTTTACGCATCCTTTTTACAACCTTCATTCTGGCATCCGCTCACGCGCCGACAACGTTTAATTGACCCAAAAGTGTAATTTCGTTAGATTTTAAGTAGTTTCAGTTGTATGTTTTTCCAATACGACCTGCTCAAAACCATCCTCCCTGATTTATAAAAAAGATAAACAGAATGTTTCGCGACCAGTCCTCCCTCCTTCTCTGACTGTCAGCGCAGCCCACTTTGCGGTCATTCCTCTGCCCATTGGATGGGGACGATAAAGGAGGGACTTACACGAAACTGACGTCCCTCAACAAATTAGGCTGACAAATATATTAGTATTTCATTAGCCTAAAGCGTGTTCGACTGTACAAGGTAGGGTATCTACCTCGTTCCCACAGGGTTAAAAATCTGAAAGTTGATATCATTAAATGATTACTTCCATGGTTTTGATTAAATTAATGTCTGATTATTTAGTTAGAGACTGGCAGAATTAGAAATGGCCTATTTTATGCATTTTACTTAATCAAAGATACTTCATCAATAGTTCAATCAGCATAACATGTTAGTGGGATTTTCTTCATTAAAAGGGAATCTCATCAGTAAGGCAATTTTCTGCTGTTACTATCAAGTGCAGCTAGAGAGAAGAACAGGTGAAAACATTTCTTCAGTTATTCTTTGGCAAAAAAAGTCTCTAGTAACAGTTTCACCATTTCGAAATAGTACCACACTTGAAATTTAGTTATTTGTTTTGCCATGCATTTTTATTTACTACCTTTAAAAACACTATACTTGCCAGTTGATATAGGATACTTCATATTCAAACAAGACAGTAAATGTAGATACATTTATCAACTTATCACAACAGTCTAAACCCTTTGTCATATTGAGTGTACAGGCCTGTACTAAATATGCACTTTAGGTGAAAATCGAATCTTGTTCCATTCAGTGATGATGAAGAAGAGGAACTAAAAGATATCCTCAAGTTGATACTCATACACTGGGTTTCCTTGCATGAATCAAGTTGCCAGGAGTCACATGTCCCCCACCCCTGTAGTGATAAGAAAGAGATAAGTCATTATCCTGTGTTGACCGTTCAGGGGGTCAAAGAAGAAAGTCTTGCAGAACCCGTCTTCTCTCGAGCACCACCGTTTACTCAGAGCTTCTCTCAAGCTTCCCTTATGTAACCTTAACTAAATGGGGGTCAGATGGCTGAGCGGTTAGGGAATCGGGCTACAGACCAGAAGGCTGCCGCGTCGATTCCTGGCCGTGCAAAATGATGTTGTGTCGCTGGACTAGGCACTTCACCCTACTTGTCTTGTCCCTGTACTTACTGTAAGTCTCTCTGAATAAGAGTGTCTGCAAATAACTAAATGTAAATAAAGTAACCCATCTGAACAAAGTCTTGTTACACCTTGAGAGGCCCCACATTCCCCCTGCACCCCCCTGCCCCTCTGGCCCCAATAACCTTTCTTTGCTCTATAAAAGGGAAATCTTCTCCAAAAAAGCAGCCCCAGAGCATTCTCCCAGCCTCCAGTCTTGCCCTTGAACCAGGACAGTCAGACCCAGACACGTTCAGCTCTTTGTTTGGCAGACACACAAGTTCAATGCTATTGCAATTTTGATAGCTAACAACACAACAGAATACAACATGCAACATGCTGTTTCGTTCAGACAAACCAACACAATTATAATGTATACATGTTATTTGATCTTTCCAGGAATAAAACATTGATAGAAAGTGTGTTTTGAAATACACTCAATTCACTCAACTAATATATGCTGAACAGAATGAGCTACTCTGTTGTATTGCACCGAAATAGAAAAACATAGCTTGCGTTTGTTTACAACAATAGCTTTTCCTCACACATGGGTAGCCACTGTAGAGAGCATTGCACACTTGAAAGAGTTCATGTCATATGGTCTTAAAACTATTATAAATCTCCCCCCCTACCCTTGGGGGGATAGATTTCCCTGTCTATCCACTCAAGATCCACTAAATAGAACAATCCACAGCACATTTGAAGAAAAACCTGCAGGTTTCCGGAAAATCAAGGGCTGTTCTGGGGAGAGTCACAGACAGAGGTGGATTATCGGCCAGTCTGAGCCAAACACTGTTAGATGTTTTGCATGGTGCTGTTGCCCAGGCATCTCCTCCTTAATGATGGAGGACAGCATGTTTGTCTTTCAGCTGCCTGGTGAAGGAGGCATGCAGAGCCTGTGAGGAGACTTCCAGCCTGCTGGCAATATCTGCAGCTGCACGGAGCATGCCTTCAAAGGCCAGCGACTCCTCTTTGATTCTGGGAACGAAGGAGCAAACAGCCGGCATTAGAAGGGGAAGGAGGAGGAAGAGGGGGGAGGGGGTGGAGAGGTAGAGGAAAAGGGGTAAGCTAGGTGGTTGTGGGATCTGGGGACCGAGGCAAGGAGGAGACACAGGCATAGTGGCCCAGTAAATCCAGTCGGATCCTTGCTAGCCAGGCTGGTTCTCTTCTCACATAACTGACGGTTAGTGGCTCAGTAAGGAAGAAATGGAGGGAAGAAGTGAGGAGAGAAGGAAGGAAAAAGAGGAGGGGGGGATTGAGGAGTTTATTTAAACAGTGTCCAGGGCATTCTTAAAATAAACACAAGAGCCAACCCCACATTTTCCCTGGCTGCCGCTGAGGCTTTCAGAAGAGGAAGCTGAAGACAGTTTCCTCCCTGACTCTCATTGTTGGAAACCCGGAGAAGGCCTGATTAAGATAATTAGGTGGAAGCCTTAGAGGCCCAAGATGGATGTCTGTGAATGAGGGGGTTGTGTATTAGGAAAGACAACAATCAACGAGAGATGACAGCTAATGAGGATGGAACACATGAAATACAAAGATGGAGATCTCTAGGCAAATTAATTTCTCCAACCCTGAATTAACAATCTCTTCTGTATCCTTAATTACTTCTTGTCAATCTATGGTAAGAATCCACACATTCCTTTGTCCCTGTATCTCCTTACAGCACTCTCTATACATGGAAGGTACCGTAGTCCTTTGCACTAATCTTTCCTCTATGTCACAGATTCTTCCCCACCCCTCACACTCACTTTTGCATCTCAGCCAGGGCCTCTTCCACATCCCCCTCCAGTTGCCCCTCCAGGTCCTCTGACACCTTCTTCACCAGCCCGTCACAGCTCAGGTGGTCATCCCTGATTCCCACCACATTCTCCTGGATCACATCCTCGTAGCTCTGCTCCCCCAGCTCAGCTCCCACGTACTGGATCAGGTTCTCTATCACTGCCTGGTTGCCGTGCTGGATGGCCTTTAGGTAGGTCAGCTTCTCTCTCTGGGCCTTGAGGCTCCTGGAGTCGGCCTGGCTGGTGTGAAAGTGGACCGAGCACTCGTCTGGCCTGGGCTCGTAGAGCAAGGTTGGTGCTGGTGGTGATTTGGAAGGTGAAAATGTTGATGGCAACGGTTGTGATTGTGACGGTTGTGATGGTGAGGATTGTGATGGCAAGGGTTGTGATGGTGAGGGTTGAGAAGGTGAGGGTTGTGATGGTGAGATTTTTGATGGCAAGGGTTTTGATGGTGAGGGTTGTGATGGTGAGGGTTGTAATGGTGAGGGTTGAGAAGGTGAGGGTTGTGATGGTGAGGGTTGTGATGGTGAGGGTTGTGACGGCAAGGGTTGTGATGGTAAGGGTTGTGATGGTAAGGGTTGTGACAGCGAGGGTTGTGATGGGGAGGGTTGTGACGGCAAGAGTTGTGATGGTAAGGGTTGTGACAGCGAGGGTTGTGATGGGGAGGGTTGTGACGGCAAGAGTTGTGATGGTAAGGGTTGTGACAGCAAGGGTTGTGATGGTGAGGGTTGTGACGGCGAGGGTTGTGATGGTGAGGGTTGTGACGGCAGGGGTTGTGATGGTAAGGGTTGTGACGGCGAGGGTTGTGATGGTAAGGGTTGTGACGGCGAGGGTTGTGATGGTAAGGGTTGTGACGGCGAGGGTTGTGACGGTGAGGGTTGTGATGGCAAGGGTTGAGATGGTGAGGGTTGTGATGGTGAGGGTTGTGACGGTGAGGGTTGTGATGGTGAGGGTTGTGATGGTAAGGGTTGTGACGGCGAGGGTTGTGATGGTAAGGGTTGTGACGGCGAGGGTTGTGATGGTGAGGGTTGTGATGGTAAGGGTTGAGATGGTGAGGGTTGTGATGGTGAGGGTTGTGATGGTGAGGGTTGTGATGGTGAGGGTTGTGATGGTGAAGGTTGTGATGGTGAGGGATGGGATGGCAAAGGTTGGGATAGTGAGGTTGAGGATGTGACCCAAACTTTGTTTTGCGTCCTGGCAGGCTCGTCGCCAACCTCTTGTGAGGCATTACTAGACAAGATTATCATAGAAATGCCGAATCCAGATCCTGATTCCCCGTCGCCATCCCCACTTTGGCTGAGGGCTGGTGTTGCTGTGGATACCCACAGCAAGGTGGCCAGAGTCCAACAGCACCACATGTTAACCTGGAAACAAGTAAGAGGCATGGCAAGTTGGTGACATCATGTGACCTTATCTGACCCGCTGACCTTATTTATGACAGATGTAGAGGTCATTTGTGGTCAAGTGTGTGCCTCTCTTCCTCTCTACTTGAACTACAATAGAGTAAAAACCCTACTGCATTGTGGTCCCATTTGTTTCCTGTCTCTCTGTAACCATCTCTGTCCAGTAAATACATAAAAGGCCAAAAATGCACCTTCCAGAAACAACCTTATGCGAAATGGAAAGCCTAGTAACTACTCTCAATCATATAACCTAATGATTACAGCAGATGGAAATTAGCCTCGCTGGCTAAGTCTGGCTCACTTACAGTTTTGCTGTTGATTGGTGTGCATTGTCCCTGAAAAATAAATGAATAAATAATAAATAAATAAATACCAGACAGTGAACAATTTGTCTACATGCATGTACTCCTAAGTAAACTCATCTGTCTGAGTCATCTCTCCCGGGACATTAAGGCATAAATATAACCAAGTGAACCTAATGATTCCTCGACTCTGTCCAGTAATTCCAGTGCATTATTGACCGTTCATTATTACTGAGACTGTTGTTTGTCTGTATAGCAGTTCCCTACTGAGCACATATGTTCAACTTTATTTTTTGAGGGTAAACATTATAAAGTCTGGGTGTTAAAACTGGGTTACGTAATGGCGCAACACACTAAATGCCCCTGTAGATCATTCTTGGCCATTGTTTGTGACTGAATTATATGACCTCTCCTTTCGCTCTGCTAGGATTTCCCTTCCCTCGTAACTTACAGGGTGCACCTTTGACACTCCCCTAAGTGAAAGAGAATGTGTGTGGTTGAAATGAGGGTTTAGCTTTTGTGGAAAGTGCCGCCCTCTCTCTGAACAGCTTTGTGTTAATCAGTGATTGGCTCTCAAACCTTTATTTTACTCCCTGGAAATCCGAGAAATGCTAACAAGAATTTAATTGACTTGATAGCTTTCTTTAACCACCAAGGTTAATTTGACGGTCTGACTGCATAGTTATGAAGCCCTAATTCAGGGACACTAACCAGCAGGTTAAAGCTACAGTATATCATGCACAAACTCTTCAGCAACCAAAGTAAACCGCGATCTAGTTCTCCAAAAAATCCTCAGATTCACTGATTCAATTCATATGTATTGTGAATATGTGGACAGTGGAGATTGTTTTTTGAAAGCCCTGTTTGCACAGCACAAAGTGGGACATTCCACCTCGAAGAATAGGGCTTACAATTTTCTATAGAAACCTGTTAGTGTGTGTATATGTGTGTGTAGTGAGGAGACACAGCTGTGCTTCACTTCACACGTTGTTATCTTGAGTGTCTTCCCTACTTCTCCTGTCAGCCTCCCCAGCATCTGGAATTATATGTGAAACATGATCCTGGACAGAGGGAACGCGGAGGGAGAGAAAAGTCGTGTCCTTTTTTCCACTGTCAATGCCTAGTTGGTTTTGGTGGTAACCCGCAGTAAGTTTATATTCGGGAGGTGCTTCACATACAGTTGATCTCACAATCCTCTTTTGAAAAAGCAAAGAACCCCCACCGACCTCTACATTTCAAAGAAATCTCCTTGTTTGAGCTCTTTAAATAGACAAAAATAGCCTTTCTCAAAACACTAATGGAGCAAGCAGCCCACTGTGCTTTTGAGGTTCCATCCTTGTAAAGTTTTGGTGTAGTCAAAGATGACCCTGCCAACACTTGTAAAATCACCTTTTTGTTGGCTTCTCTTCCCATCTCCCTGTTTCTGATTACTGTAAACGGTGAGCTCACACACATCAGACTGGCTGGGGGAAAGCAGGAAGCTGAAACACTTAAACAGGACCGAATTGCAGGCAGACTGCTGACACACACACAGGCACACACACAGGAAAATGTGTACTGCCAGAGGCAATTTGGTTGCTCATTCTTTTTGATTGATGCCTATGGTTGATGGAAGATGGTTTGATATAATCTCTAACCCACTGGACTGATAATGTTTAAATGAGTCTTTTGTTTCAATATGCATGCCATCATGAGAATATGAATTTCCTTCATTGTTATTGTTAAATTATCATAATCTCTAGGAAAATAGATTATTTATTTGCATTTAATGTCGTTTTTTACACTAAATTATTTATATACTTGTGGGTTTTATAGTTCTTGGCCAGTTGTAGATTCTAATATCTTATTAAGATTTAATAATGAGTCGATCAGTATTCTGTACTATGTATGGTACTTTATTACAGTATCTGCATGCAGGCACCCATTGGCACCTTACACTTAATTTGGGGAAGAAACTAATTCCAAAGGTACTTGTGACTTTTTATTTTTTACTGCAAGAACATGTGTGCTCATAAAAGATAGCCTCATTGGCTAGAATCACTAAATGCCAAATCCCGCAGAGCCCAATTGGAGATTGAAGTAATCCTTTACTGTGTCTGTTGCAGTCTGCATTGTAAAAAGCAAGACTTCTATTTAAGTACTTTTAATTACATCACTAAAACTCAGACTCATTCTCTGTTTCACGACTTATGAAGGAGCACTCCAGCTCCTCTTACTGTCAGGGATATACACTTGTCTATGCAGAGTGTCTGTGAAAAATGTTCACACGTTCTATAGTGTCTCATAATGGTTTTCACAATGTTTTGCTATTGTGACCACACCAAAGTCTCTTCTTTCTGACATCCATTGTCTGGCTTTTAGGTATGGTTTCATTCTACTCCAATGTTGTATAGGTTGTTTTCTCTTGTGTTGGCTTAAAATAGCCCTTTTACACTCAAGCGATGTTCTGGTTTACTGTCAATCAGATAGGCGCAAAACAGACATGGTTCAGGCATTAGCAGAGACTTAGGAGATAAAGAGATTACTGTTTTGGAAAGTACAAAACCTGATTTGACAATGTCAACAGTGTATCGCACACCAGGGATCCTGGTTCAGCCATTGACAGTAATAGTCAATTAGATGTAAAGGATACTTTTATTCTGTGCAAAGCGATCTTATGTGACATTATCGTAAGTCAGATATAAGTTGGTCATGACATTCTGGCTCTCTGCTGTCATTGGCTCAAGCCAGTCCCTGATCCCACCCACCAGTAAAAAGCTCTACATGTGAGCCTCAGAGCACCAAACATCACTCAACCACTGATGTAATCATAACAACAAGCTCTGTGACAGCAGCATAGTGGAGATGGGGCCCAACAAAGGCAAGTTTGAAATGACTGGCTGGCTGGCTGATGAAGTCATAGCATTGCAGTGTGACAAAAAAAAATTAAGGCTCCAACAAGAACTGGTAAACGGTAAGAAATACACTCATGCACACACAACACACTTTAAAGGTAATGTTTAGCTCAAACTGGAGCAGGTGTGTAGTGAAGTCTGTGACTCGTCTGGACAGAGTTCCCATATAAGTATTTAAATGTAGCATTCAGTTCATACTGAGTTGTATCACCCTCTCACAGCTCAACTGTTTTCTTATCTTATGAGGGACAGTTTTGGCTTTTAACAGTTAATATTGATGTTTCTTTCATGCATAAAATAATAATTGCAAGCGTGTGAACATACAGCTCACATAGAAACAACAAATGACACTGACAAACACACAGTAAGGCACACACCCTTTAAAAGTAAGGCTAGTCTACTCCACATAATAAAAAACATAACTTACCAAAGTTCTGTAACTTTTTCCAGCCACTTCCAGGTGTTTCCTCCAAGTGATTCAGATTTTTAAGAGGGTTCGCGAGCCACCATTCACAGAGAGCAAATATGCTCTCCACTCCCTATTTCATTTCTTCTACGGAGGGAGAGAGAGAAAAAAGACGCACTCTCTCTGTCATTCCTACAGACACACACACACTTAGGGATTGGCTAGAGAGTGTGCCCCTGTCTAGTGCTGGGAGGGGAGGAGATGAGAAGGGGGGGGGGATGTTTGGAAAAACTCAATGACTTCTTTCTTTGTGGTGGAAAGAGGGGTTGAGAGGATGGGGGGGGGGGGTAATCTAGTTCACATCTGTGCTTTCTTACAGGGGACAGAGGTATGAAGCTTTCTTAGAGAGAAGGGAAATCCTGTTTATGAGCCAGACAGATATCCATTTCCCAGGTAGAAGTAGAAAGGGAAGAAGAAAAAGAGCAGGAAGAAACTAATATGGAAAGTTGGTGCAAAGTCAATGTCAAACAATAACTGCAATTACAGTGTTCAATTAATATGCTACATACTAGGTAACATAGCCTAATGCACAAGCATACGCAGAAGAGGATGTTATAGTCAGACATGTATGTATGGCAAAGAAGCCCACAGACATGGCCTGCGTCTGGATCTGACTGCGAAAGGAAACAAACACACAGGCAGAAGAGTTCACTGGTTGGTGTTCTGATATCTCTGGATGAAATCACCAGGCCGGGGAAATGCCTCCATTACAACTGTCCAGGAAAAGCCTGCATAATGTAACACATTGTAGTCTGTTATGTAATGAGTAAAGTACCAGATAGAAATGATGTGCTGTATCACACATACATATATGGATGGAAGCCTTCTAGGAACAGGCTTGGATGATTGCTTAATTGTCCCAAATTTGAAACGTTACATTCAAAAACAGGATGAAGAACCTGAATCCCTGCTTCTAAACAAAACATCCCTCCAGCTACAAATGAGCCAGACATACACAGGTGGCCTCCGTCAGCCATGACGGTGGAAGCAGCCCAGAGACATGTTTAGTCTGCCAGTGTATGTAAAGGTGCTCCAACGCTGCCTGAAAGACAGGGAGGAGACCATATGGACTCAAACTCCTCTCAAACCTGAACAGTGTCCTACAGTTGTGAAAGTGGGGTGCACGTGGTGGCCCAGGAATTATCTCATGGCCGCTTCTCACAGGTAAGAAGAGAATACAGGATTCAAAGCAACAGGAAAAGGGAGGTGTAGCTGATGTCAATCACACTGACCCTATGACTTTGAAATACAATTGAGAACCTGGAATTAGATGTCTTTCAAAACAATAGGCAGAGACTTGTATTCAGGGAAGAGCTTGCACTGTGAAAGCTAAACCGTGAAACATATGTGAATATAGGATAAGAATACATTACAATGTAGTATGTGTTTATGCAGACTCACAGAGCAGGGACATGATAAGGTTCTGTTGGGGTTTGCTTATCACATTCTCCTTGCAATGTTTGACAAACGTATCTTCAAAAAGTTAAGCTCTAGTGGCATAATGCCATGCTACTCTCAAAGGGGAAACACAAGGTTTCAGAAAGCATGTGATGTCACAGGATGCATAATTCAAACAGCATAGAGAACTCTCAGCATTTGTTTTTTCTGATGCATAGATTTGTGAATTGATTTGTGTAGATAATTGACAATAATGTTGTGATTGTATTACCATGTATTATGCTTCTACCTTCCCAACAGCACACATACATAGCAACAATTATACATTACAATCAGTGATACGTTAAAAGTGAATTTGGTTTTCGGGAATGTAGCTGAGATAATTAGCTCTCTGGACAAATCTTGGTCTTGCTCCTGTTTGCTCCAGTTGTTAACGGAGACCAGGGACTCCAGCCTCTCAGGGGAGGTCCCTCATTGGTCTTATCTATGTTCCTGTGACAGGTCAATAGGCCCAGTCTAGAGGTCTGGTCATGTGACACAGCTCACCACCCTGAAGAAAAGAAAAACCAGACCCCTCCATTCCCCACTGTCCAGACCTCATAATGCAAGTCACCCAGCAGGAAATGACACCGCCCCAGGATATCTTTGTGACCAATCAATCACTTGGACAGTGATTTAAACCAATGGAAGAAAAGTGTCTGTACCTACTGTATCAGGACAAATATTGTTTAATGTCCCGCCCCCTTTGGCTTCTATTTCAGGTAATTATAGGTCCCCAGACAAATATGAGATGGATGTCTATAATGCCAGGCAGAATGTAATTAGGTAAACGTAATTAGCCCTTTTGTATACTTCCTGGAGACTGTTAGGGTAGCGGGCTGGATGATTGGATTATCAGGTTCATATCTTCATATAGGCATAGCCGTATCATCACTTCCCATTCAAGAAAATATGATGAACAAAAATATGTACAGTAGCTACTGTATGTACATTGGAAAAATCTGTAAACAAAAGCATATTTTTATTTGTGTTTGAGAACAAAGTTGGCCAAATGAAGCTCTTTCTGATTCTTCCTATCATTCGAATACTTCAGGTATATCAAGTAAACTGACTTATCATTTGCTCCTTAGAAAACAAATTTTTTTGCTCCATGCATTCAAAATTCAACACCTACATTTAAGTTTCACATTATGTACAATATTTCAAAGATTGTATTTTGACCTACAAAGATAGTGACCAGGGATGAAGATGATAGTGAGGAAGATGATGCTGCTGCTGTGGATTGAGATAATGAGGCCAATGGGGGTGGATATCGAATTTATAAGAATAAAGACAATCCACTATTACTTTGTTTTCTGAAGGTTTTCCTTTACTGCTGTATTTATGACTTTGTCATCATATTTGATTAAATACTTTTCATGTTTAATTAGACATGATGAGAAATTAAACAAACAGCTGCACTCCTGAAGAAGTAAAGCTTGTAAAATGATTTTTATTTTTGTAAATGCATTGGCCACCAAGTCACAATGTAATTTAAAACTTGGATGCCTTTCACAATGTGGCTGTTTCACTAATCATAAAATTCAATGGAGGAAAATCCTTTCTGGAGTCCTTATGCGTGTGTGTGTGCGCTTATAGTTTTCTCCGTCTCCTTTATTGATTCCTGTGGTTTAAGAGATGGACTTGATCAGAGCAGAGTTTCTTTCCTGGAAATGAACCAGGAGAGGAGGGAGGCCTGTCAGATCACCCTGCTCAGACTGAAGGGCAGCTGAGAAGTGTCAAATGTATTTACCCAAGGTCACCTGCTTTGACTCTGCCCTCCAGATATGGATGTCTGAAATTCAGTTTGTGTTTCATACCACTTACTACTCTCCGTATGTGTAGAAATGTGTGTGAGTGTGTGTGTGTGTCTTACTCCAGTGAATATCCAAGTGTGTGCTTGCATGTGTGTCTGTCAAACTACAGTGTTTGTTGTGTGTGCCCCCACATCTCCAGCACAGTGTGCCACTTGTTCTTTCAATTCACATTTTAGTGTGCGTCCTCTGTTAGTGAGCAGAACCCCCTCAGAGCTCCAGTCCATGGCCTGGGGTCTAGAACACAGTGAGCAAATCAGCTCTAACTTATTTCAAGTCTCCATCCATCTCCTGTTAGAACACACACATCTTTATCACATGTTGTTCTCCCAAAGGTGTCATTCATGGGCCTGATTAAACAGAATGAACACTTTCCATGCTATTCCAAATTGCTCCAAAGTCAACTACAAGTTCTTGTTTGTTTGCCAAGTTTCATTTGGAAATAATTTGGTGGTGTTCTGTGTCCACCGCAAGTTTTGGCAGATTGCTTGGCGAGTGTCTCCTGCCAACCTAACAATGATATATCACTACCACTGTCTGTCTTGCTCTCATCTATTTTCTTACTTTCTCTCCCGCCCGCTTTCCCCTGGGCACTCAACCTTACCAGTTTCCAATAGAAGTTGAAGGTACTCTCCTGTCTGACCTCTTGAAGAGGCGATTCATCCATTTTCATGTAGCAACACCAAGCTGTCTGAGGGGGATTGGAGAGTGGTGTGGGGTCCTGGGGTCGTGGGGGTAGCTGGGTACTGGCCTCTGGCCTCTCTTCTTGTCAGGCATGATAGGAAAACGGATGGGAAGCAACCTGTGTGAGAGTCCCAATCTCCAGTAGGCTCCGGACTCCAATTTTTGAAGTACCTCTCAAGTACTCAGATTCTGGAGCCTGTGTGAAGCAGAATATGTTCAATATTTCTTGATCTGAAGTCTTGACTAAGATAGGGCTCATATTTTCACTATCTCACCTGGTGAACATTTCAACTATGGTTTTGGACATACTGAGAACAGAGGTGGACAAGTAGAGCCAATTGTGACAACAGCCAACTGTGCCAAACTCAAAAGAAAACAACAAGTTCTCCATAGCAAAGCTCCCCAAACAATTATGGAAAAAAAACAATACAACTAACACTCTTTGAATTCCGGTCTTTTATGGTTCTGGAATGAGCAGTGATGAAGCATGTCAGAAGGCCATTTTATAATCTTCAGTGATGTTGTCTAGTATGAAGCTGTGGGCATATTGTTCACCAAGACCCCATTCCTCTCCGTGCCGTCCCACATCCATGCATCACTGCTCATATTACAGTTGGCATGTGGGAGATCTTGAAAGGCATGCAGCATATGCTTGCAGGTATAGCACAGACTACACCACTGGTCACCTGGGAGTCAGACCTGGATAAATGTCACAGGACAGCCAGGTAAATGTTCTCTGGGGTCCAATGCATCAGCAGCTGGATGGGGTCAAAGGTTGTGGATATCAATTAGAAGTGAGAACCAAGGCCCCCTCGCCCTTGGACACACATGCTCCTTAATCAACAGGTGAGAGGGAGTGTCAGGAGTGACATGTGGTGGGTAGCAGGGGTCAGGGATCAGACAGGTTTGATTTAAGGTGGAGTAATCTAGAAGGTGCAACACATTTTCAGGAAGCAAAGCTGTTTGACCTGGAGTGTCACAACAGGGCTGAGATCAATTATGGCTGGTGGCTCTGACAGGATTGGGACCTCAGTACAGAGACACCTGTATAACACATCTTGACGTTTTGGAGTCAAACAAAAAATCTATTCTGTCCATATTTGCTTTGGGGGGCTTTCTAAAGTCACCCTGATTCTCAATTTATAAGACATATCATATATATATAAGTAAATAAAATAAAAATCACAAACACTATAAAACTTGTTTGTCATCTTGTTTGTTAGTTTGCAGTTCACCCAGGCCCACAGTACCATCTTGTATTGGCATTCAGATCACACCAATGCCAAACACACTCAAGATTTGCTCTGGGGGAACACAAACCGTCCTTGAGATGCTTGACGATCCGCTTTCATAAAAGGGTTTTCGGCACATTATGTTTAAACTTGCAACAGGCTTATATGGGAGAATAATATTTCCGGAGGAGTGTGCACTGAAGTCCCAAATTGAATTTGGAACGTTCCATTGGTTTTAAATGGGGGCTATGGTATGTGTGATGGCCGGAAATAACAGGTCGTTCAGCTGAGCAGCCCAGCACCAGGCAGAGGAGGATGCAGGGCTGCTCTGACTGTACCTTCCAGGATATGTTGTGTTGCAGTCAGACATGCACCTGTGCCAGGACTGTGTATTTACTGTATTTCCATTCCGTATTGAGCATGACATCCCATAACTATGGGATTTTTCTTCTTACAGTCATGAGCACACAAGTTACTGGAGGTGTGAATGTGCACACACACACACATATAATCAGTGTTTGATTATTCTACCATGATATATCAAGTCTGAATATGAAACACACAGCAAGGTTAGCCAAATGGGTTTCATGATTGCATTGTTGCATGGGCACTGACTCTCAGTGATATCCTGTGCGTATTGCCATATGAGTGTATGCATAATAGATGCCCCTCTTTTGCACAGCGCAAAAAGCAATGTTGTGCATTGCAATCCTCCACGTGTGTTGTTTGGTTATTTGGCATATGAGAGATGGAATCTCAAACTTTTGCTGTAAATTGTTTGGTCAGATAAAAAGGAATAGATTGTGAAGGTCAAAGATGGATTTCAAACTTAGACCAAAGGCAAAGTGAAAACAAGTTTATTCTTTGAGCTGTTTTTCTGTAGGATAAAACACATAAAAAGAAAGCACCACTGTCATTTTATACAGCAAAAAAATTACATAAGTACATGGGCACACAACATGGGCATGGTTGGTAAAACCATACCCTAACCTCGCTCTACCTAGCCTTTGTCCTTGTTTGGGGAAAATGCCAGAGATGGTTCAATGGGTTCCGTGGTGGACGGTTCCCTTCCCAAAGTCAAAGAGGGTGGGAGCGGTCAGCATCTAGTCACCTTGCTATGAGGTCAATGCCAGGTAACACGAACCAGATACACATCTACACTATCAACAAAATCCCTCTCTAAATACAAGTCAGACAAAACTATGAGAGTGACTCAAGCTATTTTGATGATGATGACATTTTTTGTGTTAGTGTATATGTTTGTGTGTGTGTATTTGGGTGTGTGCCAGTTTGTGTGTATTGTAATGTATGTGAGTGCCTGCGTGTGTGTGTATGTGTGTGTGTGTGAATGTTTGTGTCCCAGACTGCTGAGTGATCAAACTTCAGTTTTTTACCGGATG
Source organism: Osmerus mordax (assembly GCF_038355195.1). Taxonomy (NCBI): domain Eukaryota; kingdom Metazoa; phylum Chordata; class Actinopteri; order Osmeriformes; family Osmeridae; genus Osmerus; species Osmerus mordax. The sequence goes on along the minus strand of NC_090057.1, from coordinate 8,116,735 downwards.
ATGAGAGGCAAAACAATGCAGCAGAGATGCTGTCTCTACCGGGAATGCCTCTGCACCTCTGCTGAATGCAAGCACACACTGTGCACTTTTACACATCAATACTTTTCATCTTTTTATTATATTCAAATATATCAACTGGGAATTCCAAATATTTCATGAAATGAAGAACGATCCTCCCCTGTTCAAGAAGTAGACTGTATCAATCGAGTCAGCGAGGCCTGACCTTAAACAACGAACCCCTACAGCACCAACGGTGTGCAACCGTTTGCACACCGTGCTGAATGAAGAACAATCAACATCTAAGGCATGTTTGTCTTCTCCAGCACCTGGATAACCGAGGGCAGGCAGCAGCCTGAAACTGAAGACACAGGGCCCCTTGTGAGGCTTTCTCTCTGCCATCACTTATCAGCCTCTTCATCTGCTAGCGAGGCTTAAGAGCTAATTGGCGGTGTGGCTCATAGAATCCAACTCTATTGGACGTGACACTGAAACCTCGGGCACGGACCATAAAGCGCCCAAGATTGGATTGGCTATTTGGCTGCCGTTCACCCGCTCACCGCCCCCCCCCCCCCCCCATGCCCCCCATGCCCCCCCCGCCCCCCCTTCTCCAACTTTTCCTTTTCTTCCCATCTCTTTACAAGCATCCTGTCTCACTTCACAGTCAACCTGCCAAGAACCGACAGTGTCGTGAGTGGAATTGTATTCAAACAAGTCAGAAGAAATTGTGTCTGTTCTTTTGTCCACAGCAGCTCTCAGGCCGTTGTAAAGGCATTTAAATCAATATATTCACTGTTCTACTTGCTGCAAGTAATATCATTCTGCTTATAAAGGCACATAAGAAAATACACATTCTCATTCAAATCACTGTCATCTGGGTTGCAGTTATTTTTCCTCAGTTTCTGTAATCATGACAACCCCAGTGAATCTTGGGTAATTTTCACATAATTGAATGTTTACGACTGACATATCCCTTCAGCCATGAAAAGATACAATTATGTATTGTAGGTTTTTTTCCCAGTAACAAGAAAGAACCTCAGGTAAATACGTGTGTTAGAGTGTTTGTCGAAAATGATAAAGCGCAGTCCTAAGTGCCAGTGACTGAACACACTGCAGAATTATTCACTCTTGTAATATTCTAGATGTAGAAAAACCAGGTGTCAGATGTCTCTGTCTGTTCTACTACAGAGAGGAATCACTTTACCACACTTCACTGAATAAGGTCCACACAGTAATATATTGACAGTGATATAAACCTTGGCAGCACTAGCATTCCAAGGAGTATGAGGCCTGCACATTTCACTTTGTCACCTACTTAGTGAGTGTTAAGTTTCTCTCTACAAAACCAAACTGTTAACCACAACATGCTCATTAATAGTTTAGCAAAGAGTTTCAGAACACCTTACATGTAGTCATTTAGCAGACGCTCTTATCCAGAGCGACTTACAGTAAGTACAGGGACATTACCCCGAAGCAAGAAGGGTGAAGTGCCTTGCCCAAGGACACAACATCATTTTGCACGGCCGGGAATCGAACCAGCAACCTTTGGATTACTGGCGCAATTCCCTAACCGCTCAGCCACCTGACTCCTGTTCTAAGTTACCATGTCGCTAATGCGTCACAACATTGCATAATACACAGTTTTCAATGCATGTTTAATGCATGGAAAACAAACGTGGGCTTATTGTGTCACAAAAAGCTCAGTGCAGGGACTCCTCTCCCCCACAGCAGACTGTAGAAACCTGGTGAGTCAGTCTTGTTAAGTCACTGTCAATCTTTCACTCAAGGTTAACGGCCGTTGTCAAGCCATCTTCAAAGATTGGACACACTTTATGGAACATTTGATCTCTAAGTTGGGCCATAGGAGCCATATGCTTAATTGAACACAAGATTGACTGGTTCACTTTCAAGCCACATTCCCTGTCGGAAGGGCTGGTCACATATTGTCCCTTCGGAGATTCCATGTTAATGTCACAATGCTTTTTGATGACACAAACTTGTGGTCAATTTACTGACAGACTGAATAGTTTCTCAGTCACGTTTCTGAACAACGAAGAAAAACTGAAGAATAAAACAAGCACCTTGTGTTGATATTTGCGAATCAGTCATATTCAAACCACCCAATAAAAATGTTCCAAGGTCAAAACACCATACCACTATAAAGGTTAGATGTGTTAAATGTATTTCTAGGTTGTGTGAAAGTACAGTCCTAAGGTACCTAGGCAAGTAATAATGTCCACCTCTCTCCCTTGTATAATGGACATCTTGGGTGGATTGTAAAAGCTACTGTATTTCTTCTGTCATCATCAGCTTGTGTGTTTGTGTTCTGGGTCAAGGGCTCGGCCCAGGACAATGCTGTGGGGTTGTTCTCAGGTTACTGGGTCTGCTTACAGAACACGCTGATGGGATGGATATGAAACAGGTCAGACACTATCTCCCACACCCATATCATATTTGAGGTTAGCTGCACAGAAAATGATGCAGGATACACTCATGTGTCTAAATAAAGAAATGCAATGCATGGTCATCAAACTCTGGGAAAATTGATAATTGACCATAAATGTGTAAATTGTTGTATTCTAATGTTTTTGAAACCATGTCTCACTTGCCAGAAAGATACAACTTCCAAAGACTTGGAAGTTGACTTGGAAGACTTGGCTTCCGAAGACTTGGGAAAAACTTCCAGACTACAGAAAATACACCGCCCTATAACGGGGGCCAAGAACATCCTTTCTCTTCTGGGGGAGGAAAATGGGAGCAGGGGGAGGTTGGACCCCTTGATGGGTCCTGGGACGCTGGAGTTAATGAGTGTTATTGGAGAATCGTCCGGGTGCTTTTCTGGCTCCGCACTCCAGAAGATTGCGGGGCTAATGGGTCTGTAAAGAGCTGCTGTGACGGGGACCCTCTTCTCCTCCATTAGTCTGATTGCTGGGCACTGGGAGTCTGGCAAAAGTTTAGGGAATTAAATGCAATTTTTAACACTGGGACATGCTTGAGGGATGCAGCGTGTTTGAGAATCCAGCACTATTCCCTTTCTATTCAGCAAAAGCGTATTGTGTCAACAGACGGTGCTGGGTGATTGAACCAGTCTAACAGAAGGTGATTGGTGTTTTGTGCTTGTAGAAAAAAATATGTCCACTGGACTAAGCATAATTCCAAAACAACTGATTTAATTAATTCCATCATCAACCAAACGGACCCAAGCATGTTTCAGTTGGAGTTGAATCTGTCAAGTGGACATTTTCAAGTCATGAAAATAGGAACAAAACTTGAAAGGAAATGGATGTACCTTAGTATGTTGCTTTGACTGTGTTCCTGTGCTGCTCTGACTCCTCTGTCTTTAGCCGGGGCCACAAGCACCACCTGAAATGTGTGTCTGTGTCAGACATTAGAGCCACACAGTTCATCATGCAATAAAAAGACCCAGATGAGCTGTCGTTCAGGAGGGGCTGTGTGGCGTGATGGATCACAAACTACGACTTTATCGTTCTCCGGAAGTTGCTGGAACTCTACGGCCATTTACTGTATTGAGCAGAGCTAAATGTGATAGATGGCTTGGCTTTGTTGTGACCAAATGTGATGACCAAGGCTAGTTCTCCACCCAGGTGTGGAGAAACAGTTTGTTTGAGTGCCCTGAGGACTGATTTGGAGCCACAGTAGAGCAAGATAGATAGAGGGAGAGGTTTCAATTATGCAAAAGAACCCTGGTGATGGTTTAGAAGGGTTGATTGCAGCCTGTGGTCAAACAGAACAGTGTACAAAAGGAAACTGTTCTTTGCTATGGAGAATGAAGAGATTATTTTGATCAATCTCTTTTATTTAGAAGACCACATTGACACAATTACATTGTTTGTCCATTGTATGCAATCATTTAGAAAGGTTTATTATTGAGGTCTTCAGTGCCTTTCGATCATTGAGAGAGTACATATTTTTCAGGCTTGTGTAATTGTGCCTGAACCATTTTTTTCAAACTAAATTACTTTCTCACTAATTGATGTCCCTAAGTTGGATGCAAGAGTATTGGTCACATTGGAGGTACAGTCGTATATACGTGACAATCTTTCGTACTCTCTCCTTTCTCCTTCCTTGAGTGTGAGGATATACTTGGAGTTTATGGTTCCTAATACAAGCCTTTGAAGATGAATCCCTAATTCATCCTCATCACAACAAGGGAAAGGGAGCAGACTTTTTTAGTGCCTGGGCATGGAGAATCAATGAGGAATCTGTAATGATTTACAGCCAGGTCGAAAAATACATTACCCAGCTTCCATCTGACAAGGGTTTTACAACCAAAGTTTAATTAAGTTGGTGGGTTTCCACACATACAAAGCTCAGCGTCAGTATCTTCACTCCTCTCCCCCCTCTCCCCCGACAGTCCTCCATCACTCCCTTTCAGTAACCAATGTCTATGACACCATAACATTTGATAACATTTTAAGCATTTAAGCATTTATTTTAATTTTCATCTGAAGTAAAGAGGGTTGACATGTCCTCTACCCTTCTTTCTTTTCAGACGCTTTGCCTGTGAAGAGTAAGCTGAGGAAATCCCAGTGTGTAACTAGTTCTCCGACATGACTCTATCGCTCCGCTCCCACAAACAACCTCCACCTCCAGTCAGATGGATCTGTGCCGATTAAGGAACAGCTAGTAGCTTTAGTGTGAAAAATAGAGCCATTATCGCTCTAATTAGTCTCATATTGGGGTGATGGAGCGCAGTGGGAGAGTGAAGGATGTTGTTTCTCTGTGAGGGGACCCAGGAAGGCGAGACGAGTAATGTTTTCAGCCCCTAAGTCTGGCTGATGGCTGACACTTTGACAGCGTGAGGGTGCTAGGGACCGAGCTGGTTGGAAGTAAAGGCGTGTCTTAAGGCTTAACTCAACAGTTTCGTAGTCTGAGGAGAAATGGAAATTCCGTGGTAGTGAAGAGAGAATATATATATCTTACTGTGAGTGGTGAAACTTCCATCAATGGCATTTGACTTTGTACAAGTAGCTCCTTTCTCACAATCCGCTGGGTTATTTTTTTAAATAAAGCATCTTTATAGTTTTGTTTTATTATCAGCACACTAATGCTTTTTGGGTATGGAAATAGTCACGTCCATGAGATAACATCTATATGACCATTCATGTCAGTTGGAGGCAGGTGAAACAAGCATTACAGTAACATGCATGAATTATTCTCTGGATGGTACTTCTCCTAATATACCCTTTGTGCACTGCAGGACAACATGTCAAAGCAAACACACATTCATGTGTCCATTTCCTTGCAGCCTTTCAATTCATGCAGCACATCGAGTCGGCCTCAGGGTGTCTGTAGAATACATAAACTGTATCATTCAGAGTCCTTGCTATCAGGTCTTGAAATTTATGGCGGTGGAGGCAGAATTTAGGAGAACTTTTCGGTACCAGATTTGACCACTCCTTTTTACAAGACCTTCTCCTGTCCAGTGTTATCCTTTACTAAGTGCTAATGACAAAGACGGATGGACAGACTGACCGATCAATAGACAGACAGACAGATGATAGATAGATAAACAGATAGATAGATGTGAACTCTCTTCCAAGAGAGTTTTAAATGTTCTCTTGCTGCAGCTGCAGAGAAGTCACAAGCTCCATCAACGGGAACCTCCACCTAGATAGTATGCAGCGAAGACGACTGACAGGTGGCTAGGTAATTTCACCTCCCTCGAGCGCTCTCCTGATGAAGATGCCACTTCATATTAGCGCTTCGCAGTGGAATAGCACACTGCTACAGTCTATCCACCTTTCAGAAGAATGAGTATCACTCTTTCAACAGCTCTGATGAGTTTAGGAGCTTCTGGGAAAATCTCTGTTTTCAGACTCTAATGATATTACAAACTGAGTTTAACTTGTTTCTTTCAAGTGAAAAAGGGTTATGTGGGCTCAAATGTACACGTATACTCTTCTGGCTTCTGTGCACATAGGTGGCACAGTGCCTTGCACAGTTGCTTCAAAACAACAAGGTCCTGGGTTCAATTCCCGCTTTGGCAACTGTTTAGTGGTCATGTGGGCTATCTCTCAGGCCTTTCTGTGTGGAGTTTGTATGTTCTCCCTGTGTTCACATGGGTTTCCTCCACAAAGAACCCCAAATTAAAAGTTTGGAGAACACATTATTCTTCTGCCCATGTTCCTGGCCAGGCATGAGGTGAACACTTGGTATTGGCCTTGATGTGGCTCAGGATTGTTCCTGGCTGCCGTGGAATGGTGGAAAATAGGATGGGAAAATGCAGAGAACACATTTCTATGGAAACATACCCTGCTGTTGTGTGTCCTCACTCCCTGAGTGAACGTACCATTGACACAACTAGACAGGCATTTACACCCCACCCCCCCACCCCCCACACACACACTGTTGTGCCTCCTCTCTCCCTTTCAGTTGCACGCTTTCCGTCATTAAAACCCACTTTGCTGCCCCCCAACACCCCTCACTCCTCCCCTTGTTTTAACTGAGGCGGAGGAGGGATTCATCGGGCGTGGAACAGGATCCACACACCACTGGGCTCTGCTGCTGAGGACGCTACTTAGGAGGACCAGAGGACGAGGTGCCCTGGCTCCCAGAGGAACTGCTTACGATAGATGGGAATCCAATTTCGTTTCGAATCAAATGCATCATTTATATTGTCTCTTTTACACAAATATCAATACAAAGTCATTGCTTCACTCCGCACACAGCAGATACTTTCCAGCCAGGTTCATCACTAATGGTGTGATATATGCAGACGGTGTGCTGACAGCATTTTTAATTGTTTGTGGCCTGATATATCTTGTGAAAAAATCTTTAGAGGGGGCATCTGGACAATGAAGTAAATGCTTGGTGAATATTGAATTGATACAATTGACCAACCTGCATTATACAGATGCTAGCAGATTCAGCTAGCGTTCAGATAACAAAGCCTGAAATACAAATGTCATTGAGATGAGGGCAGAGCAGTCCAGCTCTCAGTTATGACTGTTACCGTATGTGCAGGCCTTGCATGTTCAAAACCAAATTGAAATATTCCTTGGAAATGATGCCAAGAACGTAACAATGATAAGAGAGTATTAAAAAATACATTAAAACCAGGTGAGAAATTAAACAAACGGATAGTGATGAAGCCTTTCTCTGAAAATGTTGAAGCAATCCAAACCTGCAATATAGCCCCGAGCACAAGAGATGGAGAGACGCTGGAGTTTCTCATTAACAGGAAGCCCGGGTCACGGTCAGATGACATGTAAATAATCACAACCAGAAAAACAAATTATAAACTGTTCATCAAATGGTTGAAAAAAGGTCAGTATTGACGTTTCAGCATTGACACCCATATCTCAATTTTCCGGCTCTGCACCTGTCTAATATTTAAAATATGAATTAAATGTATTTCCGAAAGAGCACACTACCACAATATCATCAACTTGATAATTACGTTGGAATTCATTGGAATAGAAAACGATCTTCTACAGAAACAAGAACAACTACATAGACAGCCCTGCCCCATACACAATATCTGGTGGATTTGCCTGGATATGTGAATGTTGAGTCATGAGAGACTATCATCTTCCATAAGAATAAGAGCATCATCCTGGCAGCCATAAATATCCAGATATCCGGACACTGTAAATCCCTCAACATGCAGGGGCGTGACCAGTCATCCCAGGAGTGACAATTCATTTTAGGTATGCTGCTTGCACTTTGAGCCTCTCCATAAACACACCAGGCACTGTCTTAGACACAACTGAGGGTGTAAACACATTTTTACTACGGCGACCCATGCATGATTGATACCAGGTCTTATCCTCCGACACACTGTTCTCTCTTTAGGCCATGATTAACCTTGCACCTGTATAATTCATTCTACCTGTTTGTAGTCTAGTTCAATTACAACGTGGCTTTGAGGCCTTCGCTGCTTTTAAGTAGAAACACCTTGACTCACTAAGTACTTTTAAAAACCATGCGTGCCTGAGACAGCTGACAGCCAGGACAACTGTGATTAGAATTAGGGGTAATTGCGTTTTTTTTTTTATGCAGGCCGTAGGCGTTATTGACTAGCATGCTTTTCATCAGGAGGACATCACAGCAGTCAGCAAGACGTCTGGTGTCACATAAAAAAAACCTGCCTGTCTAAAGGTTGTTAAAATATCGCTGCTGCTGGCACTTTTCCTGCCGTAGGTGAGATGTTGGCTGTCACTTTGCACGGCTGACTAGGGGAATGAGGTTCAGAGGGAGTGAAACCTAGAGACTTCATCCTTCACTTTCTCCTTGCGGCTTTACAACCTTGCCAAACTAAATCTAACACTTCCTTAGGGTTGAGTAGCTGTGGTTTTGTGAACACCTACAGTACTTTATAGAGGCCAGGTTGCAAAAGGGATTTTTGTTGCTACTCTCAACTACAACATGCAGAGAAAATACTACATTCGCAGGTATCGCGAGAAGTAATGTTGCCAAATGATGTGTTTCTTTCTGTGTCCTGAGGCCAAGCGAAAAGTATTTAGTTGTGGAGAGAGAAGCTTAAAGAGGAGCATCTTGAGACCTTGCCAGAAGGACGGTAGGGATGTAGAGCTGTGTAGTTGAACAAGGAGATCATCACGGTGGCGCATGGAAGAAGAAGCACCGCATTTGTTTACTACAAAATGAAGAGAAGACACACGCCTTTTGGAGATGCTGTGTGATCAGTATAATAAATGATTTATGTTTTTAAAAAAATACATTCCTATTAGAATTCTCTGTTGATCTTCATATGTGGTTTCACCCTCATTGTCCTCTCATTTGCCTGAATATTAATAACCAGAAAAGCAGCTGTGCTGATTGCCAACACAGCCTTGTGTGATGGCTGCAGCAGAAGTATGACTTTAGCCTACTCCTCCAGCTGAGGTAATTCACTTGGGATGAGGTATAATTACAGTAATACAGTGATGAATACATATTTAACCTCCAAACTTAATTTAGCTGAGATAGTAATCAATGCTCCTATCACAAGCCTCATTTATTTAAGGCCTTTTTGTTGCCCCCCTCTGCCCCGCTCATATCCCTGTTTTGACAGAAATTGCCTATGTGCATTTCTGTTTATGACTTCTGTGGGCATACACTTTCTATGAAGCCAAGGTACTTGTTTAAATCTGACATTTCAATTCACATTGCAAACAACCTAAACATGTTTGAACCTACAGTACTGTTTGAATGGCTCCATTGGGAAATGTAAACACAGAATACTTTTCAGAGGTTGTCATTTGTATTGATACAATAAACTGTTCTGAGTTTTTGAGTGCATTTATGGCATGTAGCCATGCTTGGTGTTGAGATATTGGATGTGCAGATAGACTGGGGGAAACAGAAACCTCTCCAATGAATTATTGTGTTTGACAATGCACATAAAAACCCAGTTGTTTTCTATTGTATTGGTATTTCCTTAAATAGAAAAAAGTTAGAAAGTAACATCCAAACTTCCATAGCTAAAAGAGAACAGCTCTTCAACTTCCCTGTCCACCTCTCGGTCATTCACTCAACTGTCAGAACAGCCCAGTACTTCCCATACTCAGACATGGGCCTTTCCAGCATTAATCACAGGTTTGCATGGCACCGGCAGAAACTATCCATAACCCTGATCGCCTCTCTGAGAGCCTCACACCTTATCTAATTTAATACACCATTGCTGGGGCAGTCATAACCTTGCCAAAGGGGATGATATATGTTATTAACTTGGACAGGAAACTTCCTCAAAACTATCCAATACAATCACAGGAAATAGAAGGCTTTTTATTGTGAGTATGAGCATCTGGGAATAGTGAACAGATATCTATCTCCCTGTGTTACCCCAGATAAAAGGTAAGCTCTCTCGTGGTGATAGGCAAGAGCAAGACAGCAGCCTGCATGCAGCTGGTCAGTCAGATTGAACCGATTACTTTTGAACTCAATTGAATTCAGAAATATGGATTTGCCTACATATTTTTCATTTGTACTTTATTTTCCAGTTTTCTCTTGTTTGTCTTTATAGCTTTAAAATGATTACTAAATACATATTTTTCAGAGAGTAAAGAATTGATTAGCCCTCATTAACAAATATTTAAATTGGGCACTGCTCAGACAAAAACTCAGCAGAGATTTTTTGCCCTGTCAAATCTCTAGCTGAATATTATAATACATATGGTATAAACTGTATGTATAATATGGTATTTCAGACTCAATAATCGTGTCTTGACCAGCCACAAGCGTTCACCAGACCCAACACACAAACAACCCTTCACATAAATAATTCCTGCAGTGACAGAAACATAAGGATGGTGTTCAGCCCCAAGGTTAGGGGCACGGCCTTCAGTCCCCTCACTAACAGTTATAGCTGCCGCCTGGGGCCATGATTTAAGAAACATATTGCAAGTCTCATTTTATTCACTCCCACACCTCTGGAATGGTGTGGCGTGAATGATTATGATCATTGTGTTTTGCTGACCCAGAGCCTTGAGTCTTTGGCAACCCTCGCCCTCCAAACCCAACCTCCCTAAAGACACAATACATATTCAAAGGAGATATTTTTGTTTGACTCCAGAGAGAAACCAGGGCCGACATCCAATCTACAAAAAGTGGATGTTTGAATCACAAGTGGAGGAGTTATCGGCTTAGGGACTGTCTGAACACTGTGATACATCAGCAGGGTGTCATAAAACACAGGTCATGGGGCATGAAAAAAGTGCTTCTGAGTTTGTTCATTGTTTGCAGATGATCTGGAAAATGCTAATATGAGTTATTTAGGCTTACATCCCTCAGCGGGAAAACAGGGTTTATCAGTGGATACTGTGGGCAGATTAAAATGTAAGATTAAGAACAGCTATAAGGAACTGTTGTGTGTGGCTATGTAATATTCATACTGTACAGAGTGAACTATTTGGAATCCTAAGAATAAATATGTGCTTTGAAGAAACTGTGATTTTTGTCATGCATTGTGTTTCATAGCTGCTTGCATAGCCTACAATGAGAAATTAAGTATTTGTCTCAATCTCATTGTAATGTGCTTGACTTAAAAGGTATGTTGGACAGACAGACATACAACCTTAAACAGTTTCAAACAATACATCTCTGCACAGGCCATGTGATCTATCTCTGGCTGCCTTAGGGGTCTGTGTAATGAACCACTAGCTCTGACAAAATGCATCCTCTCCCCTGTCAGGAACCCCTTCCATCACCAGTGCTTTGATTGGTTGGGAATATTCCGTAGCACATGCACATGCAATAAACAAGTGACTGGTGCTGGTCACTGCTGCATTAATGAGGGATCTGGCTGGCAGTCTTGGAGCGAAATAGCCACTGGTTCTGCAGGATAGAAAGATACTTCTCAGGATGTGGGTTCTAATTGTGTGCGTGTGTGTGTGTGGGGGGGGGGGCACTCTCTGTCATGGGATAATTTTCTCAAACGCTCACTGTTCAGTTCCCCAATGAGGAAAGACAGTATCATGACGGAGAATCCTTTCCTGTCAACTTGCCTCTAGATTCAAAACAGCTCTTCTGGCACTGAAGCATATACCTAACACCCTTTGTTTTGTAAGTGCTACTCAAGTTAAGAGAGGAATTAATTACATTCCCAGATGTGATGTAGCCACAGTTCTGCCAAAATCAACTGTAATGATATCGTTTGTCAACTTGTGAAGGCCTCCATTTTTCTCTTTAGTGACAGTGTAGACCTGTGCACCGCCAGAAAAAGTGCACAGGTAATTTTGCCACTGCTGATCATTGAGAGTGATCTATGATTGCCTCTGGCCAGACCCTAAAGAGCCTGATTATCCACACCTTTAAAACAAAAGAATTGGACGACTTTGTAGAGTCTCCTCTGGAGTAGACACATTATTGATTTACTGACCCCCCCCCCCACACACACACACACATACACGCACACACCCTCAAAATGCTTGGATGCTTGCACTAACGATAATAAGGGCGAAGCCCCCTATTAAAGTGGTGCCTATGGTACCAAGTGAAGTGGCTTTGACACGGCCAACTTTCCCACTGAGTCCATTAGGGTTTCAGCAGTGTCTGTAATGTAATAGATGCTGTCCTCTTTGTAAAGAGTGCTCTGCCCAGTCTATCTTGTCTCATTGTCCATAAACGTGTACAATAACTCCTCATTCCTCGTAAGCGGCGTCCTTACTTCGCTCACTACTGGGATTACGGTGGGTAAGTAAACAGCAAACAAATACAATAACAAACTCAAAACTACGGCATGTATTTTCATGTCACATTTCATGTTCCTGTCTATTGCCTGTGAGATTTTGGACGGATATGAGATCAGAAAAGGGGATATGGAGTTCAAGGGGGATTCAACAGGAACCTGTGTGGGTAGGTGTGTTAAATTACTATCTTGAAACTGTGAGAAAAGAGACCTGAAAACACATTAGGACTTAGAAGAAGAGACACAGGACAGAAATAAATAGGTAAAGCCCATCTAGAAAGTCTACAGCACCTCAACAGCCCCGGCCATGGAGACATGATAAAGGAACATGGGTGTTCGGAGACCTTTGAGGACCAGTGGTCAAGACGAAGAAGAAGCGGGAGATTTTAGATGTCGGCTTACAGCAGAGAGGCCCATTTCTTTGAAAGGCTTATTTCAGAACTGAATCACACTCAAGGGAGGCCCCAGCCTTCCAGCATTGCTCTCAAGCGCTTACAGGAAAATACTATTTCATTATAGTTTAACACAGTGGCATTCTGAAAGAATTCAACAATAAAAAATGCATTAGGGGCAGTGGGTGTCACCCAACCTGATTTTCATCGAACTAATTCCATTTTTCGTTCAATTTTAGGTTTCAGTTGACTGATCTGTATCGCATGTCGGATTATCTGTCAATCAAGATAATACAAATACAAAGACAGAACACAAATTGTATAGTGGATGAGAGCAATGAGTGGCACTGACTTGTTAACAACCCCTGTCTCTGGGTGTGTATGGGAGCATAAGCACCCTATCAGTAAATATATCAACCATCTTGACCTTCCGTTTCAGGACTTTAACAAAAGCGATCGATAGTGCTGTGAGCTTAGACACTTTGCTTCAGAGAAAAATACACCGCAGACCTTGTAGCGGATGTCAGAATGATGAATGACTCCAGAGATTAGACTTATGTTCTGCCTTATAAACTACACCTGGGAGACGTTTACTGTTATATGGGCTCATTTTATGCTGTTTCTGAAAACTACTCCTCTGTATTGATATCTAGTCAGTAGTGTGTCGTTCTTTTGAGGGGAAATCTTTTTGGAGCTTTTAGACAAGTTGTGCATATCTCATATTTTGAATAAAGGGTCTATACATATATTGGAACTATAACCATGACAAAGTGAATGAGGCTTTGTTCCATCTGCATGCTAACATGGTCTCGCACAAACCTTTTCAGCTTGTACCAGATTCATTCAGAGAGTTTTGCTTCCCTCTTACGTTTCCACAGAACTCAGAACACGGAGAAACAATTCAAAAAATGCCACCTCTGTGTTCCGTTACTGGAATAAATAAACATATTTAAGGTGACAACCAGGTGCCACCCCTCTGAGTGACGCAAACGTGCTCCAAATGAATTGTGGAGCGGCAAATGGAACATGCACCTGAGTCCTGTGATGAGATGACAGATTGAGTAAAACATTTTATTTTTTTTCTTCTTCCTAGCCTTCCAGGGTTAGTTATTATCCTGTTGACAAATAAGGTATGTGTCACATGGTATTGGTCATCTTTTCAGGTGATATTTATCATCTTGTCCAACCATATTATTTTTTCATGTATTGTTATTTGCATAGTTGTTCCTGGATTCTTTTCTGATGATTTGACAAGATCCAAGGTTATAAAATCGTCCAAGATTTTGTTGTGAGTGTCTTTCTACGTATACCAGTTAATATGGTGTGTACTTGGTGTCACCTTGTTAGGGTGTATGTTTGTGTAAGGTACAGTAATCAACAAATCTATATTTATATTATATTAGATGCATGCTGTGAAGCTACTATATGCATGGGAAGGTCAACAATGACATTCCCATAATAAAGAAAGACCAGCCTAGTCCATTTATTTGCTGTTTCATTATTAGAATGTTTGCTCAATTCCATGTGATCCAAAGAGTCCTGTGTGTTCTGTGTTTCTGCCATTAGAATCCTCATTACAAGCAAGTGCAGAACCACAGAAGAAGACAATCCAGTAGCAGAACCACAGAAGAAGACCAAAAAGGTGCAAAACAACAGAAGAAGACTATGCATGTTTTACCTTCAAAACAAACTAAACGCCAAATGAATAATGGCAGCATAGTAAGTTTGATAGAAAACCTTCAATAGGGAGCTCAAAATATAAACAGTGGGGATGTGGGATTTCTTTCCAGCCAAGACTTAACAAAGAAAGCTCTTGGAGGCTTTTAAATGGTCTGTCAAATGGACACTTAAGACACCCACTCCTATCAAATATTCACCCCTGAAAGAACATAAAGCCCACATCCTTTGTGGGAGAAAATGTCAAATGTTCCATTGAAATGCTAAAATAAGATGTAAATATTGTCCTTTGGCAAAAGGAATGGTGAATATATATTTGGTGAATATGAGTGGATATACCTACTTTTTTCATCTGGAAATATCAAATAGCACTGGGAGAATCAGGAACAAAGACACTGGTATGTAGCCATCACAAGTTAGCTTCATGCAGTAATGCTGCAAAGCAAGAAAGTTTCATTAAGTACCAATTGTGTTGATGACTTGGGATACTGAAACCCTAAACAAGTTAAATTAAAAAATGTGGTCACCCCAAGCTCTTTTAATGATAGTGAGAGCAGAGACCCCTCTCGCTTTGCTGCCCTCAACATGAAAACAGCCCAGAGGTACTGGATCACCTCTGAGGACACACATTAATTATGCTGGAGGTTACACCTGGGGCTGTAACTACAAAAGGAATAGGAATGAGAGTTTATTGCAGCGAGGCCGTAGAGAACAGGTTGCCTGGTTTAACAATTCTTAACTTCAGTCTTTTATTGAAGGTATCTGGGAATGGAGAGCGATAAATAGTAATACCAAGATTAATTACAAAGAGCAATACCAAAAACAAATGTTAACTGCCAATTTATTCCATGCGTATCAATGCGGGGATTTGGAAATGCCTTAATGAGTCATAAAATGGAACACATTTGATATAAAAGCATGGAAAAAACGATATTTTAAGTAGGTCCATTTGTTCCCCTCTCTGTGAAACTCCCCTTGATGGTTGAGTCTGCCAACTTAATCTTTTCCAGATCAACTTGAATTTTACTCATTTAATTGTTCTGGTTTAGCGGACTCTATTTGCAGTATATTGGGTTGCAGGATTTATTGTTGTTTTTCTGTGTCTTTCTTGGTTTCAAACTAGTGAACTTCATCAATGAAGAACAAACATTTCATTGGTCTCCCCTTCAAAACATAACAACTAACATCATTTTAAGATAGGATGATCATATTCGACTGGCTCAAAGTATTCTGTAACAATGTTTAAGTAGCTTACATGCAATTTATTGTTGTGGATTGCTAAAGTTTCTGACGACCATAAGGCAGAGATAACAAACAAATAACACTAATCCCTTGAAGCCAATTACACTTGCAGTGCAGAAGAATTCTGTTGTTTCTCTTGTGAGTTCTGAACCGTAATGCAGCTTGATTGAAGGACCAGTATCCTTAGGGAACTCATTACTAATCATCCACTGTGTGCTCAACTCAAAAGGATTCTGTCTTCATCGTTCCCAGAGCCCGTGACATCCCGATTGACTGTGGTGTGGTGGCCTGTCACAGTGAGTTAGGAGTGGCTGGTGTGTTAAATGCCAGTTGATGTCTTTCGATGAGCGACCTGTCACAGACATTGACAGGGTTCATCTTCTGATGACACACTTCTGATGACACATCATCCAAAAACCTGCACCAGTCTTCTCTCCATCTCTAACTCTTTCCCTCTCTCTCTCTCTCTCTCTCTCTCTCTCTCTCTCTCTCTCTCTCTCTCTCTCTCTCTCTCTCTCTCTCTCTCTCTCTCTCTCTCTCTCTCTCTCTCTCTCTCTCTCTCTCCCTCCCTCTCTCTCTCTCTCTCTCTCTATCTCTCTCTCTCTCTCTCTCGCCTTGTCTCTTTCCTTCTCTCTCTCTTTCTCTCCACCCCCTTCTCTTTCTCTAGCTCTGAAGTTCAGTCATGAAAAACAAACTTCGTCATGCAGGAAGTTCATCCAGAGACATATGTGTAGAGAACTTGGTGTGCCTCACATAAAATTCAGAGTGCAATGAAAAGTTTAAATGATGACTAAGACTGTATCAAGTGCCAGTACCGGTACTCTATGAACATGTCATAGAGAATATAAAAAGGTTATTTCAATGTGTAGCTTACATCTTCCAACTTTGTGCGGGGAAATTATGATAATAAATGCAGCTCATCTGAACCCTTTGTGGACAATTATGTTTTAGTGCAGGGGCTAAAGACCTTGTTATGTTGGTCCACAGGAGAATCAGTCTGACGTTTGATTTGGTGCCCTCCTCCGTCAGGGTTAGACATGACTTGGCATTTCCATCATAGGCTGTAAACATACTTTAGGCCTCTCTGTGACTAGTGTATACAACTTAATGATGGAGCCAGATGTTAATTTAACAAGCACCATTGGCTTTTGCATCAGAGAGCAGCACTATGGTGGTAATTACCATCTGTTGAGGCTCATACAGCAGATTCTTCTCCAGCAAAGCACCGTATGGTTTCACCATGGCCAATAGCCTGTGGTCAATTATCAAACCTTGTGTTCAAATCTTACCAAAACTAAGAAGTAAACATTTTTACTATAAATTTTGGGCCTCAGGCATTTTTGATCCTGCACTACACTACGTAACTAATTTAAATAATTAAACTTCAACCAAAAAGTTTCAAACGTATAAAATACTGCTAGAGCCATTTGATGTCAGGTGAAATTATTTAAATCGTTTGAGTGGAGATTTGGCATGGCAAACCACTTAACCCTAACCCAAACACAATCACTTTGGCGTGACAAATAGATTTGCAGGGGAGTATTTGTGTAACCTTGCAGAAATCTGGCCCGTGCACCAGGTTGGGGGACAGACAATAGAGGCTGTGGTTAAATGGAACATCCCAGAGTTTGTTGTTTCCTCACATTGATTATACAGAAGAGGTGTTGTGTGGTAAACGAGGGTGCGTCACAGACGTTAATCTGTTTCTGGCCCGTGACATCGTGTTTGTGGTCTTTCCTCTTGAGATTTGCATCATAAGCAAACAAGCCCTTACTGGGTTATTCCAAAATTCATTTTCAGCCATTGGATAATGACAATGTGGATTACAAGGGGAGGATACTGTGATAGCTAGAAACAAGGTTGTCCCTTTCACAGTCACTCACAAAGACCAGGCTCTCATGGAAAAGCTTCCGTTGGACCTATCAGCTACTACAGATTGCCATTAACACGGATTCTCTAAAATGGTCTGTCTTGTCGAAGTCACATTCTAGAAGTGGAACACCATCTTTGTGATGGTGAAGGATGAAAGTAATGGATGACTGTGAGGAGAGCCCTGGCTGTGAATACCCCTGTAATGCCGGAGCCTGGTTACTACTACTAAGGTCCTGTCAAGTAATGCTGTCTACCTTTGATCTGTGCTTGAGTTTTCACTGGAAACACTAATTGGTGTGTGAAATGGGATTTGCTTTGATCCTGTTTCAAGATGGGGCTGCAGCTCACTTCCCAAAGACTCCCCAGAATTTAACAAAATACATCTAATGTCAATTATCCTGGATGTGTGTGTTGGTATTAGCGGCATCTTTAGTGGTCTGCTTCTAGGCATAATATTAGATTATTTGTGTTGACAGAAGCTGGTACAGGAACATATAGTACAGGAACACAAGATCAAACACTTGCAGAAAGCAAACTGATCCAGCCTCTGTATGGTCTGGCTCCGAAAGGTCAGTGTTTTACTTTCCTCATCAAAGAGGTTTCACCTCACAGGTGACAAGATGACAATCCACCCTTCTGTCTGGTAGTTATCCCTGCAGGAGCTGACATGGCCCAGGGCTGCCCAGGCTGACTAGCCCTCTGCTGGGATTAACCTTCTCCGCTGGACCCTCTTGCCCACTGGTGGTGATGAGCTGCATTGGGCACTGAGGTTTTGGGAACTGGATTGTCCAATCATGTTTAATTAGCTGTGCCTGCTGGTTTCTCTCATTATCAGGTAAAACAAGGGGATGTGCCGGTAGTGAACAGACTGAGATCTGTGATTTAGATAGGCTGTAAACTCAGTCTTCTGATTACTGGGCCATCCTCGTGACCTTGGAGGAAAGTAACATTTGGAGCCTGAGATGCTTGATTAACTGGCAGTTTGAGTCTCCTTTCAGCATTTCACACCTCCCCTCCCTCCCACACACACAAAACACAAGCACACACTCCTCATCCCCAACCCATCTTTCTATACCATAACATTCACCATGACATGCACAGGGCGTGTGGGTGAGGGTTCATTTTTGGAGGAGGTTTGTGCATACGACTAGAAGGATCGTATAGATGATGCCGGTTAATAGAGGACAGAAGCAGTATTCTACTTCCTCTAGTTTAGAATGTAATGCCAGTGTGTGGCCTGCGGCCAGGACCATGATGGTGGTGCACAGTGCAGTTTGCGAAGCAGAGGCTGAGCTCAGCTCTCCGAGTCAGTCCTGCAGCCTACTAGGTATCAGGCCGAGCAATTCATTATTCTGTGTGAGACCAAGAATCTATGTCAAAAGATGAAATATGAAAACCACGTAGCCTGTGTGTGCTGGATACTCATTTATCCTGCGTTAAATAGAGACCTGTCATGTACACGTGTGAACATGTGCATTCATCATACGTATACCCAAGTATACAGATCAATTACGGAAATTGGTAGCATGGACATATTTGATGTTGACAGTTCATCTTCACAATACTGCTTGGACAGCTATTTAAGCGCCATCTGTTCAGAAATATGATGGTTCATTCTTAGGAACATATCAGTCTGTTAAAATGAATCAGTACCTCTCATATATCATTAGAAGGTGTAAACAGAAGTATAGATTCAATATTATATCATTCAAAATTAAAGATGCATTTCCTGAGTGTTATGAACCATACAGTATTTCCTGGAATCTGGTATCAGTGATTAGGTGGCGAGCGATGTCAGGTTCCTAATAACCCAATCAAAGAAATTCTAACATATTCATTTAGTCAAGACAATGACTTTATACTGTTATATTTCTTCCTAATGTTGCAGAGACACACACCTCAGATGTCTTTAAAAAGGCCATGTCACGTCCGAGAGGACAGAAAACCAGGAGGCAAATTTATCAAGACTACTCTGGAGAGTGGCCTGAATATTTTCAATCCAGTTCCCATAAATACATAATTTCCTCTCTGCCACAGAAGAGGCACCGGACAAATCAATATGTTGCTGTAAATTTAACCCAGCAACATATTTTATCCATCTCTATGGAGACAAAATATCTCAAAAAGATTGATTGAGGAATTCAGGAATCAATAAATGTTGACACGTTTATAGGAGGAATAAACTACTGTATAAATTCAGTTACTTTAGATATTAGGGTTATATTAAGGTCAATCAGCCAAAGTATATTTCTTCACACGGCTTGGGGTGCATGTTTCTCTGGTGAATGAGAGCATTTGATATACACGTCTGTGTCTGACATAATTTGATTTGAAAACGCTCAAGCCTTGAATTTAAACGGACACTGTTAGTGTTTCAAGTTCTAAATAATGTGTCAAAAGTTTTAAGTTCTAAATGTGTTCAAATACAGTGTTCTAATTTCTGAATAGGAAAAATACATGAAAAAGCACTGCTTATCTCCTTTCACAACAACTCACAATGCCCTTCAGCAGAACCATCCATGGTCGGGGATCTCGGACTATGCGCTCTAAGTCCTCTTCTGAGAGCAATGGATGGAAAAACCCAGCAAATAAGCCCAGGCATGTTTATCATGAAGCCCTTCTGTATCAACAGCGTTTCAGCGCAGCTTTAGCATTCCCCCGCTGGGAGGAGGAAGGAATTAGATTCTCATTCTATTTTTCCTGTGAAATAAACTGGGCTGTGTTAGAGTGAGGGCTTTGTTGATGAACAGCAAAACAGTCAGAGGCTTTGGGCGGAGGCTCCCTTCACTGCAACAGGGATTAGAGTATGAAGAGTTGCAGTAGCATGGTTGATGCCCTTGATGTGTCTGAGCATATCACTTTGTATTGCATTACCTCATGCAAGACCTTTTCTGTCATTTCAAACCTTCAACTGAATTACTACTAACCCAAAAAACTATTCTATAAACTTGAAACGCTGCAAGAAAATGCATTTGGGGTCAATTTAACCCTTGTGTTATCTTCGGGTCATTCTGACCCATCAGTCATTGGGACCCACCGTCGTATTGCGACAACTTTACCGCATACAAAAACAAAGTGAAGCATTTTCTTTTAACCGTTGGGCTGTCTCAGACCCCCCACATTGCAAAGGTTAAAAGAAAATTATTTTTATTTGTTTTTGTATTGGTTAAAATTGGGTAAACACAACGATGGTTCGTTATGAACCTTTGGGTCATGTGACCCGAAGGCAGCACGAGGGTTAAAAGATGCTACTCTACACTTAACAGTACATTTACATTTAGCAGACGCTCTTATCCAGAGCGACTTACAGTAAGTACAGGGACATTCCCCCCGAAGCAAGTAGGGTGAAGTGCCTTGCCCAAGGACACAACATCATTTGGCGCGGCTGGGAATCGAACTGGCAACCTTCAGATTACTAGCCTGACTCCCTCACCGCTCAGCCATCTGACTCACAGTGTTTCAGTGGATTCTTGCAGTTATGGGTCAAAAGCTAAAAAGGAAGTGGTCTCTCCCTCCTGGTTATAGGTATGTAGATGTTTTCACTGAGCCACCAGTTCACTAACTGGGGGGCAGCATTGGGAGACTGGAGAAACACCTCAGAATGTGAGTTAGTGTGGAGCATCACTACCAGATGTGTAGCCAATCTATAACCTACATTATTGCTCATTCTTATAGCTTATGGTTTCAATGCTATGAAGGTGCAATGATCCAAACTTGATACTAATAAATATCTGTATCATCCTGTGTGCATTAAAGTTCTTCCTCGGCTATAAATTCTTCTTAAATAGAAGAAAGCCTCATTATCTTGTATCAGTCCCACTCCTGATAGAGTCTTACTGTAGTGGAGCTGTTAACCCAAATAGTGTCAATACATATGCAACAACTAAATCTAAATGGAAATTGGGTAATTTCTAAAACAAAACTATGCAAATAAGACCAATCACTGTGACTTTAAATGAGGGGAATATTTTTGCCATGCAAATCGGTTATTAAGAAATTACATAAACTTAGTCCAATGACAAACATTCAGTAATTAACTAACATGTCAACAGCTTCGTTGTGTATGTGCTGACTGAAGACATCAGATAGAGGCATCATTCTGTGATTTGTCTAAGTGTACTAAACACATTTTTTGGAATCATGGGATGCACTAAAGATGATTTTTCTTGCACATACAAACTCTGTTCTGTACACAAGGATTTGCTTGCCCAACCTCTAATTGTCCAGTTTACAAAACTGATGTTTCCGAATGTGATCAACGTGATTTCCTCTATTTGTAATCATCATAATGGGCCTGCCCTGTACTGTAACCAAGGAGAACCATAACGCACCTTAAACAGCTTGTCGGTTGGTATACTCTCCAAATCCAATCCAGCTCATGTTTTACTTAGGCGAGGTTTTTAGTGGATGAAATGTGTTTTCATGGATCAGTGACTGTAAGCAGATGGTGGTGCACGTACACATTTTGCAAGGCTTGTGAACATGTCACAAGCAGCTAGACTTCTTAAAGCCCTTTCTCCAGGGCTATTAAAAGCTTTGCCCGTGAAGAGCACACATTATGTTCTGTCCTCAAATTGTGTTGTGTGTCAAATTGTACCTTCAATTCAAAAATGGCACTAGAAAAAGTAGTAGAGTAGATTCCATTTGCAACAATCTACAGCACTTACGCTCCTGTAAAACCAGTTCAGTCAAGACACTCTGAATACTGAATTGACCACTTATTGATGACCATAGACATGGAAATAGGTGTGACTTTGGCAGACTATATGAATATAGGGGAAGCAATACGAGGCAGGGAGCAAATAGAGTAAAAGTCCATTGATGGATTGTGGTGTTTCGTTACAGAGGTTAGTTTAGTGGGATGAGTAGCATAGCCTATGACCAAGGGAACATCACCTTTTGTTCTCAGGGAATTATACTTTGGTCTAATGGTGCAGTAGTTGGTTGGGTTTCCATGCCCAACAAGGTCAGTGCCTTGGTAATCACCAGTGGAAGTGTGTGGTGTCCAAATTTTTCTAGAATAGTCTTGCTTGAGTCTTGTCCAAATAAAGCAAGGCTTGTGAAGCTTTACAGAGTATCTTAAAAAGGTTCACAACAAACCATCGTAGTGTTTACCCAATTTTACCCAATACAAAAACAAATAAATAGCATTTTCTTTTAACCTTCGCAATGTGGGGGGTCTGAGACAGCCCGACGGTAAAAAAAAAAATCCTCACTTTGTTTTTGTATGCGGTAAAGTTGTCGCAATACGACGGTGGGTCACAATGACTGATGGGTTAGAATGACCCGAAGATAACACAAGGGTTAAGCAGTTAACTGTTTATTTGACCATAATATTCCCTACTTGCCTTAAGGGACTACCTTTTCATGGTGGTAAAAAGTAATATACTTGCCAGTGTGTTATAAAAGTGACACACAGTACACTGACAATCCAGTGGTCTATGCAGTTGTATTACTTTACTGGATGGTGTTATCTGGCACATTGATTTCATTGATCTGAAGGATCATTTAGATAGACGGACTTGTGCGACAGTCATTACTCAAATACTAACTCAATCATTGTACACGGTTCGATGCTGTTACCTTTGGAAATAAATGACATTCCACAGCCATAATTTTCACAGAAGTGAAATAGAATTCTTGTCCATGAATCCATCACCTATGTGTCTCATAACACACATCTTTAATGCACACACACATTTAGTCATTTTACACAATTCCAATAGGAAAAAAAGGGATATGTAAATAATTTACTCACAATTGCAGAGACATATTTTGCTATTCATTAACGTCTCATTGCCTGTTAAGAGTAGGCATTCATTTAGTATCATTGTTTCCCTTTAAATTTAAAGCTCTACAAACTGAAAGAGTCTTCTGGTAAATTCTCTGTGCACTGTGTTTTCTTTACACTGCGGCTGTAGTTCACCTTCTGAAAACAGGAATCCATCTCTCTCTTCTGTTCTCACGTCTTTTGACTGTTAACCCTGACTATGTCATATGAAGTGACAGAGTGTCAAATTTGTTTTGCAGAAAGTTAATTTTAAAATGTATTTCAAATAATAATACATTTATCTCTCTTGTACATCTTTATCTTTCTATGTCTAAGTTACCTTCTTTAGATAAAATAACCTTCACCAACATTGTCATAAATCAATTGTGTTTTTAATCACATTTACATGCCTCAATTCTTCAGAGCTTTTATCCACAGCGACAATGACAAATAATCAGCCAAAACTGTCTTTTAAGAAACACTGGTTCACGTATCACGTTCTGTCTGGCTGGGATGGAGCTATGGCCTCTGCAGTAGGATCTGAGTTTTGATTAGATAACCCCGAATCCTATTACTGGAACATTAGCACCCGTTTATAGAGCCTGCAGGCTATTAGGAAAAAAGTGTAATCAACTTAAGAGAGTCTTAATCACTGGCTTGACTTAACTGACAACACAATCTTGTTAAAGTGTCCTTGCTGAAGACATAAAAAGACCAGTGCCAGGCAGCACGCAAGGTTTCATCCTCTACAATCTGTTTGCCAAGGTCAACAGTATTGTATGGAAATGTGCTTCCTGGATGGCCTTTTATTCATGGTTTCTTGGATTTGACACTGATCTCCGAATTGTTTTGGGAATGTATTTTAGTATAGTGTCTGGTTAACACATGCCACATTTATGGATAAACATTCTTTACACTCTACACTACTGTCACCTTCACCTGGACACACATGATTTATTCAAATAAAGATCTATTTATGGAGATGTGTTGCCGTACTGGCCAGCCCCATATCTTGCTGTGAGTTTCCCAAGCCCGAAGAAGAAACCATAATCACTAGTCATACAAAGCCTTGCCTCTGGTAATGACTACAGCAGCAGTCCTTCCCCCCCCCCTCCTCCTCCACCTCCCTCCACCTCCCTCTGTCACTAGAAGAGAGGTATCTCAGATGTGTTAGGCTGAAATGTGCTGCACTGTAAGGTTATGTATGGCTTCCTGCTAGCCGTCATGTCTGCTCTCTATCAGCTGCAGGAGATCTGGATGTGCTTATTAGGTTTTACCACTCTGGGTGACATGTATCGTAATCCTACCCGACCGGAACACTTGACTTCTAACTTCTTGTCATTCACCTGGAGAAATTAAGAAAAACAATAAAATTAATCGCGTGTCTGGGTTCTATACACTAATCTTTCCTTTTCTCTACTTTTCAGTCACCTCATTCATTTACATTTCTTTCTGGTTCTTTCTATATTAATGTCATAATAGATTAATGCTATACTTTCTAAAAACGTTTATTTTCACATCGTGTTGGGTATAGGCCTATTTACGAAGTTACGGTCAACTTGTTGCTGATTGTTGTTACAGTAACTGAGCGCTTGACAATTCATCGGTGGGGTGTCCCACGGCACACTGCTGAAATCTTGAGCGTTCAGGATACAGTCCAGTCATCAAACCCATGAAGTGGGTAAGCGTTGAAGCATTTCTTAACTTAGTAGCCTACACCACTAGGGACCGAATTCGACCTTATTTCCTGTACACATTTCATTGCACCTTTCCGGGGACATTTAAACCCTCCTTCGAAACCCAATCAGTTTTGAAGGGCTGTGTTATATTCCGCCCACCTCGTCGTGAGTGAACTTTTGCAGTCTTATAAAAGGAACTAGCTTTACACAACCATGAGTATAAACGTTTACTGACTCAATTTCTGCCGAATGGCTTGACTGATGGAAAGTTTGAACTGTCATAGTTAACCATGGAAAAAGTAAACCATTGAATCGCAGCCAAACCTATTAAGCCAGCCTTTTACTGTACCTTCACCAGGTAGTTCCATTTTCACGTAACCAATGGCGCAAAACAGCACAATAAGCAATCTATTACAGGATGACAATGCACACGGTGCAGGTAATCGATTACGTTATGAGTGCTCCTGCAGGCAATTACATTTCTGCTATGCAGACAGGCATGGTTAATTGAGCTCCGTCTCTATCTGCCCTCGTTGCTCCTCCCCTCTCTATTGTTGGTTTCTTGTAGGTTAATTGGCGCAAGCCAGGCGACCGCTCGAAGTTATTTTCAGATTCGGTTCTTTATGCTGGTCATAATTTACTCTGTGTCGTAACTTTATAAGATCATCGGTGTCACACCTAAAACGGTGTTAGATTATGGTTGTGTATCTAAGGGGCTGAATTGAATACACTGGACTGAAACCTGAACATGTATGCTGGCATTGCCTTCTTTTCGGTAGGCTGAAGTGACACGTAGTCCCATTTGGGGGTTCTATGCTTTTAGTGTTATCCAACACCTCACACATAGGAGTTAAGGGAGAATAAATTGAACATGTGAGGGAAGGTAAATGGGAGGGTGTCCTATGCTATTTGTATTATCCACCACCCCATCCACTTTTCATCTTGGGGAGATCCATAGATCACTGACACAGTTAAAGCACTGGTTAGGATTGCATAGCACCCTTGTCTTCCAATGTCAACATCCTCTGAATGACCACACTCTTTATTCAATTGGCTCATTCTCTAGGTTTTCTTTGTGTATGAATGTGACTGTTGATCATACAATATCAAATGTTCCAAGACAGTTAAGCCACCATTTTATTACACAGTTATTTTACAACATTAGGCATTAGTATGTTATTAAACCGACCGTCAGGATATAATGGGGATGCCATTTAAATTCCTCGATGGCCTATTCATAAATGACCTTATTACAGAGAAGTCCATGAACACAAGACAGGATACATGTACCATGGAGTCCAAATGATTCAGTGAACTGTTTATCAATGAAATGGGAGAGAACTCATTAACCTGTCATCCTGTGTGGTCAGGAGGAAAAACCACACGCTAAAACGCGTGAGATGTTTGTATCTACCAGCCAGTTGCTTCAGTACCATGTTTTTGCAAGATGGCTTTAACATGATCGTTTGCTTCATAGATTTAACAGTATGAGACTAACATCATTTACAGTCATCTTCACCAATTTAGTGGCCCTAGGAATGGATTATCACAAAGGAATATATGGAATTCATATTTTGATGCAGTATTGAGCCTATGTGGGGATATAATAATGTACACAATTGTTCATTGAAAACTTTGCAGTTCAATATTTAAGAGATAGCTTTGTAATTTTCATTTGTAAAATCAAAACTGAAAACAAAATAAAAAAGCTTAAAATAAGTTTGTCAATTAAACAAACTAGGGCAGTGGCAGTTGACGGTGAATGCTAGAGCAGTGCTCGATTACAGAGATTTATATTTATTTCTTGCAAGATCCATGCCTTGATCACATAGTACAACTCAACATGGGGGAGAACACTATATATTTATATCTCGCCAACCATTCATCCAAACAACTTCACACGCAACATTGCACGTCCTTGGTTTCTGAGAAATACACCTGGCCACAGACACACACACACAGATTCCTGACTCTATGAGAAATGACATTCATTGAGACTTTTACTAGAAAAAGCTCTATGTAGCAATATAATGAAATCCAGATCATTGAATACGATCACAAGATATGATTGGAACCAATTTTTCCATTGACAGTTTTGGAAATGCCAACATTTTCTCTTCCTCAGCAGGTCATAATTGGGGTTAAATGTCTCAAATGACTCAGCATTTAAGTTAAACACTGCCATTTCAGAGGCTATGAATTTGCCGACACATCTTGGCAAGGTGAGAGGGAAGATTGCCTCTCCCTTCACCTCTTTGTTCATTACCGTAAAGGACCATGCTAGGCTCCCTGGCGGAGCCCGGAACGCTAGAGAAAGAGGACTGCTTGATTTATGTCCACTCTGGAGCTTTCACCCTGGGTTTTGAAGAACCAAACCCCAAGTGTGATCTTCCTTTCCTGCCAGTAATTTGTGGCGACCATCCCACCGGGGATATTAAGATGGAGAAGGTTCTGGATGATGACGGAGAGATGTACCGTATGAACAGAGAAGACCGTCGAGCATTTAACAGATATTCCTATATAGATTTTATATATAAGTGTCTCCATGGTTGGAGTGGAATTTGAAGTGGAATTTTCTAAACATCTACATTACAACAAATACATTAAAATACATTGCATCCACAACCCATTTTTGTCAGTATAGACATAGATGCAGGTTCTAGTGAGCAGGCTACTCAGACAAACATATGAAACACTGGCATAATCCTCTGCAAGCCATCATCTTCCACTGGGAGTTGTATACAGTATGGTATTTAGCCAGAATGAGAAGCCAGGAAAATAGTTAATTCCTCATGAGATCTTTCAACAATGTACAGCCAGTCATTGTCCGTTCTTTTGTGCTGCTGATGCTGTTGATAACAGTACCAGCGTTAAACACCACTTTCTGAAACCATACTCTAATATTGAAACTATATAACACAATCATGATTTGTAGTTTTATATAATGTTTCCAACCCATCAACAACAACAAAAAACACTCATGCATCAGGCATGAGGCAAGAATATCCATCAATGAATATTTTTGAGCAAAAAAATAAAACTTAACATTTTCAATTAACACAGGGAAGTATTGAAAATGGACCTTTCCTCACATACTTTAAATGCAGTGTCATAATAGTGAAGAGATCACTTTTCTATTGCTTGACCTTTACCTTGGTGGAGTGG
Organism: Osmerus mordax; assembly: GCF_038355195.1. Classification (NCBI taxonomy): domain Eukaryota; kingdom Metazoa; phylum Chordata; class Actinopteri; order Osmeriformes; family Osmeridae; genus Osmerus; species Osmerus mordax. The sequence goes on along the minus strand of NC_090057.1, from coordinate 8,088,790 downwards.
TAGGCTGTGTTTCTTAGAAAAGGTCAATGACATGATCCTCTTCAAAATGAACGACTTCAATTTTGAACCACCAAATTTCTGCATTTAGGGATTAAAAAAGTAAACTGCAAATTTGATAAATTATTCAATTACCCATCTACATACAAGTCAACAGACATAAACCAAATTCCATAATGAAGTTCCACTCAACATGAGTGGACATGAGTAACATGAAGTTACTTATCAGTTTTCTGCCAGTCAGGTGGACATGATATCTGGACCCAATTAACCAGGTAGGCTGAGGGGCGGACAAGAACCAATCTTAGACATCAACTAAACCAGACTCGCCTCTCTCCCACATGATCTCTCTCTCTCTCTCTCTCTCTCTCTCTCTCTCTCTCTCTCTCTCTCTCTCTCTCTCTCTCTCTGTGTCTGTCTCTATCCATCCATCTATACTGTACCTATCCTCAGATTTATTGCAACTTCTGTATACAACCAAGGCCCTTCAGAGTACAACATTTATAGCATGCTTGGCGAGAGCATCTCATAACCCAGTGTGACTAATTTGTTTTCTTCATGGCCATTGGAGGATAATGCACTCAGGAAGCGGAGAGACGCTCCAGCAGTTCTAAACAGGGTTAGCAAAGCTAAAAGGCAGCTCAATGGAATCCAAATTATTCATTCATTTATATATTTCACTTCAGCCCCATCTTTAAGCAGAGTTGGTAATTGTTGCTAATTAAGCCCCTTTTAATGCCTGACAGTGATGTCTCCCTGAATTAATCTGGCCCACTCATTTAGTAGGGCCTCCACTTGGAGCTGTAAATGTGTTGAGCCGTTGCCATGTAACACAAAGAGAAAGAGGCTCTTCAGTAGGAATGAGTAGCTTAAATCTGTTTATTTATTCTTCTTTGTTCTGAACCATATTTTAGTACAATAAGAACAATGAACATTATCCATGTATGGGTCTTTAAGATCATTTGGGTTAGTCTAATTTCTGTGTATTAAATAAATGTGTCAGTTGGACAAGGAGAGGAATATGTCTTGACTTCTAACCAATATGAAATAACAAATTAAAATCATAGTATTTTGCACAGTATTATAGAGTGAGATATTCTAACTGTTTACCTACCTCACATCATTCTGGAATATGACCCTTATTCAAAATGACTATACTATTATCACTGGCATATCCTGCAATGACATGTGAGGCATCTCATTGATGACCCAATGCATGTGACAATCTCTCTAAGGTGTAGACCAATCACAGGACAGCATGCCACTGGCAAAGATTAACTGGAATAATGTCCCTTTCCCCTTCACTGAAAGGGCCTTTTTAAGATAATCACAGCTCAAGTTCAAACAACACATTGAGTGACAGCTCAAATCAATCACTTGTTCCCTGTTTAACCATGCATGCATCCATCACAGAGCCAGAGTGATACAGGCTCTTGCTTGTAGTCCAGAACACAGAAACTGACCGACGTGCCTCCCTCTATGACGAAATGTTAATTTAGATTATAGTTGTGACCTGTTGTTAATGTAAACTGTAGTAGCAATGCTATTGTTCATCGTACACACTGGGGATATGATTGTGCTGAAAACAATCATACATTACATTGTAACCACACAGTCCAGGGATGAGCATAAGGTAGGACTTTGATTTAGAACCTCTTCGATATTCATGGCTCAGCTCCACATGTATTCAAAGTTCAAAGGAAAGATAAGTGACACATTTCCCATTGCTAATTACTTCTTCCAATAAGCTGTGTGTTTTACTTCAGGCAAAACTGAGTGAGTATGAGGCACTAATGATTTTGTCAAAGTAATATTACCAGGTGGCAGTTATCTTGGTCTATCCCAGTCTCAGCCATCCTGTCCTAACCCGTGGACACTTCAAACAGCAGCTACGGAGTCTGGGATTGTTTGGGAGTTTTGTACGGACAGATTTATGGATCAGTATATAGTTATAAGGAATTTCATATTACACGATCAATCCAACTACCTTTATATATTGAATAACCAGCCATCTAAGGACAGTAACATGTAAGAGACCAGCTTGTTAAACCATGAGGTTTACATTTTATGACTATCCTATTAAAATTCCTTCCCTCTTTCCCAAAGAATACACAAAAACACATAAAATTGGTAATTTGTTAAAGATATTGCTATTCCACCCTTTTTATCTGTAATTGACTCGTAGTGATTCCTGGCCCACAAATTATAAAAAGGCAGAGTGTGCTGTTTAGTTTTGCTGTCTTCAGTCAATTCAAATTAGGTAGCTTTTGCACAGAAAAATATTTCAAGGTCCGCTCAATGAATTTGTAGCAGAAAAACCCCTGGGTGCAATTTGAATGGGCAATGTTTTGCCTGTTTATCTTCTAGCTTGTGCACTCCGTGTTACATTCATACCGAAGTGATAAGCTTTCCCCAGTGATGGCCTCGCGCTGTGAATGTGAGAGGAATAGGGCACTCAGGCAGGGACTTTTCACCCACTTCTGCAAGCTTCTATTACTGAGTTACTACGAGTATTATCTCAAGGCCTGGGGTATGGAAGAGCATAATGAGTAAATATGTGAACTTGAGTGACTTTACGTCAAAGTATTATCTAGTCTAACACACAAACATGCAAGTCCCCTCAAGTGACTTTTTCCACTTGCCAGGCAGTCGTTGTGAATAATAATTTGTTCTCATTGACTTAAATAAAGGTTCAATAAAAACTAGGACAATAGGACATCTCTCAGACTCGACATATTGGATTAATTAACGCCTAGGAAATGTATACACCATCTTATTGTGACACAAAATGAAATCTAGATTTTTGTAGGGTTTCGCTTATAGTTTCTCCTCTAACGCAAGAGCCAGTAGTTGGACTGTCATGTTTTCAATTCGCCATCTTGTTTTCAAGTCTCGTCCACCTCAGATATTCACCGGCTGTATTCATATCCATGAGTTACAGACAAACCCCAAGCCATCTGTGCTCTAGTTCTGATGAGCACGGCTACAAGTGAGCACAAGCAGACTGGGTCAAACGGAAACCTTTTTTTCCATTCAAAAGAGCAAAGTTTGCTTTGCTGTTGATCATGCATGTGGAATAGATGTTACGTTACTGTATAATAAGTATCACAATATTACCAATATTATTGACCATGCAGTGCCCATGTGTGCCCATGTAGACCGCTAGTTCACATGAAATAATACAACACTCATGTAATAGTAATGTGTAATAGTTCTAATACTCCGTCAATGTCTTTCTAAAATGGTCTTATATTGAACAAGTTTCTCTCTCGTTCTCGTTCTCTCTCTCCATTTCACAAATAAATTAATTCTGATTCCGAAGTGTTCGCCCTACAACACTGTTTGAAGTTTGAACTTGTGGTGGTCTTAACGTGGTAAAGATAAAACTTTAGTATTACACTACCATGACGAAATGCCTTGACCTTTTGTGGTAAGAGTAGGCGTGATGTAACTCCATGTAGGAGGATCAAACAAGGTTATTCATGGCACCATGTCATCACAGTAGTGAGTCCAGAATCTCTGTGAGACACGGCCTCCACAGACACTGTGAACCACTGTTGCCACCAAGTGGTGTGTGGACAGAATCAATACAGTCGTGTATGTTCAATCTGTGACACTGAGGTCAAAAGCTTTCTAAATGAGTACATAAAAAAAACTTTACTTTCATTCAAGCCCCTGTAACATGGGTCAAAGAGCGATGATGATGTATGAAACAGTATGGAGGAGCTGGGGATGATAGAGGGTGGCAACAATGGCACAATATGCAGGTACACAGCAACACGATGATGTGTGAGCATGAGTGTCTGGGTCTGTGAATGTGTGCAGTATTTAAGTCCTCTGAAGGGGAAGGCCTGGACCTTGAATCAGCACACCTGCAGTTGATTGCATGAGCGACATCAGCTGATGATGTGACGCGCTGCCTGAGTGCAATGACAGAACCGGCTCCGGCAATTAAGTGGGGTCAGAGACCTTTGTACTTCATTTCTGTCGTTAGTAAACCTGTTCATCTGTTGCAGTGTTACGTTCTCACACAGAACTATCTCCTCATTGGATGGCAGGTGCGTACCGCCTATGTCCCCCCCACCCTTCGTCCCTCTCTCTCAGGCCCCAGCTCAGACTAATCATGGCCTCAACCTTGACAACTCATCCATCTTTCCCTCCCTCCCCCTCTTCCCTCCCACCCTACATCTCATTCTCCTCATTTGCTCCCTTACCATCAGGGTAGGCTGAAGAGGCTGAACCTCATCGGACAAATGGAGCCCGCCTCATGCATCTCTTGGACTTAATAGGCCTCTGTTAGCAGCTCCAGGGCCCCACTCCAACAGGGAGGAGCCAATGATAAAACATCAGACAGGGGTTGAGGTGGGGGGGGGGGGGGGGTGGAGGGGTTGGGGGGTGAAGTGGGTTAGAGAAAATCACCAAGGCTTTCCGCCCTCTTTAAATTCTCAGACAGTCCAGGTCTACCTTATAGTATGTTACATAGAAAAAAAGCGATGGAATTTAGGCTTAACCACAGTAATGATAATGATAGCATCTAGTAGTACCCCCAAGCTGCACAAGGCTCCCTGTTAACACTGACACTGGCGTGATTGCTCCATGTTGGGTATTATAGTTTGGACATCAGAGCACTTCAGGCTTCACAAATGGACTGAAGGGGGCTATTTTACACTTCACTGTCCCACAGTTGCATTGAAAAATAAAATGTGGCTCTTCCAGGAAGACCAAGGATTTTATAAGGGGGCTTTCTCTGGTAATAGGTTCCATTTTCTCATTACGTTCAGTGACAAATATCATAGCAGACTGGAGGTAAAATATATTGATTTTCTTGAGGCGGAGGGTAGGGTCATAATTTTTGGAGCTTCCTCTCCACTAAATCATGTTCTGGCTTCAATGCTTGAACTTTTGTTGATGTGAATAAGTCTGTCGTGACTCAAGAGCCAAGGCTATGAGACTACACTGGGAGCGTGCGTCTTAGAGTGAATCTGTCCTGTTGTTCCTTCATCACTACAGAAGCAAACAGTCAGAGGGAGACTGTAGGCTCTTTAATCGTTTAACAACCAATTTAACACACTGACACTCATTCACATGGAGTGCGCTGAATAGTGCACCCAGTCATTGGCTGATGAACAGAAATCCCTAATGACTGAACATGCCGCGATAGAAACAAGACACCCTCTAAGTGTTAAATTGGTTTAACTGTCAAAAATAATAATATCCATAACTTGACTTCTCCAGTTTTTAACAAAGCGCTCCTCATTTTTTTATGGACAAATACAAACCCGAGCATTAGGTTTGTGTTTGTCTGTGTGTGTTGCTGAGGAGGGGGGGGGGGGTCAACATAGCGACACAGCTGAGCACTGCACAGAGCTCTCACAGTACCACAGCAGTCAGGCTTTCCACATTTTACACTCTCATCATTTGTAGACTCTCTGCGGGGCACTGCACAGAGCTCCCACAGTACCACAGCAGTCAGGCTTTCTACATGCTACACTCTCATCATTTGTAGACTCTTTGTTGCATTCTGGAAGATAGTGAGTTGCTACAGTGGGATAATAAGGTGAGTCATTTGAATCTGATGGAGGCCATTTTGTTGTTCAGTTTTCCTGCATAACCTTCAGTGCAACAGCTTTAAGCAGAACATTTTCTCTCCACAGTTAAGCTAACACAATCAGCTCCTTTAATGCTCTGTTCTTTTCTGAGTATAAAAGTCAGTCAGGAGTCACATAAAACTTCCAGAACTAACAGAAACAGAACAGACTAGGAGGTATTGTAGACATGGTAGAAATAGTTGATCTGGTAGCTTTTCAGTTTTTGCCAGAAAATGTAAAAGATAGATTGTCAAGGTGCTAACCTGCTGTCACCACACATCATGTAATTCATGAATATATTTAACAAAAAAAGGTTTGCCTGTCTATTAACATAACTTCACAGGACCATAAATCACTGATGCATTTATACTTACAGCTGGGGCTATGATGATGTAGGGTGGAAGATGAAGACAGACAGGCCCCCAGACCCCTGGACTGCCCACAGTCTTACATCATTTCCTGCTGACAGCTTCCTGATGATGCAAGACATCAGCCTGATCAGCTCCGCCCACAGGCTTTACTTCACCTTGTCCTAGGAGAGGAGTATCTGGCCAGTCGTTTACCTTACTTCACCCCCACAACGTGATTGCTTTTGTCCAGTGGCCAAGTGGACGGATGCTTAGCCTGTGTTTGTGTTTTATTTCGAATTCTGGGTCTGCTGTAGTGCCTGGGTATCGAGTATTGTTAAAAAGTGTGTGCTTTACTGTATCATAAACTTTGTGTTTTTGTTTGATTTATTTGATAGAGTCTGTGTTCTGTGTTACACCTAAAAGAAGATGTCTGCTCTCTTCGGCAGCATTAATCAGGATGGGGTGGGGGGTGGGGGGGGTAGATACACTATACTGAATCAGCAGTATATGAAACGATCCCTTTTGCAGCCCTGCCGAGGCACTACCAAAGTAGTTATGGTGTAGTACATGTCTGTCTCTGTTTAGTTTTGGGCTGTGTCCATCCTCTATGAAATAGGGCACTGTTACTTTGATAGAGAAAGTAAAGTTGTGGATATCCACACTCAAAAGTAAAGCATTGTTGACAGAATCTTGTTCCATTCAGAAAGGTTATTGTGTTTGACAGAGAACTTTGGGGAAAACACTAGGAATTCAATTTTCAGTTCATGATCTTTCAAGTTTATTTGCCATTTGCCAAAAACAGTGACAGTACTGCAGTACATTCGACGTATTGGTCCTGCTTCTTTCTGCAGATTCCTAGCAGTCTAACATAATTACTACATGGTGGCTCTAAATCTTCTAAATAAATCCTAATACTACAGTATGAGAGCATTTCTTATAAACAACCACGATAAAATGATAAAAAAAACTTTTTCACCTTTTTTTTTGCTGAGGGATGAAGATTTACCATCTTTTTGTCCACAAATTCAGAATCAAATCCACAGGATCAATGGATTCACCTTCTTCAGTGGTCCAGTCTGGTGAGCTACGCTTCCTGCTGCCTGTCTCATTGTAGAAAATGAAGGATTGTTTTACTAATTACTAGCATGTGTAGTGGAGTAATTACTAGCGTGGGTTGCTCATCATATTTTCATATTGTAAGTAAATATTGTAAGTGCCATCAACTAAGGCCTAGTAATTAATTAACTCATTTCAATTCACGGAGAATGACACCGTTGAAGAGTTCAGCAGCGATGCCAGAAATTATACTGTCAAAATGTCACTCTCTCAGAACTGCTGTGCAATTCATCTTGTAAGACTGTCGAAATGAAATTACAACTCCCTCAAGCTCTGCCTTCACAAGTGTGTGTATGTACGTGTACATTTCTGAGTTTTAGTTTAGATATTGTGTCACATCACCTGTATCAGCTTTGCTGAGATGTGAATGGTATTTTTCACTTTCTATCTTTGTTCGGCAAGTATAAGAAATAGCTGACAATCCCTTTAGAGAAAATTAAGCAGCATCTCTCCAAACATAAGCTGTGATCCTGATGGATCCATGTCTATACTGTATCCGTTGTAATAGTCACCAGAACAGATGTGGCTGCACCCTCCAGAGGGACTCCCTCCTCTGTGTTCATCCCCCCGGACAGGAAGCAGATGTGTGCCCCAACCACAACGCAACTCAGTGTGTCCGGACAAATCCTGTCTCATCGCAAAACAATATACTAACAGGAATACCACCAGGTTGTGGCTTGATTGAAAGAAGGTGTTTTCTCCCTCTATCTTCATCCCTCCCTCTATCTGCCTCGACTTATCTCTCTCTATTTCTATTTCTCACTCATTCTCTCACCTTTTCTCTACATCCCCCTCTCTTTATCTCTTTCCACCACCACCACCCCCCCTCCCTCTCTCTCTCTCACATAATATGCATGTTGAGACCACATCTGCATAATCAGGTGGTCTCTAACTGTAATCATATCCATCTCACACAGGAGCACTCAATACGGCCGTCCTCCTGCATCAGAAGCTGCTGCACTGAATACAGATTCAGACAAGTGGTGCTGTTAGGCTAACTATTTATTTTACACTTTTCAGGCCAGTTAAATAATAGTCCTCTTCAGAGAATTCAACATTTCAAATAGTTTTAAAGTCTTTTAATGTACAGGGATCCCACTTTTTGATAATTTTCTGGTTCCTGCTATGTTCTACAAAATACTGAATGAATTAATGTTTATGCTTAGCTTACAGCCTAGATCACTAAGTGTGTATGGTAACTCTTAATTAGTAATAAACTACTATTAAAGTAAGGGTTAGTATTTGAAACTCTAAAATATATAGAAAAGGGCAACATACTTTCAAGTTAAAGGTCAAAGCTTTTTGGTAAAGTAAAGTTTCTCTAAGAATGAATCATGCTTCAGATTGAATGCATTGAACAAGTTCATTTTTTTTTTTTATTAGGTTAAATTTTTGTAGAGCCTTAAGGATTTCTCCTCTGAAAAGCTTCTTTTGGAGATGGACTAACTCTAATTAATTTCTTTCTTCAAATGTCACGTCAGAATATTTATCGGGAAAAGTTTTAGAAAACGTCTTAAAGAAAGTTGTTTGAGATAAACCCAAGGTAAAAGGGGATTTGGGAATGCTAGACAGTTTGGTAGAGTTGTACCTCTCTCTCTTTCACTTACACACTCATTCACTCATTCACTCACTCACTCACTCACTCATACATACACACACACACACACACACACACACACACACACTTTCAATATTACACAAGGCTCAGAGTGAAATAATATTCTGTACTTCCTCCGTTTTTAGGTAATTTTTGACAGAAGACTAAAAAGAAAAGTCTGTCCTTGCTTAAAGCGTTCTGGCTCCACCACCAGCCTGCGGAACCAGCCACGCGCCCGGTGGTTAACGCTATGATGGATATGTTAGTTCCGTAAGAGCTTCTGCGGTTAATTTCCCTAAAACGAAGCGTCTGTCCTGAAGAATTCTTGAGGAATGAATACAAATGTTCTCTCACTCAGTAAGCCCCCTTCTAAAGCATATTATGGCACATGCTGCGTTCTTTGATAGGATTATATAGTTTAGAAGAATATCGGTTCAAAAAATGAAGTGCAGAATCGTTTAGGCCTACGGACTTACTAGACTGAAAAAGGCAAGGGTGGGAGTTGCTGATTTTTAAGGTCAGGAACTTGCTCGTATGAACGGGGCATTTTACCATGGTATTACTACGGTATTCAGCTCTTTAGGTTAAACATGATTTATAATGCCCGACCCGACCTGTTGCTTTCAATGTTATCAGCATTTTTCGTCCGCACACCCCACCCCGCAACGTAACAATGTATTTTTTTCAAGATGTAAGCTAGTCCTATGGATATATTGCTCGATTTTGAAACATGCAGCCTTGGCTTCAGCTTAAAGGCATAGGTAGCTACTTTAATGTTCCTAAGTGAAAAGTTGCATTATCACACTTTTATGTTAGCATTGGCTATAGCCTATATTCTATATTAGGCCTATATACTTTTTTGAACAATACCGTCAGAGACCTCGAACACTGTTTTTTGGTGGGATTGTGGTGATAGCACTTTGCAATAATGAAAGACATCACATTAGCGCAGATGTTGATGTAAGAGAGAGAACGCTGGACCGGTGCTACGAGTGGGAACAAGTGTCAGCGTGCGCAAAGCGCGTCATGCTGCCAAGAAAACGTGATTGATGCGGCTTAGCCTTGACCCTTGGCAGTGCCCAATTCAGCCAAAGCTCTCGTTGCTTTGGCAACGGAGGAAATGTTCGCGATTTGCGGATGGATTTGGGGTAGCAAAGATAAGAGGCAATCCAATTCCAGGGTCCTCCACACCTTGTGTGACTCTGGTAAGATTTTCTTGTAGGCCTAATTGAGAGATCGGATAAGAAACTAGATAATAACTAGAATGTTGATAAGGAACTAGAAGAATAAGGAACTAGAACATTGCTTCAGTCCACCTAGTGTCCAGTGGGAATAATTGAGAGGTGTGATTTGATAGGCTACCCATACTCTAAAACATATTTATTTACTTACATGCAGGTGCCCGTTAGTAAAAGTATTATTTGCATGGGCTTCTATGGTGTTAGGCCTGAATTTATTTAGAAATAAACTATCCTGCTGATTGCCTGAAGACTATGTAGTGGGAGGGGGTCTTTGAAATAGAGGAAAAAGAGGAACAATAACATTTCTAAGCCTAACTGCACACAGATGATATGAGCCTCTGACTAACTGTGAATAATTATAGCTTTGAGATTAATGTAGCCTCATTCCTTGTAGGTAAGAATTTCCTGACTATCTCTGTTGCATGATAATTTCCCCGAATGGAGGGGAGCTTTTGTCAATCTGTTCGCTTAAGTGTGGTACAGCATTTGAATGCAACAATGCAAATGTTACTTTGAGCAGAGGTTAAAGGTCACTCTGTCTACAGTCATCACATGCAATCTTCTTCATGACTGAATGACTCAGATGTAGAGTTTACACAATCAATATTCTCATAGAGACATCAAGTCTATCAAGTTTGTGTACAACACTGGCATCATTGAAAAGGTCCTTTCATAAATTGAAAGACCATGCCTACAACTGAAATATGTGTTCAGTAGTTATACTGAATTAGTGCATAGTGCCCGTAATGCAGTCGGTGATTAAGATGTCAGTGAAACACACAAATACAGATTACTTGAACTATAGCCATTATTAGGTGCATAGTGCCTAATAATGTGTAGTTCATTTGGTGTTAAGAGTTTGTTCGCATTTACACATTCACTTATGTGAAAAAATTCCAAATGCTGATCCGAACAACGTCAATCGCGGCGTGGCACTGCAGTCCGTTGGATTATAAAAAGGACACTTAAGGACCATTAATTTTGCAGAGTGCCCGATTCTCCAGATAATCGTAGGAGACTAACATGGACACACAAACACACACAAACAGAGATTCCTAGCATTAATAGAGAGATGAATGAATGGATCGACACATGAATGAATAATGATAACCACTAGATGGATGGTGTATCCAGGCAGAGTGTTCTAATCCGTAACTCAGTCTGTCTTTATGAAGCCTCAGTACCAGTCTGGCTTCGGCTCACATTCCCTGCATTTGGCTCACTTGTCGCCCCCCAAATACAAACAGTCCCAGAAACACAAAGTTGCCTCTCCTCCTAGCGCTGCCAAAGTTCCCTCTCTCCTCTTCCCCCTAAGCCTCATGGACCAGTGAAGAATGCTTATTATTTGTTATCAAACTTCTCCAGCTACAGTCATATGCCACAGCTTATGCTTTACATAGACACAATACACATGGCAGTCACACAATGTCAAATGTCTACACACTCTTACTCAAATACACAGCTCATCTGCTGCTGGCCTTGTGTTCATCAATCGCCTTGGAAATAATGCTTAGCACATACACACATTAAAAGGAGCTCTTACTTATACAGTATAAAGTATAGGTTATAGTTTCTATATTAGTTGGTGCCCATACCTGAGTGAAACCTCAGATACACACAAACATACACACACATACACACACATACACACAATCATGTGTTGCTTAGAGACTGCAAAGGCATTTGCACCAGTCCCTGTGTGGGTCATTTTGCTCCATGAATCCCCAGCGTAACGTGCAGACAGGTCTGTCGATGTCCAGTCCGATAGCGTGTGAACTGCCTGTCGGCAGGGCACACAAATCAACAGAAATCAGGTCTTGCACTGACTGGGCAGTGATGAGAACTAGGATTCATTAAGGTGGTGACAGAGAGTTAAGTGAGGGCTGGAGCTGTGTGACTCGGGGTAATTCGATTGAGTGTAGCTAAATCCTTAATCACAAGTCTGGGATTTTAGATATAGGTTACATGTTTCTAATACAATAGTAAGAATGTCAATATTGGTGTTTTGACTGTCCAAACATGTATACTTTGCTTGATCTTGTACTGATCCTGGTATGTCATGTGTGGTTATTCGTTAGATTGTCAGAGCATTCTGTGACAGGTATGAGGATGTAACTGCCCCATTAGCACAATCTGTTTACGTAAGATTCAGTAGTTTTGTTGTAACATCCCAAATTATTTCAGATTTAAAGAAAAATAAATGTGAGCAACTGCAATATTAGTGTGACATACTCAGGTGCCAAACAACTCCACTTTATTTATTTACATTTCCACATTCAAATAAACAAAATACATGCTTTTATGTACAGCTTCTCAAGTTCATTATGGAAATCCCCAACCCATGCTGACTCTATAGTATTCACACTGCTGTGATGTATGGCCTCTTCACTGCCAAGTCAGAAATAAAGCAATTAATTATGGAAATGCAGTTGGCCTACTGAGGAAGTAGCAACTACTATTGAATGTTACCCTATCTGTCTTAACTGTTTCATTTTAAGATATTACTTTAGACTTACACATCTACTCTTCCCCTTTAACAAAAATACTGTTAATTTGTTCCACAGTTTGAATGTATAAGGTGATTTTTTTTTGTTATCATTTGATTAGGTACTTTTTGGTATGGTATGTTGTTGTCAGATTGTAATGTTTGTAAATATTTCAGAGCACATCTAATGATAGGCCCAAAGATTAACTCATTATATATGTGATATACGGGATTGAACATAGCAAATTCATACTTAAACCACACTGCAACCTGTTTCTCGAACCGAACACCCACCAGAAACACAACTTAATCGTTACTGCCCCCTTGTGGACATTAAGGTAGGCCTACACTATCTCGGCTTTCGTATTTTTCTACGTGTAATCCCTCTCCTAGCCTAATCTTTCTATGCCTACTACGTGTAAAAGAATGCACGTATGCCTATTTATGAAATTAAAGCTTTACATATTACGAAAACATCTAGGTCTAGCGTATTCATGACAACTGACAACCTTTTGAATTAAGCAAATAAACTTACAATAAATTAGTCTAATATTGAAAAAAATCTAATAAAATGTGGTCTGTGATTGGATATATGTGAAATGTGATAAATAGAGGCCATTAACAAATTATAAATAATTTTTAATTACGTTTTTCTTCAAAAGTCGAGAAAGCTGAGCAATCTCAGCACGTGGTGCACATCATAAACCCGATTAACTCTTATCATGTGCAGATAGGTGCGTCAGATGTGTTTAGAGCCGGTTTAGAGCAACCACGCTATGTTTATGTCTTTATAGTAGGCTAATACGTCGCCAACAGGGTGCTGTAATAAAACCAGATGGCATAAGAATAGGCCACCTACAGACCAAACACAATCACATGGACAGGCACGCACGCACGCGTACTCAGTGGAGGAGTGTCATTTTTTACATCAAATTATACTAGCTAGCGCATCTTTAGAATCACGGATCCATAGATGTGAGGCGGATTTCCATCAATAGTAAGTAGGCCTTATGCTACCATTTATTGGCCAGAAAATGTAGTGTTTATTGCGCCAAATCAATGAGTTCTGCTTCGCATTATCTGTGCTTCACGTTTGTTTTTGTTTTTCTATAGCCGGTGAAAATGAGTGTTCAGAACATAAGGACCGATAGGCAACGGCACATGCCGTTCGATACATAATCTTTTTCCATGTAGCATATAATTAATGACTTTATTTTTGTTCTTGTGTTGGGAGAAAATGTGTGCCACATTTTTTTAAATCAGTTAAGATTGCCACTCTCTGATTTTAGTCAAGAAATAACATGGCAGAAATGATCATATATGACATTGTGATACCATTTGAGTTTATCAATGTCACTCAATAGGGAGAGCTTATTCCAAGGGTTAAAATGCGGTTCTGTACTAGACGCAGTCTATTGATTTTCAATGGTTTTCCCTTACACCATGCAACTTCTTGCTGGCGTTTGTTGTCTGTAGTAAAAAGTAGTACCCTATAGGGTTAGTATACTCTGGTGATGTGGGTAACGTGTTGTTTGAGGGTTGCACTTGCAACTACCAGTAAACAAAGACTATATTATGCATCTACCATAGGTTGACATGGTCAGATAGGAAGACATCCCTCTTCTCCTACATTATCTGTCATTAGACTGTTGTAATTGTGGTTTGAATCACAATCAGATGAAAACACAACAGTGCAACCCTTAATAGACAGAATGGAAGGAGAGCACACATTTTTATTTTATGAGGCTAAAACTTGCTTCTATTTTTTCCACAGAGAAACCTATGTTGAGATGTCGATTGAAAGCAACTAGATTGCAGTATGGGTGTCAATATCTTGAAAATGAGTGAAATTCTTAGTTACAAAAGCGCAGCTGATTTATTTTTTTGGTTTGTTTACAGGTCACATCATTTAGGAAGTCTGCCAATGACTGTGATGTCAAAAGACCAATGGGGAGTGAGAGTGCAGGTGACTGGTTAGATCAGCCTCCAAGTCTGTCCAATTCAATCCATAGTCGCATCATTGAAACTCACCAGAAACAAAGACACTATCTGAATGAGGAACAACAATGTACAAACTTCAACCAATAAATACTGTTGAACCTCATTGTCATTTTAGCTTCAGGAAGAAAACACTGGACACCTGACTGGTCCTAACCTTACCCGGGGTGGGATCTAACAGGTTCTCTCAGTAGAGAACCATGGGTTGTGGTGGCAGCAGAACAGATGCTTTGGAGCCACGGTACCTGGAGAGCTGGACCAAGGAGACAGAGTCAACATGGCTACCAAGCACCGACACAGACATCCCCCTGTCGTCCATACACAGCATCCCGTCAGAGAACTCCTCCGAGATGGGCTTCATTTCTGAAAAAAGCGACACCCCTGGTAGTAGACATCTTTAAAAGATCTGGCTTGTGTTCACATCCACCAAGCTGTATTCTTACATTCAGTCCAATTTCCTTTCTTCTGTCTTCCTTTCTTCTTCTGTTGTTTGAAGGGAGTCAAATCGGAATTAGGCTAAATTAAAGTCTTCTTGTCAACCTCTTAACGATTTGATATGCCAGACGTGTTATTCCCAATGCTTGTGTTCTCCTTGATTCTCTAAAGAAGTGTCATGAATGTTGGGTCTATGGAGATGACTCAGTGGGCACAGGGTATGTCAGGGCATTGTTGTTGATATTTGGGTAGTTCACACCTAGCCTGTGACCTTCTGCACAGCTGTTATCTATTCTGTCATCTAAGTACAGTTGCTTTCCTAGATCAGGACGAGTAGGAGAGAAGGTGTCTTCTGACCAGTTCTCAAAGGGGAATATCGCACAGCACAGATTCAAAGATGACCCTTTGGGCTTTACAGACTGAGAATATTTTCCAGTAGTTGTACTCATATTTTATAGAATTATGTTAACGTATAATGTCCGCAGTAATTAAATATCAATTTATTACTCTTCTGCGGGGTAGAAAATACTGTTTTGAGAGCAGAGTATGTCTTTTTTGTTATTTTGATTTTGTTTTTGAATGCAGTCACGCTGTGTTTGGTCATTGTGTTTACGACCAAAGCCATTGCACCAATCAAGTGTTTAATTCAGAGGATTGTACAGTAAGAATTGGTCTTTACAGCCAGATACTCAACAGGGAACACACAGCATTTTACAATGCAAAGGGTGATGGAATCCAATCTAAATTGGCCACAGTTAACAATTCTGTATATCCAGGCACCAGTACTCTTTGATGTGGGAGGATGAACGCTTCGATGGGGGGTGTATCAAAAGCTACCAATTGAATGTTGCCATGAGGCCTCTCTGGTTGCTAAGGAGATGGCTACAGTCTTTAGAGGCTGCCATAGAGCCTTTGGTCCATGTGAGGAGAAATAAGCTGTTCTACTTGCTGAAAATACTAAACCTGTATCAAAGCCGAGTGCCAATTGAAATTTTCAACAGGACAATGATGCAGAGGGAAATTTAATCACTGGACCAGGTCTTACTAAACCCACACGTTCGTCATGAAAACAAAGACTCAGAAGTACCAAACATGGTTTTCATCTATTCAACCACTAGTCCTTGAAACTTTATTGCATTACAGAACAAAATAATAGTAGTGTAGGAAGTGCTTTAGACACCACCAACCTCCTTTGTTTTTCAGTTGCAGATTTCTTTGATGATGGCGTGCCTACTCCTGCCCAGGCCTACCTGAAGGTTTGCTCTGTCATGTCTGAGGCCAGCCTTGATAGAGGAAATCCTGACAGTCCGCCTGCAATACTGGCCTCCCAACACCAGGATGTGTCATTACCTTCCACTGGCACAACCGTACAGCGCAGGAGTGTCCTTCACACAGAAGAAATTGTGAGTTACTCTTTACCGGCCTACAATTACTTTTTAATCTTGCCCTTTCCTTTGTGGATTGATTTGACAAATAGTTTGACACCTTCCTGTCTTTCTGTGTATCTGGACACACTTAGGTCTGACTTGAGCCATTGATCAGCCTGTATCTCACTGGATGTTCTGGAAACAAATAGCATTTAATGAGCCATGTGTCACATGGTTAATGTGTAATGGATCTGCTGACTTAGTGTCTTGCCACGAGTCATCCATTTACTCCTCACACACTCCTCTCTGGCCACCATTCTGGTCACTTGAATGCAGTAGCCTTACACTATGTGCCAATGGTATCTAAGAGATGGGTGAGCTTCAGTCATCTCATCCTTGCCCTCACTCAGCTAGACTCCCTTACGCCTCTTAAAGTCCTAAACTCTTCATTCCTTCCCTCCTCCTCCTCTATTCCACCCAAAGACAAAGTGGCAGGACAACAGAATGTCCACCAAACAGGTCACCATCACGGTGACACAGAGCATTCGTCAAGTCGACAAGAGTGGCAAGATCAAGGAGAAGTCCCTCACTACCTACGAGGTGATGAAGCCTATGGAGGCTCTGAAGGAAGTGACAACAGAGAACACAGAGGTGCACTGAGAGACCTGAGCTAAAGTACCTACAAACTATAACGACCAAAAGCTGTTGAATACCGTGATAAGGACTTTTATGAGTGAAAAACTCAAGGCTTCTTCTGAAAGAGTATATTGTTTTTTTTAAAACAGGACTTCAGACCAACAGTTTCCAAGGCCTTTTGAGCTTTTGAAACTGATATAATAGTTGTCGCCCTTTGTAGGAAGTGTTAAAGTTTGATGGTTTGCAATGTACATGTATTTCTGTCTGTGACTGGTCGTGTTTCGTCTTTGCTAATAACAAGTGTTCTTTTAGAGGATCATGTTTACAAGAGGTCTACTTGGCTGGTTAAAGCAATGCAACAAACCTCCAATGTCAGACATGTTCTTTGTCTTTCTTCCCACAAAACAGCGTGAGAAGAAACCTTAACGACAATCCTATTTCAAACAGTACATACTATTTTATCACAGACAAAAAACATTGTTATTCAAGGTTAACACTGTGAAACCGGGAACGGCATGAAGGACATATATTCATTTATATAGAATTTAGACATTTCCTAAGATGTTCTACCAAACTGCATTCATGAACTTGACAAGCATGTGCACTCTTGTACAACTACAGTACATGCAGTATAGCAGGGTTGGCTGGTTTAGACATGGTTTGTGTCTACATGATGTACAGCGGCTATAACTGGATAACAACCCATTTTATATTTTGTATGAATTGTAATAGGGCACATTGTACACTGTCTTCTTGGCTTACCTTATCCTGTCAGGTGTATCAGAACAGTCTACATTTGTACTGAAAATAAATCATACAGTTTACTACTTAATTCTTAGTTTTTCCTAAATGAAATCACTTCATGGAAGTTGTATGGCATCGTTAAGTTTGCTTATCTAAGTTCTTATCAAAGTAGAACATTATTATTTAAACAAATCTACAGTCAAACATTACACTTTGTTCCGTATAAAACATGTCAAGGGTGAATGTATTATACACACAAGACACACTTTCAGTGGTATTCTTATGGTAATACATATTATGTACTGTAACATAACCATGGGCTTATTTGGAAGAGAAACAAATCTACTTGTGTGTACTTGATAGATTTCATATAAACACAATTAAATAAATAAGCGTTTCCCAAAAAGGCCGCCCACCTGACACTCCAGCGAGACCCAAGAAAAAAAAATATTTCTAAATGGAAGAGTACTAAGGAAATACACATAAACATTAGAATATCAGGTTTGGTTCAGATCTGCTCCAGGATCAGTTACTGCAGTGCTTTTCAGACCTGTTCAGGTCAGGTCTTGCAAATTGGAAAAAATGTGTTTAGCCTCCCCTTATAATCATATTTTTATCTAAACAACATATTGGTACTTTAATCCTGTCCGGAAGTCCTTACTACATCCCCATTCAATCGCTTGACGTTCTCCAGGGGATCAAGGCCCAAAGCTTGAGAACCACCGAGTTACTGTGAGTCGAGCAGGGATCGTATGTTGGTGTGATCTGAGCTCAGCGAGGAGCGGGTAGTGTGTGGATGTGTCTCTGCTGGTCGTACTCCATCAGACCCCTCCTGAATGAGGGCTCCTCCTTCTCCATCCACTCCTCCACACGGAACTCTGGGAAGAAGAAGGCGATCTCTCGCTGCGCCGACTCCAACGAATCTGAAGATCAGAAAGGATGGAAAATATGTTGTGTTATTCAACCAGTCCAAGAAACACACAAGTAGAAAATATATTACCAATGAAAGTTCACAGAAAGATGAATACAGGTTAATACAATAATGGCTGCTAAAACATATGAATGACTAATATATAAAATCTAGACAGAGTAATATAAAGTTGGAAACTTTTGGTCCCCACATCAAAATGGATGGGCATGGCAAAGGAATTTGCACCGTCGTGAAAGAGACCGTGTGCACACCTGAGCCGTGACTGGTGTTCCTGGTGTCTGTGAGTCCAAACTGGCCTCTGATTGTGGTCGGAGATGTGAACCGGGCCCGGAACACTCTGGTGGGGCCCATGAGCTCCCTCCAGACAGTGATGGCATCCTCTCTGGCAAGCACGTATGCCCTCATCGGACCACTGTGGGACAGTCACAGAAGAAGAGATTGAGCAGGATAGTAGCACTTAAGAGTACATAGAGCCATCATTACCCTTACTGTTACATTATATCATATTTAACCAATTCAACTCGGTTCATTGGCACTATAGATACAGCAGCTGAAAAACGATTATTCAAAAACCACAAGCCAATGGGCAAGTTATTTATGTCTTTATTCAGACATTGTAAAAGACAGTACACTCTTAACAACAATTCCACTGAGAAAACTGCTTACTTTCAATGAATATCAAACATGTTTAGCCAATGGTTTATGCTAAATAAAACACAGAAAGGCCAACTCCAGGTGTGTGGCAACATCCCACATCACCGCTCATCCCAGCGGTAGGAGCAATGCGTCAAGGCCTAGGTTGCCACGGCAACAGCAGAAAAAACACTGCAGCCATCTGCTTTCTTACTTTTCAACTATTGTGCGGTCCTCAGTGTTCTGCATCATGCTTGTAGATAGGGTGTGCACCAGTTCCCCCAACCAAGGGCCCTGAGAGTGGATTCTAAATATGGCCATCTGCTGACAATTGAGAGCCCAATGTTCCTGCTTCAAAGCCCAGATAGGGATGATTCAAAGAAACAGGCCCTGAGCTACAAAGCGAGGTGGTGTTTCATGTGTTGGCTCAGTGGGAAGTGTAATAAGTTTCAAACAAACTCTTCCCCCATTTTAATATGAACAGCTGTTTTCCTGTTCATATACTGTATGTAAGTATGTATGTAAGTACAATAGGCGACATATATATAACACATGCTATAGAGAATACGTGACTGTTTGTTTCTCACTTCAGGATTAGGTATAGACTACTATATCAAGGATAGGTAAAATCAATGCCACTAAAATTGTGAAATGGAAGCCTACCTTGACATGAACTCAACCAGTCTTTGGTAGAAGAATCTTCCTATGATGCAAAACAAAAATGATCAAAGAAACAATGATAAACCTAATCATGAAGACACACAACTAAAAGTTATTCCGGGTCATTCTTCAATATATATGTAAGGTTACTCACTTGGTCAGTCAAAGACACAGATGTTTTTATTGTTTTGAGAGCCAGATGGTCGAGATAATACACTAGTTAATAGTAGCATGCAGACACATAGCTCCACATAAGGGTAGCTTACTCTGTTCCCTGCATGCGTCACAGATCTTAAGCCCTATACTAGTTTTGCCTAACCTGCATGTTCTTCATAGAACTTCTCAGAATCCTGTCGTCTCCACACCAAGTCTCGACAACGGACGATGACAAAGTTGTTCTCAAGGATTTTCTGGTGGAGGGCCTGTAAGGAAATTGCATGTAATACACTTATTAAATATGTAAACCTATTCATGTTACTATTTTATGTTGTCTCCTATTTCATCAAAACATTTATGTCAGTGGTTTTCACCAATTAAATCCTGCATTTGGTGAACTTGAGCTGTCAATGGACATGGTTTTGGATTTAAACATATTTTTAACAACATGCACATACGGAGTCACAGCCTTTGAGACTTTTACTTCCATGGGAACAGATACCATTGTGGAGAGAAGTTCTACACTCTACAGCATTACCCTAACTGTGATCGATTGAGGATTACATGATTTTTGAACTGTTAGTCAACACCCTGGTAGGTTGATTAATGACCCGTGCTAGATTACTGGCTCTAAATGTATATTGCAACTCCTCTGCCTGTATCCCATATCACCTTGAGTAATTGACACCATGAACAGCATGTTGATTCATAATGTTCTCAATCAATTCCTAGGCATGGACTTCTACAGGACAATGTAAACATACCATGTATCTCGCCCAGTACTGGCTATTTAGCGACTCACCTCCATAATCACGGGATGCGCAACTGCATCTGGCTTGATGACCGCGAGGGTGAGCTGCAGTGCTTTCGCATAGCGATGTGTGGTTAGTAACATGGCTAGGAAAGAAAAGAGACACATACGCATACAAAATAGCGATTGTTGAGCAAAATTTGACCCCACATTAGCTTACAAGCGAAACAAGACAGCAAACGTTGGTTTCACGCCAAGATTGAATTAGGGGGTATGCAGTCGACCAAAAGCTTACCTTTTCACCCAGAGTCGTATTAATTCGCGTAAATGTCAACATGTATTTTGGGGATTATCTCCGCAAGTATGACATCGTCTTTTCCGATGTTATAGTATGTAATAGCTACCTGTACAAGAATTTGTTGGACAGTTGTTGACCTGGTCCGTCAGTAAATACAGTCCTCGGATCCTTGAAATCTCAATCTAAAGTTCCCCTTGCTAAAAGCGCTTTCAGTGCACAGTGCACACCTTGCACACGAACGTAGGTAAAACAGCCGCATAATCATAAATTCGGAAAGCGAAATATCAAAACAAAAGGTTTTATTTCCCCTTCATGGGAAATGAATGCCTTCATGATATATCGTTGAATCACATTTTTATATGAATAGATTGATACAATTTGCAGCTCATATCCTTGTAAGCACGTTTCGTGGATTCGAGTTGCAATCTACCAAAATCATTATGGACATCCAGGTGGCCCAATCTATCAATTGTACATGAAGTTGATTTATCACCATGGTTACTTTTTCTGTGTTGATTGATAAACATAGCCATGATGACAAGCCCAACATTCCTGTTCCTCTTGTCTTTGTCCCACAGACACCTCTGGGATCTAGGACTCCAGCATACCAGGTTCACACACAACAAAGCAGCCTCTCTCCCTAACAAAGCATTGATGGTAAATATCATCCTTGAGAATAGTGGCAAACAGTTTCAATATGTTTATTATCTCACCAAATAATTATTACACTTTCAATCTAAATATACATACCAAGAGGTTTGGTTGCGAACACACACAGATCCACACAAACATACAATGTTTACGTCATATACTATATGAGTTTATCAAGATCCTTAAGAAGAGGGTTTTAATGCTGGCATGACTGCAATGAAGATGGAATAAAATATGACAGATTTCTGTCTCTGGAATCCTGTCAACGTGAGAGACTCTGAACACCTGGCACATTCCGACACAGGGATGCCACACCCTTGAAACCAGGGTGACATTTAGAAAGAGAAAGAAAGGGAGGGACGCAATGGGAAGGAAAGGGGGATGGGTGTCCCACATAGGTTTGTCCCACCTGCCATCCCCATGTGACCTGGGGTGACGCCTCAGCTGTTTCTTCCACTGAGGGGGAGGAAGGGAGGAGGGGGGAAGTGAGGGGGAGGAAAAGGGGACAATGGAAGGTAGATGGGGGGGAGAGGAGAGTTGACGATGAGGAAGTGAGGAAGTGGAGAGGTAGGTGTTGGCGGATCAGGAGGAGGAAGAATAGAGGGGAATCATGGAGGCAAGGGGAGCTGCGGCGTAGACCATGTTTGAAGTAGATGCAGTGGATGACATTGCAAACTAAGGGTGAGACGAAGTGGGATGATGGTGGCCATATAAAGAACTGTATATGGGTCACTTCTAGTTGTTGACCTTTTGGATTTGACCTTAGGTTGATCCAATTCACTTTGTTGTGCATTGAACCAATATAATATGACAGAAATCTGATACTAAAGAGATTAAACAACTGAACAGAAAACATTTCATTCACTCACTCACTCACTGCAGACCCATTGTGATTCCCTCAACCACATGAATGCATGAATGAAGCCTAGAGTCACAGCTACTGCCTGCCTGCCTGCCTGTCCTGAGGCATCTAAGCCAGGATCATCATCATCGCTGACTCCTGCATTAAGCATCCTGAGCTGGACAGCAGGCACTGAGACACTGATCCTGCTCCATGTCATGGTCTCTCACACACACACACACACACACACACACAGATTGGCATACACACATATACACACAAATGCATGTATGAGCACACAGCGACACACACACACCACCACGCACCCTCCCCCTTTTCTGGGGGTAGCTGCTGCCTGTCTGTGCTGCTAACTGCTGCTGTTTCTGGCTCTGCTGCAGTTGTCACACCGTTGGATGGGAGTGGGGCAGCTGCACGGCCCCCACCACCACTGAGTCTGTGCCACATTCAACTTGCTCTCTCATGTAAATGTAAAACTGTATGATAAACTTACAATGTTTTCTCTCAAACAGCCATCTTGTTTGTGTATGACCTTATGTTTTGCGTATCAATCTAAGAAGTCTTGCAGGGGGGTCATGGGGAAATGTGAGTTGTGTAACATGAGGTGGGTTACTGCTTGAGCATAGTGTGCTAAGTGCTTGGAGGGTCCCAGTACATACATGATAAAGCTATTTGATAAGGAGTCAAATATAATTATTTGGATGATAACACTGTATGATAAAATAAAATTTCTGTCTCAATATGTAAAATTATACCTCATTTTCTCATGTATGTATCTCACTGTGGAAGAGACCACATGAGACATGCTGTACGATATCTTCAGTAGTGACAAACTTCTATAAATACACATATCAACACAACGTTGAGTGATGGAAAGTAAACCGCATGATAAACATGAGACGGCAACTCAACAGTCTTCTCAACAACTCTTGCCAGATATTAGTCTGAGAATATGAACATAAAAAGTGTTTCTATAAAAAGCATGTCTTAGCGTATGGTTTTGAAAAAACTAACAGTGAAACTGTATCATTGTACTGATCAGTTTCAGTTCATGTTATATTTCATGATCTCTGAGAATTTCTAACTTTTGACACCACTGTTCCCGGCCACCCGCAAAGCATCATGGTCCAGCACGTTAAGTCTCTCTGCCACCCACTCACATGAAGGCCAGCTGACTATTACAACAGGGTTAGCACTAACAGGGGACACACGTCCCATTGTAACACCCCTGGGTCTTTCATGTGCTGGATGTTGTAGAAGGACGAAAAAGGCTCCTAGGTCAGAAGTGCATTTCCTGTCATAACCCCATTTGGTCTTCAGTTTAGTGAATATAAGGACGTGGCACCTTGATAATGAGTAGACAGAACGAGGGATGCACTTATACTATACATACGCAATTCTGTTGACAGGTTGAATCAGATGTTTAGTTTTTTTTTGTGATTAGATGCACTTCGTGGGATGTATTTTGTAGTGGAAATATTTGGAGGAATGGCCTGTCATTTACCGGTCTGTTTCAGTATTCATGGCTTGTTTTCATCAACAACCCCTTTTTTCTGTGATTCATTTGGGGAACATCGCCTTCACCTCTCCTTGGCAAGATTCTCACCTGTTCTCCCTTTTAGCCTAAATGCTGTGACCTTTGTCCTTTCCGCTCCATTGCCTCACCATGCGAGACCGGGCTTCCAGCAACAGCTGTGTCAACCTCAGCCCCGTGGCAACTGGCATGCCCAGTGAAGGACATAGCTAGCAGCTAGCCACAGCTCACAATGAGTCAGGAGCATGGCAAAAAGCCACTTAATGGCTCTCCTGCTTTTATGAATGCTACTTATGCTTCACTCTACCCTCCTTCATTATATATATGTCTAATGAAAGTTTTACAACAATTGGCAGTGATAGGGGCAGACATGCTAACATAACTGATTTATATCCTTTTCAGCATTAGCATATGATTAACTAACATTAGCATTATTCTCTGACAAATTTGCATGACAGCAAGCTACATAAATCTGCTATTCTTCTGCAGTGGAATATTTGTAACCATCCCATTTCAGGTCTTTTTTCACTTGTCAAATTATAAACCAACAGTTTGGTTGATTATGATAGGTTAATGTTTTTTAGGGCTCAGTTTAACATACTATAATCTGGTAGAAAAATATTTGTACTTGCATTGCTGTCACACACTTAACTATAAAGTCACTTCCTGTGAGAAGAGGTGCCATGGTAAAACAAGAAAGTTATTTGACCCTTACTATCACATGATCATTCTCAGCCAAACTAACTACAACTCACATCCTAATTGGCAAGATTTTTGTGGTAAAGTAGACGGGGACAGGGTGTGACAATATCATCTTTACCCACACACCCTCCCAAATGGAATTTCCTCCCAGAAATAGGTACCCAGGTTTGGGCTAAGCTGTTAGGTTGTTCCATCCTGAGGGAAACTATCCAATTTGAAGTAGAGGAGAATCTGCTTTGGTGTCAGCTGACAGTGTATTTTTACCAGGGGAATCTGTGTCCTCCACTGTTGGGGAAACGGGTAAGCTTAGCCTGAGTTAGCTTAGCTTATTCATGCTGTCCCAAGGGAATATATGTCTTTTTGAGAGAACTAGTTGTGACCTACCCCCACAGTGGGACTTTGGCTGGTAGGGTAAGGCTGTCTGACAGAGGGGAACAAAGTGATTATGGGACTTGGGCTGAGGCATGTGTACATGGGATATAAATAACTCCACTGACCCAATTTGGAGTTGACACGCCACTCAAACTCTGATCAACCACCCAATCTTATTTTGGGGGTCTAATTATTCCCCAGGCTCTCTGTTTTTGAGAAACAAGAATTTAGAATAAATCAAATCAATGAGTTTTACAGGAATTGTGGCAAGATAGTCTTCACTTTGTATGTACTGTCATGTGGCCTACACTGTAGAAACATCTATACAGTAAGACCATGTTGATAAATCCCAGTAAAGACCCTATCCATACACAGTTAGGGAACAAGTCCCCCCAAAATTGCCACTTTAGTAAGAACTTGTATTGGCAATCACTGGCACCGTTGGCCAGCCATCCATGTTAGGATGTAACTGAAGTCAGCTGCTGCAGTAGTAAGAACAGCAGGATTATCGTGACTGTCTTGGCCATTGTGTCCGGTTTAAATGACCAAGGACTCAATTGGTGACAAAAAGACATTCAATATCGTTCTCTATATCTGCCACATAGCCAGCATAACTGGAAATGTTGCATTTGTGTCCGTGTCGGCTTCTAGCCATGGGGAATATCGAACAACTGTCAAATTTAGTCGACATCCTGGCGGATGACAAGAGGAACATAGCTACAAAGATGAGATGTTCTATTTGTAGATTGCAAATGCCATTAAAATAGCATCCGCGTTTGGTTTCATTATAAGCCCCTGCTCAGAGCCATAGCTTTCTGTGAATGAGCCCCCCTCCTCCCCTCCCCCTCCAGTTCCAATGGCACCCCCACCCTAGGTCTGATTTTAGAACACAGGTGTTGACCTTAGTGGAGCTACTTGTGCTTGCTGCAGAGGAAAATGGATCTGTGGGCCAAGCTCCCCTGAAGCTGAAACTGACAATCCTTATGGGTAATCATCTCCTGGGCTAGAGAGAAGCTGAACACATGGTCATGTATGGGAATAGGGGAAGAGAAAGGCTTGATTAGGATGTTTGAGATGACTTGTCTCACTTGCTACCGATGCACCAAATCTGTCAAGTCTGACTCATACCTTCACATCAAGGAATTATGCTTTTAGATCCGGTGACCGACACTATCCATAGAAAGTTGTATGTAAAAAAAAATTCTGTCTTTGTTGTTCCATTTCCTCGCAATATATAATAATACCAGCTACATATAATTGTCCTGTACTGCACATGGACACCTATTTATAGTATACAAAGTACAGTTGAGTAGAGTGGAGTAGAGTAGTGCTTTAATGATCCCCAGGAGGGAATTGTAGCCAGCCAACAGTTGACAGCCACGTAAAAGGGCAACTTGCAAAAAACATAACAATATTCAAATCCAGTCTACATTTTATCCAAAAATCACTCCAAATCCACAATAAATAATGTGAAATAATCACCTTCTTGGGGGTTGTTTGGCATACTGTAGTGGCCAATCTTGGATTTACTGCATGGTTTATGAACTCATGAGAACACCCACAAGGCATGCTTCACACTCCTTCCATGTCTGACCTCACAGGCACCAAGGTTCACATTTAAAAGTGGATTGGATGTTGGAATGTAACCAAACCACATCCACGGTGAGAGAGGACTTTCAAAGGTGTCAGTATGTTGCTCTGTCAGTGTTATAGTGCACTTATAATAATAATAATGTATAATCATTTCATAATGTAAGTAAGGAACATTTTAAGAAAGACTGTTGTTTGTACTTATGATGCATTTTCAGAAGCTGTTGAATGCGTTTAGATTTCTTCTTTTTTTCAATCGTGCCAAATTCGATTTTGTGTGTTTCATGTGTTTATGTCATTCCATATGCACAGTTACAGAATACATAAAAAGTTGTCTTAACATGTTGAATACACACTACAGCAGCAGTGTAATATCAGAATGCACAAAGCAACATGATACATATAACATTCACTTGAACAGAATATGCCAGCTTGCCCAAACCCATTTAATACTGTCATTTATCCACATAGGACTACAAAATCCACAGAGGCCCCGAAACCCAACCTTTTATTCAGCTGTGACAGCGACTGTTGCTCGAACTGTACCCAACCAATAAAAAACTCTCAAGAGCAGTTGTTTCCTTGTCCATGTGGTACTATTTTTTTCCTCCAAAAAGGAGCCATTGACATTCAACGTTAAAGAGTGGGTTAGAGAGGTGGGGGCAGATGGAGGGAAGGGTGTTGGGATGGAGACCGGGTAGTTGGGGGGGGTTGGAACCAACGTTGGGGGTGTAGGGTATCTCGAGCCCAGAGCAAACAGCTGAGAGGTGTGATTTCACAGGCTGGCTCCCCCCTGTCAGGAGGCTGATTGGGCAGAGCAGGAGGTGCAGGAGAGGCCCAGGCTTCTAAAGGACACCAACAGGTGGGAGGCCTCCGTAGAGGGGGGCGCGTCCGTTGGATAGATAAGACAGGGCGGCGAGGCCTAATCTGGACACAATCCACCGGCTCGACATGGAGGAGGATGGTACATCGGAGAGAAAGAAGAGAGGAAAGGAAAGGTTCAGAAACCACTGAGGGAAGGTTGAGGCAATAGAAATGGATGACAGCGGTTGGCTGTGTAGCATGAGGGAGAAGA
Source organism: Osmerus mordax (assembly GCF_038355195.1). Classification (NCBI taxonomy): domain Eukaryota; kingdom Metazoa; phylum Chordata; class Actinopteri; order Osmeriformes; family Osmeridae; genus Osmerus; species Osmerus mordax. The sequence continues at coordinate 8,061,024 of NC_090057.1, read as the reverse complement.
TGAGGGAGTAGTTGAGTGAGGGAAGTTAGCAGACAGGAGTGAAGTTAGAGTGTCTTCAGGTTTTTACCTCAGTTTTATTTAGTATAGGCACTCTTACAGAGATATGTACTGTGTTCGTATTGAGTGTATTTTTCTTCACAGCTTCACAGCTTTTTAGGTTTTCTTTGTTGTTGTGAATACTCTCTGTTTGACTTTGGTTTGGTTTCCTTCCAGTATACATTTGGGCTACCACTGGCACTAGGTCTTTAATTCAGACATCTGTAAAAGTATATCTGTTCCATGGGATTCTATCCAGTATTGTTGTATCTTGGCTTCTGGTGATCTAATCCCTTGATGTGTACTGTGTTTTGTGGGAGCAGGCGTTAGAAGAGTTGTTGGATCTGTCTCTGGTTTACGAGGGATACAACCCTCTCTGTCAGGACAGTACAGGAGGTAACACCTCTTACAGGTGAGGCCTAGTGTTGGGGGGTTCCTTTGGGGAGAACTCTGAGGCTAATTTGGGAACTCAAAGGTGTTCTTCCTACCTTTGAATTAAATCTTTGATCTTCACGTAACCAAGTGTGCTTGTTGAAGTTTTGTAGAAGTGGTGTTTTTTCTCTGTGGAATTTGTGCAGGGAGTGACAAATGTGAACGATGAAAGTTTAGGCCTCATTTTAAAATAGAGCAAGTCAGGAAGAGGTTGGAAAGATGTTCAGGCTTACTCTATAACTCCAGTCAGTGTGTGTGGCAGCACTCCTACACACACACAATCTACAGAAGGTCACAAGATGAGTCCAGGGACACTCACAACGGAATCACAACTAAGGTATGGAAACCAATTTGAATTCACTTAAGATTTCTAAAATGTATTAAAGTGTCAAATGTGTGTGGTTATTGAATAGTTATGAAACACGGTACTCTCGAAAAAAATTCACTATGGGTATTTTTATCATGTTGGTTGTTGGGTTAAAAATGACTTGGCATGACATGGTGTGCAAGGTTGAGAACATTTCCTGGATACTGACCTTTATCTGGTAGTGGCCAATCACTGACTAACCCCTGAAAGTTATTTGGGCACATGGACATCTAAAGTTACTGTGAGGAACAGTTGGTCATCCAATATGACAGCATTATCCATCAAACTAACAAACCCTTATAGAGCTACTGCTGCTTAGAAAAAGATAACGTATCACGACAAACTGATAATGCAATTCAACTGTGATAGAAAACTTTTTAAGCTTTTAAATTCAGTTTTGTACTGTAATTTGTAACGCAAAAGTTAATCTGAAAATGTTGCATTCTGACAGTATCATGATGCAGCCTTTTGGTCTTTCCCTGTCCAACTCCTTCACAGTTAACCATTGTGGAACTGGTTTGTGGCTCCATTCACAGGGGCTATGAAAGGGTGCTTTGTCCCCACCAGCAGTGAATCCAGTTGTTGCCCCTTGTGAAGACATGCTTCCTTATATCCCCATATGAATACGCTAGTTATGGAATGTAAGGAAGTGTGTGGTTTCAAGGGGATTTGAGCGCCAAACTGGGAAGGGGACTTTTTGTGTTATATTTTAAATGAGGGACAATTTAAGTGATTTCATTAAATGAAAGTAACATTCAACTCAGGTGGCAAACTTGTTTTCATCATTTTTAATATTCTTAGTTTTTAAGAATATTAAAAAGAATAGAGAATTTGAGAATTTGTGTTTTTTTGCTAAGGGGGTTTGTGTGTGTATTTCTCTGTGTGTGTTCTATTTTGTGTGTTGATGTGTGCAGGTTAATTTTTGTATGTGTGTGGCCCAAGGCCAACAGGTGAAAATGTTGTCCTTCACAGTGTCTCCTTCCCCCTTGGCACGTGTGCAGCTAGAACACTAGGGCCATGATAGGCAGAGTGAAGACCCCCCCCCCTCCACAAACCCCCATAGAAATCCTGCCCTACTGCTGACAGTCAGGGAAGATTGACAGGCCACAGCTGCCTCCCGTTATGGTAGTGGAGGGCTTTTAAAATGAGGGAACAGGAGAGGGAGAAAGGTGGGATAGGAGTGTGGCACATCTTTGGTATATGTGTGGGTGGCCTTTGTGGATTCATCACAATTTGCCAAGTAACAACTTTGTACACAGTATTATACATCCTGTGCTTCTTACAGGTGGTAACTGATTTTCAGGTCACGTTTGTTCTCACAGTTTTGTTTTTCTCTTTCTTCTAAACAGGTAGGCTAAGAGAAACAAGAGGACATGATGTCATGTCTGACCAATGATGACTCTACACACAACTACCTTTATGTCTCTCTTTCTTTGTCTATTTCTCTCTCTCTCTCTGTCTGTCTCTGTTTCTCACTCAGTTCATCCCTTTCTTTTACTATTCTATCTACTACTCAACGGCTTCTCTCTACCTTTTTCTTTCTTTCATTCTTTCTTTCTTTCTTTCTCTCTCTTCTTTTTCTCTCTTTCTCGTACTCCCTCTCGTCCTGAAGCAACACGTCTTGCTGTCGCTGGTCAAATGGAACCAAGTCAGGTGTTTCTGTGAGGTTTGGTCCCCTTCAACCAGCTACTGCGTCGTGATTTCAGTCAGCAGCCATTGGAGGGAACGAAAGAGTGCCATAGCTCTGTCTCTGCATGCTGGTGTGACATAATTCCTGTTATTGTCTTTTCAAATATTTCTGTTATATGTTTTATGTTGTACCTGTAAAATAAAGAATGATTGACTTGTTGGATGTTTTGAATTAGCTTAAATTTGTCTCTGAATAAAATAATCAAATCATGAAAATGTGTCTTCATATTATGTGTGAACACAATTACATACAGTAATAACAAATGCTTTGAACAATACCAGCTGAAAAGGAACCTTTTGTTAAATTTAAGTCATCCTATAGCAACATTTAGCGTCTGATAGCGTCTACTAAATGAATATTTTTTTTTAAATGAACACATAAACCGTAGTTTATTTAACATCAATGCAGTTGATTATAGTTTGCAGCTGACTTATTGTGTTTTTAACTGAAATTGAGTATATTTCACAATGAACACACAGCATGTGGTGTTTAGTCACAAGGCCTTCATGCGCAGTGAACTAGGAGAGCAGGACAGTACACACATTTTGGCGTTTCAGTGAACACTAAATAGGCCTATGACTTCTTAAAATAACATCTGGATATGTATCTATCTCTTAGGGACCCATTAAATAGAGTTCTGTAGAGGTCCTGGGTTAAGGGATGGGGCTTACATAACATGTGTATTTGTATCATGACTAGATTTGGAGTCATTGTCACTATAGTTAAGTTTGTATTATATTCATTGCTCCGGTTGGCCCATAGACCCCATGGAATACGTTGTGATAAAACGATAAGTGTGCCAGCCAAGAAAACAAAATCATGAGATAATTATGGTAGCCTAACAGTACATGAAGCAAATAGATTGAGTAGCATGTACCATAGATTAGAAAACAATATGAGGAGTGATGCTTTGGAGGTTGGTTCGTGACTGCCACTAAGATTTGGAGGACCAATTTTCTTCAAATTGCCATACCATATGACCATATTTGCATAATATGCTGTATCTAGCACCATTTTATACAAAGTTTGAACTTGGTGTCATAAGGACATAAGGAATTTAAATTTTTACCGCAAGAGGGCAGTCTACAATTTTTCTAGTGGTGTTAGTGACAGCTCCCGATGAGCCAAGCTACCGTAAACATGGCTGACACGGGAGAAGCAGGTGAGACTGGAAAGGCATGACTGCCAAGAGAAACATAAGTAAAAGTGGAATTGCCCTGTAACGCATATCGCAGAGTAATGTATTCCAGTCAGTCGTTTTTTCTGTCTGTTTGGTGACGCTGGGTTTGCTTTGGTCTTTCTTGATGGAAGTGAGCTAAAAAGCTCGCTAGCATCACTGGTTAGCTTACCTAGCTAACTGAACAGACATAAGTGATGTTGGGTACCGTATGGCCTCACTTTCATGTTTTTGATGAATGTTGCATCATGTACTCAGTTTATTGGCCAAATAAACTCTTAGGTGTTTCAATTACTCATGGCTTCTCTGATGTTTGCATCACCGAAACACGATTATGTCCTTATAGAATCAGTAGGTTTCTTGATCCAATATTTGACTAGTTAGCTTGTTTCAAGCTAACGAGCTAGTTTCATACTGCAGGCTAGCTAGCTAGCTAACTAGAGTGCAATGTCAGCTGGATAATATTCTCATGCCTACATTGAGGATTCATTTACAGTCACACGAATGAAATACCGTCAGATAGACAACTAACAGAATTGCTGTTCGTTAAGTCACCAGTGTGCCTTTTCACCCTCAGTTGCAGATGGACTTGCAGGTGACATTACACGTGCAAAGGTATTTTCTTTACTAGAATTGTCATATTTTTTCACCTGGTTCAAGTACAATGTGTTTAACGTTACTGTTAACTGTTTAACCTGTTGTGGATCACTAACCCAAAGGTTGAAGGAAAGGAGTTGACCAAAGAGGAAAAACAAAGACTGAGGAAGGAGAAGAAACAGCAGAAGAAACAGAAAGATAAAAAGGGTGAGAACGATGAAAAGGCCCCGTTGGAAAGAGATAAAGAAAAGCCTGTCACCCCATCCTCGACACCACTGTCTATGAAACCTCCAACACAAAAAGGTAATAATTACAAGGGAGGTGCCATGCTAAATTGTTCCATTGTTTACTTTCAGATAGCTAAGCAATATTACGTATTTATCAACATGGCTATAGTTTGGCTTGGTTAGTGTAATGGAGACCCCTTACACAATTTAAATGGGTAACTTGACAAGAAACACGCTATGATGTTTTCATCTTATAGATATATCTATATCTCTGAGATATATTTGGAAATATTCACGTTTTAGGTTTAATGTGGTAAAGAGAACAACTGTACTTTTCCTTGTTAGCCTTATTCATTTATCTACAAATAGCTTCTCATTGGTCTTGGCACCTGTCTGTCTTCTACCCTCAGCTCCCTCAGCAGTGCCTGCACCTTCAACTGCATCTCTCCCCATCCCCATCCCCATGCCTGCCTCTGAAGCTCCTGGCCCTAGCCCCAGCCCCACCTCTGCAGACAAGCCTGTTAAGAGTAAAGCTGAACTAAAGGCAGAGAGGCGTGCACGGCAAGAGGCCGACCGGGCATCCAAACAGGGCAAGAAGGGCGGAGAGCCCGGCCCACAGGCCTCTTCCAGCAAACCCAAGGCTCCCCCAAATGAACTCCAGCCAGGTATGAGTTAGTCACAACGTATTCAGTAAGCCTACCACTCTGAATTATTTGGCTTCAGAGAAAAGACTAATACTGGCATTGTTGACGGAATGACAACTGAACACAATTTGTTTGCTTCACTTAGTAGAAACCTTTTGATCTGTTACCAACAGTGGTGAAACGACTTCCAGAACATGTCCAAGTAGATGACCCTGCAGTGGTGAAAAAACTTGCCAAGAAGTTGGAAAGACAACAGGTTGGGCTCCATTTATTGTTTTTGTATTATCTTCACCATTGATTTAATTTATTGCTGTTGTAAGATCAGTCATGCAATTTGTCCCACTAACGTGTTGACTACTGTCTTAAATAATGTTAACTGTGTCCCAAAGAAACCTGGGTCAAAAACATTGAAAAGAGTGAACATCTTAATCATCACAGGTCTGAAAATAAGCATTATAGAGGAATGAAGTAATCTAATCTCACAGCACTAACGTTAGCTCAACTGAGCTAACAGTACCTCAGTGTCACCTCGTCATCCTAACCTCACTTCTGTCATTCTCTCTCTGTATGTGCTTTGCCTCATGTTTCTTTCAGACTGAAGGCCAGGGCACTGCTAAAAAGAGATCTGGCGTCAAGGTCTGCCTTCCACCCCCACTTTGTGTTCTGGTTTTAATTGTCAATCTCGTTTTGATCTCGGGGGATTTCATCTCCCAGCGTTATAAAGGCTGTACAGGATAATGAGAGGGTGGGAGAAAGAAGGAGAAAGAGAGAGAAAGAAATGGAAAATGCCAAAGGAGGTATAAAGTGAAAGAAAATGGAAGATGGAAAGATAAGTGGGAGAGTGAGAAGAAATAAATACAGACAGAAATAAGGAGAAATATAATATTAATATATAACTCAATATATATACAGCTTTATATAGTTGATGTACAGTACATGAATCAGTGGTTAAGAGTCTCCTGCTGATTGGTGGTGCTCTGTGCTCCTCCAAGGCCATGTTGTGAATGTAGCACAGATGTCTGTACTGGATGTCAGATTGCTGTTGAATGTCTGAGCACCAGGCACTAGATTCTCAGTGAACTACAAGGGTACCAAACCTGCAGTTGAAAGTAACATTTAACAAAACAAAGTTTCAATAATGGTTCCTAACTCAGCCTGAAATTGAAATTAATCTCTAATCAGACAATTACTTTAAAAAAATCTTATTTAACATGTTTACATATTTTCCTGAAGTTTATTAAGGGCCCTTTTATCTGTGTGATCTGTGCCTGTTGCTGTGTCTAAACTGTTTCTTGATTGTCTCAAGGCTGCCTCGGTAAGACCGTCCCTTCACCTCATTGTCCTCGGTCTCTCTGACCTCATGCCTTCCTCCAGGGGGTTTCCCACAGTATAAGAGTGACAGCTAAGATCTGTTCTTTACAGATCCCGCTCAGGTCCGACTACGGGTACAAAGTCAGCCTCTTCTCTCACCTTCATCAGTACAGCAAGAAAGCTCCTCTCACACAGCAGATCAGGTAGTTGCCTTTGACACCGTTGCATGTGTTCAGAAGTGTCTGCATTCTTCAAATACAGAGAAATTAACCTTAAAGCAGTACACTGTTAAGCTATTATTACATCAAGGGTCCAATTAGGCCTCATTCTCCATACCCCAACAATGGACTGAAAGCTTTGGTGTTTCGGTGATTGTTGGTTGTGTCTGTGGCAGCATCCCCTCCACGGTGATCCACCCCTCGGTTGTGCGGTTGGGTCTGCAGTACTCCCAGGGCATCGTGGCAGGATCCAACGCTCGCTCGGTGGCTCTTCTCCATGCCTTCAAACAGGTACAGACCACAGCAGGCCGGCTCCAATAGGCATGTTTGAGGTGACTTATTTAATATCTGTAGCTAAACAGGAAATTGACTTATAGATCAACACGTATGGGGGTTCCCTTCCTACCTCTTTAATATTTGTTTTACTCACCTTAACCTCTTTGGGTTTAACAGTTTAATGAACCACCCACCTAAACTCAATGCTAAATGGTTTCTAAATGGGCATTTTTTCACATTTTCTTTAGCCTTTTCATGGGTGAATATACTGTATTTTATACACTTTGTCTTACAAGAACTGCAACTCACATCCACACAGGTCATAAGGGACTACAACACCCCTCCCAATGAGGAGCTGTCGAGGGACTTGGTGAACAAGCTGAAGCCCTATATCAGGTACATGGGCCCATGTACAGAAGCATCCATCTGACCCCTCCATCTGATCCCATTTGTAGTCTAAATCAATGTTGGGGTTGTGATTACCCTAGGTTTTGTGACACTTCTGCATCTAATGAATTATTGATGAATCAATGATCTGTAAAATAAGATTATTTTACAGCTGAAAATAAAATGTATTAACATTTTTTTTGTTTGTTGCAGTTTTCTTAATCAGTGTCGCCCTCTATCAGCAAGTATGGGAAATGCGATCAAATACATCAAGAAGGAGATCTCCAATATACCCAGTCAGTGCAAAGAGGAGGAGGTGAGGATGAGCCAACTCTGTGAACTAAGAGTCTTTTGAGGTTGGATCATTTCTTGCATGGGTGAACAGGAAGGACAAGCAGTCTGTTTGCAGCTGTACAGGGATCAACTTCCTGTACTGGAAGGATTGGGAATCCCATATTCCCCATATGCTGAGGCTCCTCTCCCTTTCATTCTGTCTGTCTTTAGTTTTTTCTTTCTCTCCTCTCCCCAACAGGCCAAGAATAAGCTGCAGACTTGTATAGACAGTTATATCAATGAGAAGATCACCCTGGCAGCCGAAGCCATATACGAATATGCTATAGAGAAGATCAGTGACGGAGATGTCATTCTAGTATATGGATGGTGAGAAAATGATGCGTCCAATTGTTGTACATAAGCCTTCACTGCGTTGTGACATGTTAGCACAACAAACACTGGATTGATTTAGCCATTTTGTGTTGTTTTCATTAACCTTTGTGTACACAGGGAATCCTTTTAAGAGGAAAATCTCTCAGATAAACATTGTATTACCTAAATCAAACAAAAAAACTACATTTTCGATGTTGTTGTGGCTTCCAGCCAACTGTCACTTGAGGCCAACTCAAATATGGATACCGAACTGATTACCTGAGTCCCCCCTCCTCCCCAGTTCATCCTTGGTCAACCACATCCTATGCGAGGCCTCTGAGAAGAGCAGGAAGTTCCGAGTGATCGTGGTGGACAGCAGGCCTCGTCTGGAGGGCAGGGAGGCTCTGAGGAGACTGGTCCAGAGAGGCATCCGCTGCACCTATGTTCTCATCTCAGCCCTCTCCTACATCCTACCCGAGGTGAGCTCACAAACTACAGTGCCCCCCTACAGCACCAGGGGTTAAATCTTTGAATCTTCTTATTTATCTTTAAAAGCCTCACATGCTGAAAACACATTATCGCTTGTAGGAAACCTTGAGTCCTGAGGGGACTCCTCTCAGTGGTCTCTCTATTTCTCACCTAGTTTTTCACCCCTCTCTCTCTCCCTTATTTTATACATCCATTTCTCTCTCCCATCTCAGGTATCTAAAGTGTTCTTGGGCGCCCACGCACTGCTGGCCAATGGCTACGTGATGTCCCGGGTGGGGACATCTCAGGTGGCGCTGGTGGCCAAGGCCTTCAATGTGCCTGTGCTGGTGTGCTGCGAGACCTACAAGTTCTGCGAGAGGGTCCAGACGGACTCGTTTGTGTCCAACGAGCTAGGTATTGAGATGGGACACAAACACCTACGTCTTCTGCATTGCGGACAATAATGAGAGAACACAACAGGGCCAATATGTTTAAGTACGTGCTCAGTTGTTTGTCCTCCTGATCCAACTTCAGTTGACCGTCAAATCAATTTTTGTTGGCAGGCGACCCTGATGACCTGATGGTGACCCGGAAAGGGAAGACGCAGCTGGAGCACTGGCAGGAAGTGCCCTCGCTGGGCCTGCTAAACTTGGTCTATGATGTCACGCCTCCGGACTTTGTGGACCTGGTGATCACAGAGCTGGGCATGATACCCTGCACCTCGGTCCCCGTGGTCCTGCGGGTCAAAAACGTGGATCAGTGAGACGGTCGAATTGGTCTCAATCCCTGCGTCCCATTAGCAGCAACACCAACACTGTGCTTTTGGCATTCAATAAATGTATATCTGAACATGGCACATGCTTTTTAAATGGAGTCCTGTGTGTTCCTTCGTAGTTGGAAGGTGGAGAAAGGGAGTATGTGGTTGTATTGTGGTTAATTTGTATGAAAATGTGGTGTTATGCCCAGGATGAGGTCATATTCATGTAGACTTTAAAAGGTTCTTTTTTTTATACATCTCTGTCTTTGTAGGCTGAGCCAGTATTCGTGGCCTCAGGATAGTGATACTACACCCAAGACTCTGCCTTTTATTCAGGATGGTTCTAACATTTGTCAATTCAATCAGCATACATGTCTGTCAATAAGTCCTTACTATGATCAACTAATAGTTTGGCTTCATCCTGACTTTACAGGATAAAGGTCACCCTTATAGTTTCTAAAACTAATCAGTCTCCATTGTTCCTCACAGATCACAAAATTGCCCCTTAGCAGCAAAAATCTCATTATTAACCCATGAACCATCTCTTCCTATCTCAGCCTGAACGTAATTTACTCTGTCAGCTGTTTCACAACTGATGAACAGACTGCTCAAACAGTCTGTTCATCTGTCAGCTTTTAAAACCCTTATCTCAGACTGTTGGTCTCAGGTCATCTCTTATCAATAGACACAAGCCTCTCAGAATGAGCCACTTAATTTGACATACAACATAAGATTCCATATCAACTGAGCAATGTTAGAATTTGACATGAATAGACAAAAAGAAATGGAAATAAGAACATGGTCTTAAAATATCAATGTCCATCTTTAGTTTCTGTAATACATTTTTAATTCAAGATTAAATACAAACCTTTAAACAGTAGCACATTTTAACAGCTTAATGTGCGCAGAACAGAAGTAATTTAAGCAATGTATTGTTTTTTTTTAACTTAACACCAAACTGTAGACCTAAATTCTAGCTTTTGATATGTTCTGATAAAATACTGTACCCCTGAAAATGCATGGTTTTAATTGTTTCAGGAGCATTAATGCTACAACAAAAGTACATGCAAAGTGCATCACATGCATCAGTCATGAATCTCTGGTGTCTTTATTTTTTATTATAAACTTTATTTTACAGGATTGACTCCGGCATCAGCTGCCGTTCTTCTGTGGAACAAGGTATCTTATTTTCATGCACCTCTTTTAGTGATTAAATCTACATGTCATGAAACAACCATGTCAAGTTTCTGAACTCTGGGTTGCCCAAAGAGTCAGAATGTAGAATTGGCACTTTTATGGTAGAGTAACAATCATTCACACAACATTTTAAATCAATATACATGTCAGTTAAAAACCTTTTGCAAAAAACCTTTAGCTGCCTTTCAAAGACAAAACAGTCATTAAAATTTTTACTGAGATCAACTCAGTCAGCTATGTCAGTATTTTATGTCAGTATGTTTTTTTTGTCCAGCATCCCTCGACTGAATTATCAAAAAGCCCCGGGACAAGGCCCTACACCAGGGTCTCAGGTTCAAACTCAGACTGATTTAGCCTTGCGTCTCTGGGTCACCCACAGCAGGATGGAGACCCCAACAGTGGAGGCCGCCAGAGGCCCAAACACCAGGACGAGAGGGAACTCTCCCTGTTCATAACACAAACAAAACATAACATTACTTTCAACAAACTCAATGGATGATTTTTTATTACATGCACAAATGGAAATGGGTGACATTATTATCAAACAAATAATACAATCAAACATGTCAGTGTGTTCTCAGTAATATGTTGGGGCTACGCTTTCTAGGACTCGTGGATCATGAAGATTCTTGACACTGGATGTCTTGAGTTTACTGACCTCTCTCAGACACTTGTATCCATGGAAGTTGTGTACACAGCTGCACTCAAAGAGACCAGGGCCATAAGGAGCACAGAGGGAGTTCTCTGGGCAATTTAAAGCTGTAGATGTTCGGAATTAATACAAGACTATAACACTGCAACTACAACATAACACTTGTAACACTTGTAATAGACTAAAATAGACTTACACATCTGTCCAGTCTGGTTACAAAAGTTCTTCTGACCTTCACAAAGACAACTGTCACCTTTGACTTCCACTTTCTCCCAGGATGCATTCCCACCTGGACATCCAAGATTCGCAGGCAGATTGCTGTGAGAACCCAGATACATATATATATATACACAAAAACGTTAGCAGGAGAGGAAGATACTTTGAAACATTCAGATTACACAGCTCTTTGTACTTACATGTAATTTAACTGAATAAATCCTTGAAACACTGAATCACTCAAGTTGAAAATAGGGTTGAGTGACAGATCTCTGCGAGGCCACAAAGGAGAGAAAGTGAAAGTTACAAGTGAAAAAGTATAAAAACAGAAAGTACATAATACATAACATAAGAAAACGGTCTCATACATCATTATAGCAGTAGATGCTTCTTGAAGGTCATCCACATGTTTCAAATTACAGTTTGAAAGATCCAATCTGAAAAACGGATTGATGACAGGGAAAATGAAACATGAAAACATGGCATGATGACGCCAAGTTTCAGTGAAACCTCAGGAAAAACACTAATCAACAACTGACTTTACAATCATGTGAGTATTACATTCAGCGATCTAAATAGTGCAAATGACTACAAATATTACAGCAATTATACCCAATGACGTTGGCAGCTTCGCTTGTGTTGTCATTTCGCAAACAGCAACGGCCGTCGACCAGACCCTCGACTGAAGTGCAATACAGTCCCAATGCGGTGGCATTCTGAAGTGTCCCGTTACAGCGCTGGCATAGCTAGTATAATAAAGTTGTTTTGAGAAACTGTCCAAACCACATCAGTAAAATCCGAGTGTCTTCTATGCGGTACTCTTTGCAGTAGAACTCTAGTAGGCTACAAAACTAAGCTAGCACCCGCAAGTACAGTACATGACCCATAGTTTAATTTGCAAGTTACACTTACCTGCAGGTCAGTGTGTTGGCAGCTTGCAAATAAACATAAATGTATGATTAATATGAGTACTGCTCTATAATGCCAATACCTAGTTGTCATTTTCAGCTACGATCGTCATCATCACACCAGTTTAAAGTATGTGTTTGGGCTTCGTTCCATATATGGTTGCACTGTCCCACGTGTCATTGGTTTATTTCTTTGGGCATTTATCACTGATCTGATGGGACTGAATTAATCCGGTACACTTTAATTACATCTTTAATCTCGACTGGGTACAAGAAAAATATTCCTGAATGTTTTTACAACAACTACTACTCTTGAGATCACTGATTAGGAACATAGGAAACGACCATAAGACGGCAGGAAACGACACGGGTGCGTTTGAACGCTTCCAAAACAAAAGCTTCAGTGGGTTTACCTTTGCGCAGCAATTTTGCAGCAACACAGACTGTCGCATTATGGTGTATTTTTATGAGCTAGTTAATTGAGTGCTTGCGCGCAGTTGAATAATATATTTTTTTCTACAAAAGGGTTCTCCTCCAGTTTTTGATCATGTACAAATGATCTACTGATCTAATGTAGGCAACCTAAAGCACATCACTATTACAGTTATTTAGACGAGGTTTAAATTTGTCTAAACAAGGTCAGTTCTAGTCAAGAACTTCTGGTTGAACGTTGAGATGTTTGGTGCGGAAACCATCTGAATTTCTATGGTCCTATGTAGGCTAACTACTCTGTTTTACATGTTGGAACAGACATTGCCATTAAGACATTATTTTCTTCTCTTTTAACAGCAGCAAAAGCCTTAAAAGTGAAGGTCTGCAAAGTGCACCTTTATGCAGCACGAATAGGCTAATAGCCTACTGCTCTGACACACTGGAACACCCCATCAGGAGGAAGGGAATCAATCGAAGAACATCAATAGGCTATTTGCTTTTGAAAGGCATTAATATGCACACAGTTTCGTACATAGTGTAGACAGCTTTCATGAAATTTAATGATTTAAAAAAAAATTGTGGAGCGGCAAATTATAGGTCTGAAACCGTGTCGTCTAGCCCCCTGTTTTGTCAATGGTTTAGCCCAAAAGACTGTTGCAACGCCTCTTGACGATCAATTGGACACATTGAAAACATTATTGTTTCATGGCAGTGTTACACCTACTTAATTTCTCTATTTTCGATCAGTGTTTCCGCACTGCTTGTCTATGAATAAATGCACCACATGTTCATGTTCTTAAGAGACAAAGAACCAGACAAATACAAAAACTGGTTTGGGTGTTTTTCCCTCACACTCTTTCGTTTGAACCATTCCAGCTGTCAACGACGGGGGTTTTGCAGGGACGGACTGCGCTTTTCCATTTGAAAGTTCAACTGATGAAACCAAGTGATTGGAATTGCTCATGCGAATTCTAAACGGATTTGAAATGTCTTGTGAATGTGTGAGGAGCTAAATATATATATATTATATATATATATAGTTTTAGCACAAATGAAGATCAACCATGAAGGTGGATTTACCTACATTTGCAACATGGCTGCTACGGTGACTGTATGGCAAAAGTTTAGTACTGACGTGGGAGAAGTTTTATACTGATCGAGTTCATGCATAAATTGTCGTTTGTAATATTGTCAATATTTACTATTCTCGTACCGAACAACTGGACACGGTGGAGTAGGCTAGGCTACCCGAACAAATGCTCACGAAAGAGGCCACTTTCTTCTCATGATTGTAGTCATCAACAACCAGTCGCTGCAATAGACTTTCTCTGAATTTGTGGTGACTTCTCCATCGCCTTCTCCTTGGTTCGAGGTACCTCCCGTTCTGTATTTGAATTGTAACCTAAAATGCATTTTTCCATACCCGAAACGGAGGTTCGTTCGGGAGAAAACAGATCAACATATGTGGTGAGTTCAAGAAACGTTGTTATGTTGTGTGTGTGTGTGTTATGTAGGCTATACAAAGGCTATGAATTTACAGGTTGACCAACGCAGATGTTTGGCTACTAGTAAATACGACATGGGCTACTTTAAATAGTTCGCTTACATATTTCACCTTCGCTCTGACGTTCCAGTAAGTGGTGCGTTATGTAGGTACAGTTTAAGCGGCGAATAATGTATTTTAGCCTAAAATAAAGTTTCTCTATTGGAATGATACTGTTAGACAAGAAATTGCCGTACAGTTGTATACCGTTGGGATTTATATTAAAATGGTCCAGATTTAGCTTTCACTACAGGCAATTTGTATTATGCATTGTATAACACTGGTAGCCTACACTGACTGCAAACAGGGTAGGCTACTGAACAAAAACCGTATGGTGCAGTGATGTTATTTGCCAAATAGGTTGATAAGATGCCAAGAATGTTTGATTTTGAAAATTAAATGTAATTTTTAAACTATTTACACGCCAGTTAATTTCTTAAAGACATTTGGACATGTTTAAAGGAAAGCTATGGCATAGCTGTGAAGCGCTGTTGAGGATCAGTGAGAGACTGGCCCTGACCTCATGCTCTACAATGTGCCTATTGTATTTTTGAGATTGAGTCAGCATTTTAAATCCCTTCTCAGATTTTTGTTTTACCACCATGATATGGCAATCCGACCTGTTTTAGTTTTAGCTCCCTCATTTTGCTTTGGAATAACACATTTAAGGAGCATGGCTGTAACCTCAACTACACGTTGTATTTCAGATACAACGTGTAGGGACACAGACATTTGTGACTCTAAATCTTGTGACGTCTAAATACTGACTCAGATTTATTCAGTTGTCCCAGACAGTAAACAGCCACTGACACTTTGGTGGAGTAGCACTGGTGTGAGGATTATACAGTGAGGTTATTCAAGGACTCTTCCAGCAAGGGAGCAGGGGTATTGTAGGCATTTCTCTTTCAGAGCAGTCAACAGGGCATAGTTACATATGACCATTGGTTATACTGACAAAGACAAACATGGAAACTTGTTTCTTAAAATCCAAACTTTCTTGTGTACTTTCCGTCTAGGTATGTGTGTATGTATGTGTGTGCGTGTCTTTCTGACTTTAGCAGATGACACACATCACACCCACGTCTTAAAGGTCTGGTATGATTTCCTCTTCCCTTTCTGCCAGATGTTTTGATACCTGAATCCTGGCAACACAGGAGTGGGGTGTGAAATCACAATTTCCCTATTCTCTCCTCTACTGTGACTTCTGACAGACCTGTGGGGACATCTTGATCCCATATGCTCAACAATGAGTAGGCCTGTCTCGTAGAAGAAGCTAATTTGTGTGGTCATTGGTCGCACTACAACGCCCTGTCCTTGGTTGTGCTTGTTTACACTAGCATTGCCCAATCAACCAATTGTCCAATCTCCAACATGGGTTCAGATTTGATCCTGTACTCATACTCTTCCACTCCTTTCCTACGCTTTCTCTACAAGCTCAACATTGAACTCAGAAGATCTGGCATAGAGCTTATTTATCTCCATATGTTCCATATTCTTTTGTAGCCCAGTAATAATTGGTCCACAGGGACTGGGATGTTAATGAAAGTTTTTCCCTTCATTATGCATTTGATTAATTCTCCTCAGTACTTCTGTAGCCAATGTGTCCAGTCTAGATGTGTCCAGGCTTGGCTCAGACTCAGGTCAGACAGTGCTTTCCGAGTAGGCCCACTTAACCCAGTGTGCCTCTTACCAGGCAGGTAGGGTTTGTGACCCTGTATGTGGTCAGTTTGGAAGGCCTGATTCAGCCAGTTGTTTTTAATACCTGGAAATTGCTCTTGTACCTTGAACCTGGAAGGCTACAGAATGTGTTGAGTGTGCATATGGCTCTGGAAAAACACAGAGGTTGCATTTTTATCCTTTGTATTTCTTTATGTTAGACTTCCTGTGTGTGCCATGGAAAAAGTTGGTGGAGTTTGCTGTGTTAATGCTCACACTTCCTGTTCGCTGGCAGACAAGTTTTCCTTCTGCCTTTCTCGGTGGTTCTGTATCGAGTAGATTGCTGTAATTAAAAGGTGTCTAATTATTTTTCTAGCCTAAATGGGTTGGATCGAGTTAACAGTACTGATATCAGTGTATGAGTTTGTTTGGGACTGATGACATGAATTTGAGTTTTACAGCCCGTGTTTGTCTTTAGGTGGGAATTCTTAACATTCCATCATGAATCCTTTGTAATATCCTTTGTGCTAGACTAGAGCATACATTCAAGATAAATGGAAAAAAAGGAGAGTAAGTGGTTTGGGGGATGGGGAGTTTTACGTGTGTCTGTATGGGGGGGGGGGGGGGGAGCACACAGTAAAGCACGCAGTCATGGGGTATGTTCTGTTTTTGTGGACTCAAAGAACTTTGAAGACTATGCCCCTTATGGACATCAAACTACATCGTAGCCTTCACTTTTCATACATTTAATTTCAGTAATGATGTTTACTGTGAAGATCTTTAGATCTTTCAAGATATGATGTTTGTCCACTTTATGGTGTGTTGAAAGGATAAAAAGGAATCAGGCATTAGAGTAAATTGTCTTCAAGTTGTTTCACTAGATGCTTCGTTCAGTTCTTTCCCTCCGCTTCCAGTCAGTTTTTTTGTGATTGTTCCCCATTTATCAGTGACAAATCTTTTATCCTTCCTTCCTGTATGAATGTTATTTTGCCTACCTCACGTATTTTGTTACTTTGTTTTCCTCTGTGAGTTTCCTCTTCCCTTGGCCCCCGTGGGAGAAAGCCTTGATATTTCAAATCCAGTTGACCAATGGCTGCCTCCACTCCAGCTGAGTAATGGTATGCTCAATCCACCTGAATCTTTTAACCCAGGGGTCATCAGAAATGGGTTTTGTTTGGATTGATGACACAGCATGCTGACTATAAATATTCATTAGTAAAGACCAGATGGGACCAAAGTTAAGTAGAAAAAAAAGTGCTGAGTTTACGCCATTGACATTCAAACGGGAAACTTTGCTGCCAATTTACTGTATGTGCCTTCTTGTAGCCTGTCTCCTTCCAAAATCAGCCTGTGGCTATGCTTCATTGCAGAACATGGTCATAGACTAATAGATAAGAGAAGAATACTTGATTTACTGGGTTATCCAGATGGCCTGCTGGATTTGAACGGTTCAGATTTGGACTGGTTTTCACACTCTTCAACAGAAGCCTGCATTAAATAGTAGAACATCAGATAATTTATTACCACTATACCACTATTTATTTACCACTGAATTTATATCATAATAATATCACAATATGCAGGGGTTCAATGACCCCTTATCTTAATTATATTTAATATTGTGTTGTTGTTGCACTGTATTTCATAAAGAAGCCACTGTAATGCTGTTGGCACTCTACACTTTTAGTCCTTTCTTGTTTTTGTCAAACATGCCTGCTAAATAAATGATAATGTTAGGGCTAGGGTAGTCTTATCCCGATGTGACAGAACCTTTACTGTGTCAACCACAACAGATATTATTACACGGCTAGCCTAAGACTTGGTACTTGCTTGTACTTGTGCCTAATTGATGAGGTGTTTCACCACGACAGCCTGCCACTGCCTGTGCTTGTATTTCTTCTTGTCAGTTTTTGTTAGTCTGTTATTGGCTGTTACATGGTTGTGGAGAGGAAGGCTTTATGTGGTATGCTATCATATTCGCCAGCCTTCCAAGAATCCTTGGTAATGAGGCCTTTGTGACGAAAACAACTCTGAATCCGTCTGCCTCTGCTTGACTGGAAGATGAATTTGGCTCGAGGACTCGTGAAGGAGCAGGGAGCTAGAAAGCCACTGATGGCATGTGTCAAAACAGACAGGGGACAGGGAAGTTAGACAAGTTAAGATCAACATGGAGCATAATGGTCTCAAAATTGTAAGCAGCAGCTGTGCAATCCTAGGCTGGAGGAGGTTTTCCTCTGCTATGCTGAAATGGGAGGCGAAATTTACATTTTTACATTTAAATTTTTAGTCATTTAGCAGACGCTCTTATCCAGAGCGACTTACAGTAAGTACAGGGACATTCCCCCCGAGGCAAGTAGGGTGAAGTGCCTTGCCCAAGGACACAACGTCATTTTGCACGGCCGGGAATCGAACTGGCAACCTTCAGATTACTAGCCCGACTCCCTCACCGCTCAGCCATCTGACTCCCTGATTTGAGTTTGAGTTGCAAAGTCATATAGGCCTTCACATTTAGGCTAATTAATGTTATTTTGTAGTTCCTGTGTGACAACATCTGACCAGGTAACACTGCATGCAGTAGTAGTGTGTGTGTGTGGGGGGGGGTAGGTAAACAGACATCATTTCAAAGGCTGATTAAAAGCTACATTCCAGCATATTGTAAGAGTCTTCCTGTCACACTTCAATGATGAATGTAACAACATGCAGTACTAGAGCTGTACATTGTAATATACAGCCTAGGCCTACAGAAAATTCAAGGACGGATGGGAAATATTCATAGCTGATGGCTATCGATTCACTGATTGGCACTCAGCCCTGTGTACCTGATTGTTTGCTGTCTGCTACACTACCTGACAATTCATTTGGAACAAAAGGATCCAGGAATTTTGAGGCACAGTCTCGTTGTTGTGTCGTAGTCTACGCATGTGTCGCCTTCAGCCCTGTTGGAAGCTCACCATAATGCTTTTTTGTGTCTTTTCCGAAGGCCTATAATATCCATGTTAACGGTGTCCTGCACTGTCGTGTGCGCTACAGTCAACTCCTGGGCCTTCATGAACAGGTAAGATAGCTTTAATACTGCATATCGATGCTCTGTTTTTCTGCAAGGGAGTTTTGTCTTACATTTCAACAAGGTTTGTTGATCATTAGAATATTACTGGGCCCTAACTGAACACTAACTGCCTAGGGTTTGCAAACGTGTTGTTGCCATAGCAGAGCCCCTCTTAAAGGCTCCAAGGGGTCTCCACAAATTATTGCCCTTGATCTATCTTAGGGTTGTGGTCTTGTGTTTGGTGCTCTAACAACCATGTTTAAATGTCAAAACATAGAGGCCATTTTTTTTTCCTCCTTACAGATGACCATGTGTCAGTCAAAATTAGCCTACACCCAGAGTTGATTGATGTCTTCCCTTCCCCTGCTTGGGGAGTTCAGTATAGTGAAGAAACAGCTGGGCAGGTAGAAAAGGTTGAGAGGCTGATATGGAAAGAATGTTCTTGGCTGATTCTCTCTATCCTTCACCCGTTGGGAATTTAAACTGTGGGTGTGCTGAAGGCTGTGAATAATCTTTCATGAATTTTTTAGATCAGTTTTACCCTTTCCTGTTCTGATATTAATGAAGAACATTTTACTTATGTTTCTTGGGCAATGTTAAAACAATTATTTTTCATTAATTTACTTTTGAATAATTTGCATTGCTGCTGGAAATCATTAAATAATAACTAAGTCAAGTTAGACCCCATGGATAGGTAAAATGTAGACCTAGATATGGGGGTGATGTCGGATGCACCAGGAGTTCAGCAATAATGGGGACAATAACTAAAAGCCCCCACTGCAAGCTGGAACGAATGGAAAATTCGATCTTTTTCATAACTCACCAAGCCCATCTTTATGGAGAGGCTGCACAATCGCTTGCAGTCATATATTAATAAATTATCAAAAGAAAGGGCAAACTTTGGTGTCTTTAAGGCTTTGCTAACCAGCCCGACATCTGCCGTTGCTAGGTAACAGTGCGCGGGGAAGACATGGTCAGATCAGACGACTCCTCTCATGGGGGTTGCCATGGAGCACGTATCCCCTGCCAAGCCCTTCACTAATTGCAGTGCCCTATCCATCCAATTAGCACTGATAGAAGTTGAATGTTAATGAAGTCCTGTTGTAAATACAATCTCCCCTTGTGGATTCTCTGTTAAATAACTTGTTCTTCAATTTCAGGCTAGATACAGAGATGGAGAGAGAAAGAGAGCGACGTCAATACACAAGTCTTAAAATAACGATTTAGAGAACAAGATTGTTTTTCGAGAATTGACTGTTATTCCGAGTGGCGGCTAGTGCAGGCTATCTGGGTTCCCAGCATGTCTCCTACCTGCCTCGTCTACAGGGCTCTGATAGCCTAAAGCTGCTATGGCTGCTTGAGAGTGCTTCTGGAGCAGCTGATTTGTTTGCATGGCCGACACCAGGCCAGGCACATTGGAAATACCGAAGGGCAGAATGTCCAGATGAAAACCCCCCAGGCTCCTCTGTGCAGGTCTTCTGATATCTGATATGGAGGTCACCCACTCTACACTGACTGACAGACAGGCAGTCTTCCTGGACTGGTCAACAGTGGTGTAACTGATAATACAAAAGTAGAGAAGTACTTTGTTGATGGAGTAGAGAAGTACTTTGTTGATGGAGTAGAGAAGTACTTTGTTGATGTTGGGAATTGCACTGTTATAGGTGTGGATGGATGGATATTAAGTTAATGTTACAGTGTGCAAACTATCAAGTGATTAGAATGTTTTCATTGTAATCTTGAATCATCAGTCACGTTTTATATTTCTTAGATCTCAGTTATTTATCTGATTGTTGTGTAACTTGTACTCATTTAGAGTGAAAGTTGACACACAGAAAGAGCCTACAGTCTCAGCGCTGAGATGTGAGTTTGATCCAGCATTTGGATGTTGAGGAGCCAACCACATTTTCTGGTGGAACACAAGTGTGAACATTGTCTTGTTTTTGTGTCCTCGCAGATAAAGAAAGAGTATGGGAATAATGTGGTACCTGCCTTCCCCCCAAAGAAGATCTTCACTCTCACACCTGCAGAGGTGGAACAGAGGCGAGAACAGCTGGAGAAGTACATGCAAGCTGGTGAGGTTTTTTGTGTTGGTGCCCGATCCTTCTAACGTCAGTCATGGGTATACATTCCTCTTCAAGTGTTTACAATTATCCTAAAAAATCTTTCCAATTATAGTTTTGTATTTAAATGTTCTTATCTGTCTCTTTGGCTAAAGGAGGATAGCGTAAACAAATATCCCGATCTGTCAAGCAGTATACAACTCTTCTTTTGAATCATGTCCTTGTTAGCCACATTGACCTCAGACGGCCTGACCTGACCTTTGATTTGGGAGTCTTTCAGGCTAAAATGATTCTGTTAGTCCACGTTACAACTCACAGTGTTTGACTGTAATCTGATGATAAGTAAACTCCAAAGCATGCTGGGCCTTGGGGCCAAGGCCTCCTCAAATATGCTGGCACACCTACAATCAGACATTAAAATCACTCAGTATTCAGGTCTAGACATTTTCAAAAATCTTTCCGAATATTTTATGGACAGTGATAATATGCCACAAACTTACCCCACCCAATTGCTCAGTTGTCTAAATGAAGATATTTGGACAAGGGATTGACCAGCCATTGGTCATTATTTAGAATATTTCTCCATTTTCATTTATGTTCTAGCCTCTGCCAATCCAAGTCAAAGGGCCAGAGAGAGGTTCAGCCAAGCCCCATCTGTAGTTTCCCAAAGGTCAAGGGGAATTGTTACGCTCACAAAGTGAACAGCTTGGAACTGGCCTCAGAGCTGGCCGTTTGTTTTAATCATCCAGAACTCACGGGTACAGTAGAACAAGTGATACTTTGTTGGGGTGGCGTATTTGCTCATAGTCTGGGAACAGACGCACAGGGCTTTTGGCCGGATGCTCATTTGGTTACATAATTGGTTTTTATATGGTTATGAAATACTGACCATAACAAACACACATTCTGCTCAGTCAGTCTTCTGGCTGGGTTGGAGCATCTTCGGAGTGGCACTTTTTAACGACGCTACAGATAGCAGAAATTTAAACACTAGATGTGAGCCAGTATTCTAGGTTACTTCTGTTGACCGTTCGTGTCCCTGTGTGTGTGTGTGTGTGTGTATGTGTATATATATATATATGTGTGTGTGTGTGTGTATATATATTATATACACATATACATACATATTTCTTCTGGTCATATGGATGATGCGATGTGCCACAATAAAGGTAGTGTCAACTTTGACAGGGTAGAAGATTGGGCTCTGTGTACAGACTGAGTTAGCATGTTTGCCATGTTTACCATGAGGTGATGGATCTAGCCCTGTAATAAAAGCTAGAGGATCAGTTAGTTATCAATAGTTGCCTCTGCTTGTGTCTTCCATCCTGCCGTCCCTATACATTTTAATACTAGACAAAAAACAATGATTGTAGAAAGATCCTGTATTGAGTATTCACTCGAGTCTTTGTAAATAACAAAAGCCCACCGCGTGCTGCATCATAATCACTCAACATCATGGCCTTACTGCACATCTCAGATTATACACCCTAGCACAATAACCTATCCTAAGGAGCTCCTCTCATGACTAAACTACGAATGTCCAACTAACGAATGTTCTTCTCCACAGTGCGTCAAGACCCCATGCTCGGATCCAGCGAGTTGTTCAACAGCTTCCTAAGAAAAGCCCAGCAGGTGAGTAGCGAGTGCCCCAGCAGGCCGGTCTGCTTCACGCAGGCAGCAGCAGTGAGGAGGTGGTGAAGCTGCTTGTGGCAGGAGGCTGTCAGTCATTACTCGCAGTCTTTCTAATGACCTTTGGCCCCAGTGTGAATCCACACACGTTGAGGTGGCCGTGTTCTTTCTACCCGTCACGGATCACAGTGTTGCACATTCAAACCGCGTTCTTCCATATGTGAGGAAAAGCATGAGCGTGTGTGTGTGTGCGTGGACTCACGGGGAGTCAGTTGGGAGCAGGCTCACATGAAGGGAAGCTGAATGTTTAGACGGAATGAATGTGCATGTTGGCATCAAATTATTACTTCAGTCACATCACCATGGTGAAACAGCCCCAAATTTAACATAACACCCTGTGTGGGAGGTGGACTGGTTTAACCGTTTTACTATGTTGTAATGCTGTGAAGGAACTAAGAGCAGATGTTTCTGGAATATTGGAAGTGAGGCTTGGCATGATTCATCCCAGTGAATTTATCAACAGGTTTTTGTCTTGCGTATTACGCCAAATGCCACGTTCAAGTAAAATGCTAAAATGGGAATGAACTATTCATTTAGCTGCTTCACCAAACTATACTATAATATGAGCCTGTTCTTAGTACACTATGGTGTCACTATGACCTGTTCTAGGTAACTTAGAATGTGTATTTGCATATGAGATATTGAGATGATTGATTTGAATGAATATTCACGAGGCCCTCCAAATAAATCAATGTGCGGTCCCCTCAGTTTCCCCTCATTGACTGATGCTGGAAGCCATCGCTCAAGCAGTGACCTGAGTTGTCAGGCTGCTTTACATCCACTAACCCCCACCACCAGAATTATTACAGTACAGTCACACCGCATCTAGCTCATTTCCTCCCCTCATACTTTTTCCCCATCCTTCCCTCAGTCTCCCCTCCCTCCCTCCCTCCCTCCCTCCCTCCCTCCCTCCCTCCCTCCCTCCCTCCCTCCCTCCCTCCCTCCCTCCCTCCCTCCCTCCCTCCCTCCCTCCCTCCCTCCCTCCCTCCCTCCCTCCCTCCCTCCCTCCCTCCCTCCCTCCCTCCCTCCCTCCCTCCCTCCCTCCCTCCCTCCCTCTACCCCCCCTTGCATTCAACCCTCCTTCCCTCAGTCTCTTCTTCCCCTTCTCCCTCCCTCCCACCCTTTACCTCCCTCCCTCCCTCTGTATCTCTATCCCCCCTTGCATTCAACCCTCCTTCCCTTAGTCTCTCCATCTCATCCTCCTCCCTCAGTCTCAGGCTGTGAAGACAGCAGATGCAGAAAAGGAGATGAGTTAGCGCCATGCTTTGTCATTTCATCAGCAGCCCAGCAGGAAGATCCAGTCTGAGAGCCTCTGTCTGGTGGGAGATGGGTAGGGGGGTGGGGGGTGAAGGGGGGGAGTGAAGAGGAGGAAGGAAGGCTGGTGTGGAGAAGAGGGGGAGGGAGGTCGGTGGGGGGTTGATGGGAAGTGGGGAAGATTTAAGGCGGGGGGTTGGGGTTAGGGCCATGATGCAGAGGAAGAGAAACAGAGAAGAAATAAGCGGAAAGCTTTCATCCAGAGTGTGTTGAAATTCAGAATGTGGAAATACTGTGTTTCAACACCCGTAGGTGACTGTGGTAAAGAGTGGAATGGTCATTTGGTTGGGCAGTAGATGTATACAACGTGAATGATAATTCTATTCTTCCGTTACTGACGTAATATTGTTGATGTAAAGAGATAGTGTTGTTCAAAATTCAGGACTGGATATTGTTTCCACAAGGAATGCCTTATTTTACAATGCATAAAACAGTTACACAGGAACATCAACATGAAAAGACTTTCATCCAGCCACAAGTATCCTACATCAATATGGGTTTATGTCCAATGACTTGTGTCCATCTGGCACAGTAGTTCACCAGCTCCTGTAGTCCTCCACTTCCTGTGTAACCCCTGTAGTCCTCCACTTCCTGTGTAACCCCTGTAGTCATAGACATAATAAAGAGTAGACGGCGCATTGGCTGCTGGGCGCGAGAAATGCGGCCGCCATCTTGGACAGGGCAAATTCCTAGTTGCGTAGCATCAGAATAAACAAGATGCCAGCACTGTGCAGAATATTCCTGCTCAGATCGGCGGACAATCGCAAACAGGACTCGGGGGGATTACTTTTCACAAGATTTAACATTACCATACTATTGGTTGTATTTTCTCAAAGGAATAACCATGTCCTGTATCAAAGCAACATGTATGACCTTTGCAGAAAAGCAAACCACGTGAAAATCAGTTCGGTATTCAGTTCGGTATGATTAATTAAATGCGCTGACAGCTCATTGCCCCAGCCAAACAGATTACACTGAGTGGAGCGGTTGCCCGTTCCAAGATGGCGGCCCCAGGGCTCGTCAGAGCCAGTAGGCCGTAGCGGCCGATGCGGCGTCTACTCTTTATTATGTCTATGCCTGTAGTCCTCCACTTCCTGTGTAACCCCTGTAATTCTCCACTTCCTGTGTAACCCCTGTAGTCCTCCACTTCCTGTGTAACCCCTGTAGTCCTCCACTTCTTGTGTAACCCCTGTAGTCCTCCATTTCCTGTGTAACCCCTGTAGTCCTCCACTTCCTGTGTAACCCCTGTAATTCTCCACTTCCTGTGTAACCCCTGTAGTCCTCCACTTCCTGTGTAACCCCTGTAGTCCTCCACTTCTTGTGTAACCCCTGTAGTCCTCCATTTCCTATGTAACCCCTGTAGTCCTCCACTTCCTGTGTAATCCCTCTTCTCTTTGTGTCCGACAGGAGACCCAGCAGATCCCTACTGAAGAGGCCCAGCTGGAGGTCTACCTGTCCAACGGTCAGAAGGTCAAGGTGGATATCCTAACCTCTGACCAGACAGAAGATGTTCTTGAGGTAAGAGGACCATGATCCTGGTTACCATGGACCATGGTAAAACTACTGGGTGTGTGGGAGTTTGTGGTGCATGTATTTGTGTTTGTATCACATTCTACACAGATGCAGTGTGTCCACTGGACTCTAGACTGTCTTGACCCAAAGTCACACTCTTACTTGACATCACACACTCTTACTCTACAACACACACTCTTACTGTACAACACACACTCTTACTCTACAACACACACTCTTACTCTACAAACACACACTCTTACTCTACAAACACACACTCTTACTCTACAACACACACTCTTACTGTACAACACACACTCTTACTCTACAAACACACACTCTTACTGTACAACACACACTCTTACTCTACAAACACACACTCTTACTGTACAACACACACTCTTACTCTACAAACACACACTCTTACTCTACAAACACACACTCTTACTGTACAACACACACTCTTACTGTACAACACACACTCTTACTGTACAACACACACTCTTACTGTACAACACACACTCTTACTCTACAACACACACTCTTACTCTACAAACACACACTCTTACTCTACAAACACACACTCTTACTGTACAACACACACTCTTACTGTACAACACACACTCTTACTCTACAACACACACTCTTACTCTACAAACACACACTCTTACTCTACAAACACACACTCTTACTCTACAAACACACACTCTTACTCTACAAACACACACTCTTACTCTACAAACACACACTCTTACTGTACAACACACACTCTTACTCTACAAACACACACTCTTACTCTACAAACACACACTCTTACTCTACAACACACACTCTTACTCTACAAACACACACTCTTACTCTACAACACACACTCTTACTGTACAACACACACTCTTACTGTACAACACACACTCTTACTCTACAAACACACACTCTTACTGTACAACACACACTCTTACTCTACAAACACACACTCTTACTGTACAACACACACTCTTACTCTACAAACACACACTCTTACTGTACAACACACACTCTTACTCTACAAACACACACTCTTACTGTACAACACACACTCTTACTGTACAACACACACTCTTACTCTACAAACACACACTCTTACTCTACAAACACACACTCTTACTCTACAACACACACTCTTACTCTACAACACACACTCTTACTGTACAAACACACACTGGTACTCACCCAGACATACTTTGACTTCGCTCCAACAAACACAGAGTAGGCAAACTTCTGGTTCAGTGTGAAGTGCAGAGCTGAACTTTGTCACTTCTAGCAGTAAAGTAGTCAAGTGCTGTTAATAAACAGTCCTTACAAGAACGTGTTGACCACCGCAGACACTGATGCTGAAACCTGGGTTATTCCTCTGAGCTTCAGAGCTGTACTGTCCCTGTCTATGAACTAAGGAGGCTTGTAAAACTCCTGTCTACTTTAATTTAATGCATTAAACGAGGAAGCAGGAAGTTTTCGTTTTCTGTTACAAAGACATGTTACTAATAATAACCAAACTCAATCTTAGCTTTGCAGTGCTGTTTCCGTTACCGAAATTCTGTTGCTAACATCCCAATAACTTTTTCATGTCAAAGAAATGCAAAATATGAAGCTGTAGTTGAATTCCATTCAATAAACAGTTGTTCATTTTTAATGAGTTAATCCTGATTTATGTAAGTCTCTACCTTCTCATTTACAGGCTGTTGCAACAAAGCTGGACCTTCCTGACGACCTGGTTGGCTACTTCAGTCTCTTCCTGGTGCGGGAAGGTGTAGACGGAGGCTTAACATGTAAGCACCAAGCTTCTGACCTTTCATTTCCCCTTGTTGTGAATGACAAACTGTTACTCAACAACCGTCTGGGGTTTAGTATTACCAGCCTTAAGTAAGTAAGTAAGTAAGACTTTATTTATATAGCACTTTTCATACAAGAATTGCAGCTCAAACCTGAAGTTTCTCAATGTCTGGGTACCAGGTTGTTTGCTGTGAAGATAACATTGTATTGTTTATAAATCATTTAATTTCAAATTCTGTAGTAGGAGACACATTCTATTAAATTTTTTCTATACTCAAAAGATTTTTGTATGCCAGTGTTGTTTGATGTTGGGAGTTAACTTGATGGGCAGGGTGTCTTTCTTTTTAGTTTCTTCAGGCGACACAAACAATGACAAACACAAACAGTTTTTTGGGACGTTTCCACAAACCAGATTGGAACTAATTTAAGTTTAGCACTCTGATTGTTTGGATAATTTTGTTTGTTTGTTTGTGTGTGTGCCTGGCAACAGTCCCCACAAACACTCCATCCCATCCTGTCTAGGCCTCATTAGGGCCTTCATGTTTCCATATTTGTAATATTTGCTGCCATATACTTGTGCCCTCTGCCAGATCCTATCATTCATGAGAGAACAGGCTCTCCAAACGGAGATGGAGATATTTGGACATGCATAGCAGGCATTATCTTAATTCTTGGCAGATGTTTTCCCCTGAAAAGCACAACGTAGAAGAGAATATCCTTGATCATTTATTCTGACCAAAATCAGCCTCTGCTACTGGATAGGATCAGGCTTGAAGGGCTTATCAACAGGCCGGGTGGTAGAACATTCTATTTGGAGTTTATCATTTTGTGTCAAAATAAAGGTCCCGAGAGGAATCTCTCCCTTCTAAGCTCTACAGTAAAAAGGGTTTAGCCAGCCGTATGTGAAGTTGGAGACCAGAACATACAAGTTTGAAGCGGATATTTTATGATTGCTTCACATTATGGCGCTTGTTTGTGCCAATCTTTCTTTGGTTTAGATCCCCCCCCCCCCAACCCCAACTCTTTTAATGATTTACATCTTAATATTTTAGCCGTTTAGTTTCCATTTTGTGTTACGCTGTATAGGAAACAGCTCTTTCTGGAAGGATTTTTTGTCACTAAGTTTGTAGTGTTGTGTTTGTGTTCCTCGTTGGGTAGAAGCTCCACAGCAGTCCCAGCTGTGATCCACTCATATAGGCCTGGGTAAAGGGCCTCTGAACAGCTGCAGATCGTACACGCACACATAGACATTTACACACACACTCATTTTTATGCACACACACGTTATTGTACCCTCCTGTGTTCCGTCCAGATGGACTCCTTTTCTTGCATGTCTTGTTGTCATCCTTGTTATCTAGATGTCCTTGGAATCACACTGTGGTCTTCCCTCCTTCCTCTCCTTCTTTCGTCCACCTCCCTCCCTCCCTCCCTCCCTCCCTCCCTCCCTCCCTCCCTCCCTCCCTCCCTCCCTCCCTCCCTCCCTCCCTCCCTCCCTCCCTCCCTCCCTCCCTCCCTCCCTCCCTCCCTCCCTCCCTCCCTCCCTCCCTCCCTCCCTCCCTCCCTCCCTCCCTCCCTCCCTCCCTCCCTCCCTCCCTCCCTGACTCTGACTGTCTCTCTTTCCTAGTTGTGAGGAAGCTGCAGGAGTTTGAGTTGCCGTATGTTTCTGTATCCAGCCTGCACAGCTCTGAGTTTCACATTGTCCTCAGGAAGAGGTAGGACAGCTCACTCAACACGCAAATCACTCTGACATCGCCCTGTCATTCCTCGAATGCCTGGGTAAACAGGAAGATATCAGGAGGGATTCTCATGGCATTCCACTAAGATGCTTTGTAAGCTGTTACTGACATTAGGATTTCCTCAGGCACTTTGAACTTACAAGCTCTTCCTTGCCTAGCTATGAGAAACCGCCCGCCACATTCTAGCAGAAGTAGAGTCCAGTCTTCTCCAACCAGCCACTGTGGAATAATCCGTTAGACGTTGAATCACATGTCTCAGTGCGGCGTCTCATAAGTTCATAAGAGCAAAGGGGCTCTTAACCCGAATTGCTCCAGCATGTGTCCAGCTGCTGGGTTTAAGTGTAACCACATGGTCATCCAGCCTGTGAGGTGTGCCCACCACTGTTTATGGAGAGCAGCAGACGTCAACAAGTACTGATAGAAACCAGGCTGGCAGTAAGTCTGGTTTGTGGGTTTAGGAAACTCCTGGGGATCCTGTGTGTACTAGGCCAGACTGTTCTGACGCCAGTGACGCTCGGTGTCTAACTCCACTGGAGACTGTCCCACCTGGTCTATGATATCTCCCTCAGCCATTGTTACACACACACGCAATGGTCCGGTGATGCATGCAATACACACACTCTACACAGTACATTATTTTGCTCTTACACACACATGCTGACTTTCAACTTTTTTTCCTAAGCTAAACACGCATGCACATCTCATACACACACACACACACACACCCTGTCAGCAAAGATATACATGATGTTGTTATTTCACTCCGATCTCCCTAAAGGAAAGTCTCAGGTCCATTTGACCTAGTTTACATCCCAGAGCTTTGAGCCCTGCTTCACGGGGGGACTAAAACACATAAACACACCCCCTCTGCAGAAGAACAGGAAGTGGATTAGTTTCAAATGAATTCATAATGATGTTTGCAGAGGCTATCCAGGTCAGAATGAAAACAAAAACCTGTTGATAGCAGGCGGGCTTTATTATCTGCTCTAGACTTTTAGGAGCTTTCCAAAAAGAAAATAAACTGTGAAAATATGCTAGATAAAAACAATGATAGACGCATCCAGACAAACACCATCTCACCCTCCTCCGAAAGCCAATACAACATAACTTTCAAAATTTCTCCCTGTCTCCTGCCCGAATACATTTACATTTAGTCATTTAGCAGACGCTCTTATCCAGAGCGACTTACAGTAATTACAGGGACATTCCCCCTGACGCAAGTAGGGTAAAGTGCCTTGCCCAAGGACCCAACGTCAATAGACACGGCCGGGAATCGAACTGGCAACCTTGAGATTACTAGCCCGATTCACTAACCGCTCAGCCACCTGACTCATAGCTAAAAGGGTTGGGGAAATTCTGTTCATTTAATGGCCGTTCCCCACTTCTTCACTCCCCCTACGAGAACCTGTCAAGAATAAGAGGATACCCTGGTTTGAAACTGAGAATCCAGCAGGGAATGTTTCCTCCTGATTCTGTAATTAAGGCCCGAGGCCTAGGGAGCAGAATGAGACAAGCTAGACCACAGGGAACTGAGGACAGTGGTAATGTCACATTACCGCCACAAGTAGCTTCTTATAATAACACTGGGAATCCTTTGGGGAAACAAGGGATAAGGAGGTAGGGACAAGGCACTTTAAATTGGCTTACGGGTATGTAAAACTCTCACTATTATCCATCATTTACTGTATTTATCCGTCTTATCGAGTGTTGATAGTCAACTTGAGTTAAAAATGTTCACAATTTTATATATATAGGGTTCTAGGTTTACTGTACTATTAGTTGTGTAAAACTGGAAGGATTGTCTATTGTTTTTTTTTTGTGTTGTTTTTTACCAGAGGGTGAACACTCGCTAACACATTGCTAACACATTGCTAACAAGTGATTGCTCTTGTTGTTTCAGCTACTGGGACACAGCATACGACAGTGATGTCATGGACAACAGAGTAGGCTTGAACCTGCTATATGCCCAGGTGAGAGGTCAATCTGGGGTCAAGACTCGGACTCAAGACATTTACATGGGCTGTTGCCTCCTTATACCAGTCTAATTTAACAGCATGTGGATATACTGACTGACACCAGTCAGACCAGGCCATCTGTTATGTGTTGAACTTACTGTAAATTTGGTTCGATTGGTGTACACTTGGATATAATTCTCTTAAGTAGACCTACAGACGGGCTTTTGTTGTACTGTAGACCAAAATAAATTGAGTTTAATTTATCTAGCCATCTAATGAGTAGAAGCCTTAATCTATTTAAGATGTCCTGGTGGTAGTGTATCCCTAAAGCAGATGTGTGTGACTTTGTGTGAGGTGTTTGGCAGGACTCAGGCCAGTTCCTGTGTGTGTAATTCTTTTTATAGCGCTGCCCCTTTAGTAGCCTTCACCTCGTCAGCCCCATTATGTTTTCTTAAGCATTTTAGAGAAGGCTGATGTGATTAAAACCTGTCCTGCTGGCAGCCTGTGTGTGCGTGTGTGCGTGTGTGTGTGTGTGCATGCATAGTGCATAGAGCATGGATGAAGTTTTAGGCTAGAGAATCTTGGAACAAGAGAATGGATTTGTTTGTAGAAGGTTGTGTGAGTTTGTACTTGGTGTGTTAGGGTTAGGGATCTCTCATAATACAAGCAATATTCATCTGAATGTGTATCTGCATGAATAACGCTATACGTTAGTTACATTCAACATGGCCTTTAAACTTTGAATAAAAGTGAAAGTTGGATTTCAAAGCTTCAAGCATCTCAAGGCATAGTTGGATCAGAATATCAAAAATGGTTCCCATTCTTTTATTTATCTCTTCTCTCACACTATCTGTTTGTCACTCTCTCTGCAGACGGTGTCTGACATTGAGCGAGGCTGGATACTAGTCAACAAAGACCAGCACAGGCAGCTCAAATCACTGCAAGAGAAAGGCTCAAAGAAGGAGGTAAATTCTATATCATTCTGCTGCTGGGCCTTCTAGAACATTCTTTTACTGGTCCTTCCAGAATATTCTGATACTGAGCCTTCTTAACTATTCTGGTGCTGAACCAGAACATTCTTCTACTCAAACAAAGCTTGAAGTAACTGAGGGCATATAAAACTGCAGATTACAAAACATTTTACACAAGCACATTTACTCTGGATGAGTTTAGCTCCTTTGCAGGCATTATAACCTCTTTTTTTAAACGTTCACTCAGCCTAAAAAAACTTCAAAGCTTATATGGTATTTGTGTTTGTATTCTTTACATAAGGGTGATGCAGGCATGATTATACAGCATATATAACCCAGTTGCACCTTTCCCCCTGTATTCTCCTCCCAGTTTATCCGGCTAGGTCAGACGCTCAAGTACTTTGGCTACATCAAGTTCGACCCGTGCATCACAGACTTCCCTGAAAAGGGCTGCCATGTGATTGTGAGCGCGG
The DNA here is from genome assembly GCF_038355195.1 of Osmerus mordax. Taxonomy (NCBI): domain Eukaryota; kingdom Metazoa; phylum Chordata; class Actinopteri; order Osmeriformes; family Osmeridae; genus Osmerus; species Osmerus mordax. The sequence goes on along the minus strand of NC_090057.1, from coordinate 8,028,620 downwards.
GCAACAATGAGCTCAACTTCCACGTCAAGCTGCCCAACGAGCAGATGAAGGAAGGCAGTTTCAAGGTCACACGGATGAGGTGCTGGAGGGTCACCTCCTCAGTAAGTGGACTTGGCCATGTGGGTTGGCTTGACTGGGTTTGTCCTGCTGTTTATGCTGACTCATTTTGTTTAGTTTGCTTTCCCCCTCTCCCGTCTTTCATCTCTCCCCCACTCTCTATCTCTCCCCACTCTCTGTCATTATCTCACTGTCTCTCCCTCCCTCCCTCCAACTCTCTTATGTCTCTCCGTCTCTTGCTATGCCTCTCTCTCTCTCTCTCTCTCTCTCTCTCTCTCTCTCCCTCTCATTAACACTATTGCAGGTTTAGAAAACATCCTGTGCCAGCGGCTTCCTCTCTCACTCTGGCTGCCACTTCTCCTTCTCCACTCCCCAGAGAGAGAGGGGTGGGAGGGGGGGAGGGTCAGCAACACCCATTCCTCTTCATCAGTTAAATGAACCACACACAACCCTCTGTGGTTCCACTCTGTATCGATCCACCTCCTCCCACAGTCTCTGTCTTCTCTCAGGTGTGAAACCAAAAGAGAATGGTGCCTGAGAAGCACGTAATCACACCCCAGTGAAGATGCCTTATTGATGCTCCAGTCATGCTTCAGGACATTTTGAAAGTCAGATGTTATAAAAGTCTATCAGGCATCCCTCCTCTCTTTGGTGTTGTTCCCTCTAGGTTGAGAGAATGTAATAATAATGAATTCATTTAGCAGGCGCTTTTGAGGTGTCTAGCGGGGGATTTGAAGCTAAATCTGCAGTCAAATGCTCTACAACTAAGCTATACCCATCTAGATGATGTCAATTCTTTTCTTTTATAGTGAGAGTTTTAAATAATGCCCATGCTCTGACAAGCATGAAAAGGTTTTGTATTTGATAGTTTGAAGTTCTCTCGACCATGTTGGTGAATAACTGCTATTCTTCTTACCATTTCAAAATGAAAAGAAAAAAAATTGGAGTGACAGTAAAGCTCTGTATGGCCGTATTATACTCAGTCTTCATAGAAAGAGGAAGTCCTTGGCAGAGACAGAGAAATCTATTATGACTTCTGTGACCCTGGCATTGCTACAGATTTCGAGGCATAGCAGTAGATTAGAAGATCAAGTTCAAATGTGAGTCGTCAGTTCAACCTCTGGTCCTAGACAATGAACCTAGTAGGTACTCCACAAGCTAATACCTCTACTAAGTCACGGCCATTAAGTCAGACTGAGGACAGTCACATCTTCACTGGCACCGTGCTGCATCTCATAACCCTGGGGTACTTTAAAGTTTGTGGAGGAGGAATAAATAAAAGCCTGTTCCAAATTGTTTAGAATGGAGGTAATTGTTTGTGTGCGTGTGGTGTGTGTGTGTATATGAATGTTTTGGGGGGGGGGGGGTAATAATGTGTGTGTGGGTTGTCCAGGCTCAGTAAGTCAGGAAGTGGTCCTGACTGCAGATCTGATCCTTAGAGAGATCACAGGGAGTGTGGGCCTGTGTTTAGTTGTTGTGTTTGTGTGTGCTTGCAGTGCCCAACAATCAAGGATGTTTTAAGGGATTGGAGGAGAAGGAGAGTGCTTCTATTATTGGTCAGAGTGGTTTGTCTTCTAATCAGACAGGAACTTTACCCTAACAAAGTCAAGGCCAGGGTATAGTCTTGATTTAGATGAACAATGATGATGAAGATGGATGCCTGAGTACACGATGATGATGACCATCATCACCCCTTCCACACAGCCTCATTGACGCCCCTCCCCTCCCCCAACAGCAGGTCCCGGTAGCCAACGGCACAGCCACCCCCTGCAGCTCAGCCAAGTGTGAGGTGAAGCTGGAGCTGGCCTTCGAGTACCTGATGAGCAAGGACCGCCTGCAGTGGGTCACCGTCACCAGTCCACAGGTCAGAGGTCGGGGACCGGGGGCATGAGTACATATACCAGTAGACAGGTACCAGTCGCGTAGGAGTCGAGTGTTTCCAGGGCCTCTTGTGGAGTAGTGCCTTTCTTAACCTTTCAGTGATCTTCTAAACAAAACTAGGATGACACAATACTCTTGTATTATTGTATAGTAAGTAATAGCAACATATTTGCTATAAGATGTGAACACTATTATGATGGGTCAATTTACCAGCTAATAAAGTAAGTGATACTGGTGGTGTCATGGTATAGCAGCATGTTGTGAATAGGTCCAGTATCATAACTCCAACCCCATGTTACCTGTCCCTCCAGGCCATCATGATGAGTATCTGTCTCCAGTCTATGGTGGACGAACTTATGGTGAAGAAGTCCGGTGGGAGCGTCAAGAAGGTGTGTGTGTGTACATGTGTGTGTGAAAAGGCTTATGTCCTGACATAACTCAGATCATTCAGTTCACCCCTAACGCACATTTCACATACTCTGTAAATAGCATTTCCTTCGATTTTGACTAAACCACTTTGTAATACTAACATGATTGGACGAAACCATGACATTTTCTGAAATCAATCATAAAACACACCTCAGATCTTTTAACTCTCAGATAATCTAATAAGCAACACAGTACAGAAAGCTTCTCTTTAAACAACTGCTGACAAATATGTGAATATGGAGGGGGAAAAACAAGAACTGCTGTGTGACTAATGTGTTTTTGTGACCTTCAGATGCTGAGAAAACGTCACAACGGCTCCATCCACCGGTCTGACAGTCAGCAAGCTGTGAAATCCCCCCCTCTACTGGTGAGTATAGGAACTGCATGTACTTGTGTTTTTACAATGTCTTTTCTATCAGTATGTGGTAGTTTGAGAGATTTGACCTTGGTTTTGTTTCTCTCTTTGTGCTGCAGGACTCCCCAGACCCAAATCGTGAACAGATTGTCAAACTCTCAGTGAGTGTAGACGTGATGTTTAGATTTCACAGTGTGTATAGTGTATCTCTAAACTATTTAATAGAAAGTCTACCTCCAACGGACAGTGTCCTTTATTAAAGTTCTCCCTCCATCCACCCCTCTTTCATCCTCCATCCATCCTATCTTCTCTGCTCTCTCCATCCTTTCCTAATCCCTATATTCTCTCCACCCTCTCCTCTTCCTCTCCTCTTCCTCTCTTCTCCTCTCCTCCGTCAGACCAAGCTGAACTCTGTCTCTCTCAGAGGGATCAGTGCCTCCAACTCTGCCAATGACATCAGCGGCACCGATTTCCACGGCAATTATGCATTCGAGGGCATCGGCGACGATGACCTGTAATCTCTTGGCCCCTCCCACCCGCCCACATCGAACGCGGCCTCAAAGATTCCAAGCCAAGCTGAGCCGAGCAAAGCCAAGGCCTCCCATTCTGCAAGATTGTAGCCTCCTCTGGGCGATTCACTGCCTTAAACTCTGTTGTCATGTCCGATACTCATTGACCTTTCTATGACTGACCAACTTCTGTTGTATTTGTCACTTCATGCATTCCTACTCACGACTTTGTCATATTATATTATTGTCAAGAATATCTGATGTAATTCAGAAAATAGCTATTCAAAATGGTTCCAATCAAGACAAGTCACTCAGTTTAAAGCATTGTTTGTAGCAGGTTTTGTCAGTTTCTTTTTTTGTGAGAACGACCACATTCTTGCCAATTCTATTCTTTGCACATCATGTTCTTATCACTGTGTCACAGAGAATCCCTTTGATTGGTTTATTGTACAAAAGACAAAATAACTTTGTCAAACCATTCCCTTTGCATGCTACTCTGAATCAGGTTAGTGCAAAAGAATATCTAATCAACCATGAGAGACAGTGTCAGATCTGTAATGCTTTATTTTTCTTCACTGTTGTTTCTGACAAGGAGACCAGATAGTAAAAAAAGGCTTAACACTAGTGACGAAGACTATTCTGTAGAACAGCCAAACAAAGGATTCCTTTTAATTCTTATATTATTTAGTGAGTTTAAATGTTATGGGAAAGTTCATTCTTAATCCAACGTGCCAAATAGTTTATTTTCATTTACTGAGTTTTTATAATATGTTGGTTTTGAACTCATCTATTTGTTATTGAAGATGGAATGCTGGCAGAAGTAGTGTAGTACAGTACTTTGCATACCAATGTGGGCTTTGACTTGATTCTCAATGTTCTCAACGTTTTTCTGCGCCTTAACTGTACTGGTTGCTTCTCCTTTCAACTTGTCAAAACTCTACTAATCCAGCTTGGGTTTGCTATTGGTTGAAAACTCAAAAATGTATGATCAACCTTAGCCAATGGCAGCGTGCTAGCTATAATCTTGCAGAACGTGAAAGAGTTTGATTGGCTGGTTTGGCCAACCTGCTTGCACTTGCTGAAGCTGATCATTTTGCACAGTCATACAGATGGAGATGGATATTTATTAAGTGGACAAATAGAGCATGATGAACAAGGAACATTCTAGAAAAATCCATCTTTTGATTTCTTTGTGTATTCCAACCAATTTTTTAAGGTTTCTCATAAATGCCAAAATTATAGTTTACTAAAGCATTTTGCACAAAAGAGACATTTAAAAAATCATGGTAATGAAACTTTTATATATGTACATGCAATTAAGAAAAAGTATTCTAAACATTTACTAATATCTGTATTATCAATAGTTTATTGTAATCAAATAGATCAAATTCAATCTAGGCTGTATAAAGGAATAGAAAAACTAACATTTATCATTGTTTACAGAATGTTTTAGGTAACTATAGCTAGACTAGTTGGAATGATAAGTGTTTACATCTTTCCACATCTGATTTGAGTTGATTATCTGATTTTGGAGAGCAAACGGTGTGTGGAACATTTCTTTTTGGGTTCATTTTGTGATTTTATTTTGTATTTTGTCATCTCAGAGGATGACTAGACCTTGGACTTCAGCTTTACTACAGAAGCAGGGGATAAAAGTAAGACATTAGTGTCCTGGAATATCCTAATGTCTTGAGTTAATTGGAAAAATATTTCGTAGTATTTTCATTCAAATTGAGAAGCCCACATATTTCCTTTTTTAAATCTTATATTAAAAGGATCTCGTTTGGTCCTTGTACCAGAGAAGATTGAGTTTTCAGTTGATAACCGAAACAGAGATGTTTTCCAGCACACCAGCTAGATTTAAAATGGTAATTACGGCTAGTTTGTGACAGATGTAATTCTAACTTCCAACTGCAACTCATTCCTTCTCATTAGCTCTAGTGGTGGAATCCAGCTGTATCACAAACATGTTTTTTCCGTATCCTGTAAATGAATGAAAACCTATCGTTTATCTGTCAGCTGTTTCTCTTGCTCATACTGTGTTTTCAGTCGTGTGGATGAAAACACGTGTGGATGAAATCATTCTCTTAATTGGAGAGTATCAACATGGGGTCCATCCAGATGATTATTTTTCATTGCTGTATTTTACAGAACAAATAAATGGGAGCTTCAAAGTCTTGGATTTCAATACATGTGTAGGTGCCAAATAAAATCCATGAGCCTAAACTTGTGTTGTTTCTTTGGTCATCAGGCAACCATTGTTATCCATGTGAAGTACTGTTGCCATGTGTTTTAATTACATTGATAAGATCACCTGCCTCTATTCATACATTACTTTCTCTACATTATGACTTCCATGTACCATTATTCTAGCTTAAATTGTTTTAGTAATAACTAGACCTAACAATAGTTCAGTTTTAACAACTGCAGTCAATCTTACACAGCATAGAAAGTATATTCATACTATAACAAGAAATATTTTATACCTATATTATTAAAATATATTTTACAGTAGTTATTTAAGATGTTACACCTATCTTCAAATAATTTAATCCAATCATGTATGAAATATCATGGATGAGTGAGTTGTTTTCAGAGCAACTCTTGAGTACCTGTCTGCATTACTACTAGCAATCTGCATTCTTTGTAGTGCAAGTTTTCTTAAATACCCCATGACACTGCCATTGTTTTCACTTACTGAATAGAAATGTCCCCCCTTAAAATTGATATCTGATCAAATGTAAATATTGAGGTGTACATTTGATATGTATACAAATATATACAGAGTGATCCCAGTTTTACTGTCAGATCAGTGTGTTTTCAACAAGAAAAGTATATTTGCATTCTAGGCGATAGGACTTTTCTTGGGAAAAAAAGTGATTATTACACAAACAGAACAGATCTGGGGATATGTTAGAATTTTCCCTCAAACTAGCTAGGCCATGGGCGCCCTCCGGTGGCAGAGATGTGGAATTGTATGCCATTTGTAAAAAATAAAATAAAAATCTTAAAAAGAATTTAAAAGAAGTCTAAATCTCCAAATACGATCTACCACAAAGTGGACACAGAGTTTGTGTTTATTTCAAAATACTTAATTAAGGCAATTATGAAACCACTGCATAAGAACAAGAAAACAGCAAGGGACCAGGGGGATAAATCAACATGTTTCAATGCCCCGTAGAGCTTTTGCAACCTGAAAATATATCACTGCATACTTGTAGCAATTCACATTGTTTGTGAAATATGAAAATGTGGTCCCTTATATTTTCTTTAGTGTAAAATTAATGCCACTGACACATCACACATTCTTTAAAAGTGGAAGAAAACCAAATCTAGGAATATGCATTTCTAATGGGAAAATACAATCACGTTAAAAAAATAAACGTTATATATTCAGTTTTGACACTCTCATGCTTACTATTACGTGTCTTGCTTCAAGTAAAAACCAAAAAGACAATGGGCTAGTTTCACAGTTGATAAAGACACAACACACCAAAGCAACGCTAGTCATTCTCTCCCTCAAAGGATGTCTCATACGATCACACAGGAGAGCCAGAGTGAAGGATCAGGGCACAGCAGGGGAGGAAAACTTGATTATGTTGAATAATGAGCGTACAAATGACTCAATTCTGTGATGTATAATTGTTTTCTGTGGAAGTGAAATGTGCACAGGTGGAGACGATCATCTTACATTTGTGGGTTTGAGTTTGTCTCCAGCTCTGTGTGAAGCAGGGCAGTAGGCTACAGGGTAATATATGCAGAATCAGAAGCTGGATTTCTCATATTGGATGATCAGACACAGCCCACTGTAGGCGTTAGTCCCTCTGACAGCACAGGTTCCAGGCAGTAAGTCATGAAGACTAGAGTGGCGTGCAATAATGGAAGATTAAAAGTGACTAAGGCATAATGTGAGATGAGTAAACCCAGTGTTTGGTGAGGGGTGTGTGTTGACTAGCACATGTCTAGTACAAATCAGGTTAAGGGGCAGCAACAAATCCATTAGTCTGGCATGATACAGCAACAGAATCAAAAACAAGATATGAAGAGCATCTCCTTCCCTACTCTGTCCAACAGCATCAAAACAATCCGGTCCTCGTCTTTTTATAATAATTTGTGCATGATTCTAGATACAGTAGCAGCCACTGAAGATATTTGACAAAACACAGAACAATAAAACAACAATACAAAACAATATATAAGGACTTTGTGAGAGGACACAAAAAAACTAGTAGTTGCTGGTAGCTGTTTTTTGCCAAGTCTCTCTTCTTCTACAATCTCATGTGTGTGGCAGGACTCCGCCCCCTCGGGCGAGCACGTACTGCATATTCACCCCTCCATCTTTCCTCTCGGATGGAACCCCAACCCCCATCCCCTCATCTTCGTCCTCCTCCTCATCTTCCTCATGGCCGGGCGCCTGAACCTTGACCCAGCCCTCAGTGGCCAGGCCGTGCTTCTTCTGGTGTCTCTTGTAGTTGTCCCAGTGGCCCGTGGTGTAGCCACAGTCCTGGCACTTGTAGGGCTTCTCCCCCGTGTGGCGCAGCATGTGGCGCTTGAGGTTCATGCTCTGGTTGCAGCTGTAGCTGCAGAGAGGGCACTGGAAGGGCTTGACGCCCGAGTGGACGCGCTGGTGGCGTTTCAGGTTGGCCAGGTTGCCGCAGGCATAGTCACACAGGTGGCACTTGTAGGGCTTCTCGCCCGTGTGCACGCGGTGGTGGCGTTTCAGGTTGTCAAAGTGCGCCGAGGCATAGTCGCACTGCGGGCACTTGTAGGGCTTCTCGCCGCTGTGCGTCTTCATGTGGCGGGCCAGGTGGTTGGGGTAGTGGGTGAGGAAGGGGCAGACGGGGCAGGTGTACACCTTGTCACTGCGCTCGCCGGGGCTGCTGGGGGAGGACGAGTCTTTGGTCAGCATCTCCAGGGTGCACTTGGCACAGATCTGGGCCGACGAGCCGTCCTCGTCCTCCAGGACCACGCCGCACAGTCGGCAGGTGTAGGGGAAGAGCAGCGGGGGGAGCGTGTCACGTCCGGCCCCTGCCCCCGCCCCGCCCCTGCCGTCCCCACCTCCACTGCCAGTCTCCAGGAGGGGGGGTGGTGGTGGGCGCTGCAGAAGTGGGGGGGGACCCCCCCTCAGGCCACCGTCGAAAGCCACAAGGTAGCCATCTTTGTGGTCGGTCCCGTGCGTGTTCAAATCTGGTCTTACAGCTTCTGCAAAGAGGTCAACAGGGAAGGGAGCTCATGAGGCAACAACCTGAAAACCAACCCCTGAAAGTTGAAATGTGACGCTTAAAAACCTACAATACCTTCAGATGAAGCACCATGCCCCTCCCCCCTGGCTCTTTGACCCATCCTGGACCTCTTAATGCTGTTGTGGCCACTCCCATTGCCAGTGACGTCAAAGAGAGAGGTCTGGGGGCGCTCAGGAGGAGGAGGCCCCCTGGGGCTATCGAAGGCTGATAGGTAGGTGTGATTCTGCACGCCACCATGAAGATGTAGATCAGGCCTCACGTGTTCTACAGACAGGAAGAGAGGTCCACAAAGGTTAGCTGAAAGGACACATTCACCGGGGGAACTCTTTTGAAACTTATTTCATTTACCCTACTTTAAACTGAAAATGTCACTAGATATGAGTCTTTTTCCTTTAAACAATTAGATAGAGATGATATTGCTTTTATACCATCGACTGACACACTGGGCTCCTCCTCCTTGGCTCTTTGACCAATCCAAGGCCTTTTGAGGCTGTTGTGACTGCTGATTGGCCGGGGTACTTCCTGTACTGCGCCAGTGGCAGTGGGCGTGTGCATGCGCTGGTGCCTCTTCAGGTTGCCCAGGGAACTACAAGCAAAGGTGCAGCTGTCACACTTGTAGGGCTTCTCCCCAGTGTGGATCCGCAGGTGTCTCTGCAGGTTGACCAACTGGGCGGAGGCGTACGTACAGAGGGGGCAGTTGTACGGCTTCTCCCCGTTGTGAGTCTTCATGTGACGCTTCACATGGTTGGCGTAGCGCGACGAGAAACCGCACAGGTGGCACGAGCTCAACTTGGACTGGCCATCTTCACTCGCCAGGCTCGCGTTGGCCGTCCCGCCCCCTCCTCCGTCACTGTCCCCCTCTTGGGATTCCCCCCCGGTGCTCATCCCACTGGCTAGGCCAAACGGCGGCGTGCTATAGTCCCCGCCGCCTTTAGCCTCCCTGCCGGCCTTGCAGCAGCGCAGACAGTAAGGGCCTACCAGGTCTATGCCCGGACCGAGGGGCTCGTCCCGCAGCTGGCCGCAGCCCCGGCAGGACAGGTACGGGGGGAAGGCTGCGCCCGCCGCCTCCTCGTCCCGCTGGTGGTCGGTGGCAGCGTGGGGGTCGTCGGTGTCGCTCTCCATGCTGAGTTGGCTGTAGGCAGGACTCTCCTCATCACCCAAGGGGAAGACGGAGAACCCAATATCGGCTGCTTCTGCGTCTGCAGGGAGGGGCGTGTGCATGTGAGGGAGAGGGTGGTTGAAAACTATGAGCACACAAATTGCCACAATCATGACACATCTTGAACATTAGGGTGTCATTATGTCGTTAGTATCACTGGATATTGTGATTGGGCGTGTAATTAATGTTTATGGATGCCATTTCTTTTCCAAAGGGGCACTTATATATATATATATATATATATATGTGTGTGTCTTTATGGATGGAGGTCTTATGTTTGTTGACTTTATAGTTTATATTTCAAAGTTAATCTTTTTACAGACAAAACTCAAATGTTGATGAAAATCTCATAATACATTTTCCAATAATTTGTAGTACTGTCCTCTGTTCTGCTGAATCAAACAACAAACCCTCCCAAAACATTTTTTGTCACAACTGGGCCACAGAAAAATGCAGATTTCCACATCCAAGAACTGGTTTTAAAACAGCTTCTCGCTTCTGACATGAGAACATTTGGACTTGCTTTCATAAGATTTAAGTACTTGGCTTTACCTCAACAACTCTTACATTCAGATGAAAAAATACAGATACAAAGAAAAATACAAGCCCTTACCCAGAAAAGACACAAAGACAATATTCTCCAAGAACATCCGTGTTCATACTTACACTGCTGGCAGGGAGCTGTGTTTCTAATGTGCTGCCGGTACGCTGTTTGTTGTATCAGAAAAGAGGGATGAAAAAATACCAGATCTCTTCGCTGTGGGCTAGTTGAAAGAACTAAAGAAAACAGCCGAGCTTGCCAGGCCTCCATGCGCCTCTCTCGCAATCCGTCAATCCTCTTCTTCACACACCTCCTCTCTGTTTCTACCCGCCCCCCCCCCTCTCTCTCTTTCTCTCTGTATTGGTAGAGAAAGGAGGCAGACTGAAGCAGAACTACCTTCTTCTCTGGAAGGCAGAGGCAGACTGTATGGGGAGCAGGAGTCTGGCCCAGCCTTATATTGAGCCCTTCTGAACCCCCTAGTGAATGATTACTGGGCCTAATGATAATGATGATGACTATAATGGCAAGCCTGATGATGATGATGATGATAATGATGATGAGGGGGAGATGGAGATGATGATGATGATGATGACACCGGGGGAGCGGGAGCCGAGACAGCAGATGATGATGATGATGATGATGATAAATAAATGCTTTCCTGCAATGGTGTCCTTGATGATAATGGCTCCCTTTTTACGACCCCTGTATAATGGTGGTGACAGAGCTATTTTTTCTTTGCTTTGCTGTTTTATGATTGCTCTTTCTGACAGAGAGCCACAGCAGAAAGAAGGATTTCTACAGTGGATCTGTTCCTCTGACTGTCACAGTAGGAAAGAAAGCCCTGGTACATTGATTGAGAGAGCCAGAGCTAATGTGTCCTTTCAGGACCTTCTATGAGTCTGTACTTCCAAACTACTTCCTTTCACACTAAACCAATCAAAACTAATTTGGGAAGCTGCTTTGCTCATGAAAACATTTGTAGGGTAAGAAAGCAGGCTTCATACAAAGGACAGTTGTCAGACAGAACTGTATTTTTGACCGTGGTTGGAATCTGAAGCCCCTGGCGTTTTTCATCTGACTTTGAACAGAGTTGGAACACACTGGAGTCATTGTTCTTGCCATCAAAAAAGGGAACATTTACACAGAACTGCATAGCAATGTTGGCAAGGGTAGCTGAACCTTTTTTTTTTTTATCTGAAGAAAGTCTTGTGCTGTTGCACACTAGTAACCATGACCAACATTCAACTTATCTACAAATAAGTCATACAAGGTAACAATTACTCACTAATAGTCACCAATTATAAATGTTTAATCTAATGGGAAAAGGCTGCAAAGCTTTCTCAATAATAGAAATAGTGCTCCGAATCTCTCAAAGCTATTTCAGAATCAGCTCGAAAGCTAAGGAAGTGGAACTACTACTACCCACCTGAGTACTTGTCTAAGTCTGGGATCTTGTTTTCATCGTCAGGATCACCAAACTCAAGGTCATTTCCCAGAAGGAAGTCTGTCTCCAAGTTGATGCTCCCTGGAGTTTCTATGGGTACACCATCTTCAGAATCCACTGCAGTTGGGAAAAGACGACCAAAAAACATGAAATAAGGTATTTGTGATGTGAATGACACCACAGACAACTTTATGTAGTGATCTTTTCAACCTTTATTTGCACAAAAGTACTTTGCAATAGCACTATTGGCACCAATGCAATAGGTTCAGATCATTAAAATATAATATAAATTATCTAACCATACATAACACAAAAATATTGTTGCACCGGGATAAACCAAATTCTGATTCTGATGCTTAATTATGTGAAATATGTGTTGGTGACAAGTTTAGTTATATGTTTACATTTCCAATATTACTTTATATACTTATCCTTATTGCAATAAGCTCTATCAAGTGAAATTAGATGCTGCAATTCCCAAGCATGAAATAAACAAACAAATTCATAAATCAAGACAGTCTCCGATGAATTCACAGATGGATGCTCTTTCTGTTGGACGCAGTACTTTCTTGTTGGCAACTTCTGTTCAACGGCAACTTCTGCCAATAACATCTGAAATATCTCAGGCGTAATGGAACCAACACCCCTGATGCACAGCTGCCATCTCCCAAGGAAACCGCTCACTTTCAAGGACAAAGCCAGGAGAGAGTAGAGCTTGTTCAGCGAGCCTCATCTATCCCCATCAGTCTACTGCACTCCAGTGGTTGTTTTGCAATTACATTTTACTATTATTGTAGTGCGTGCATGAGTGTGTGGAGGGGGAGGGGACTCCCCAAATGAGGAGTAACAACCAATAGATTCTTTATCTCCAAGATTCTTGGTTGCTATGGAGTAGGGCAGACCAACTCATTCACTTAAACGGTTGCTGAGATGCATTTTGAGCAATGTCCTATGACTCCCTGATATATTTTGTCAAAGATAACAACCAAGCCTACATATAGGGTCTACAATCTAAGTATTCAGTGATCATGTAATATGTTTGAGGACTGACTTGGTGAGGAAATAAAGATAATGACATATGTAAGTTCAATTCCAGTGCTCTGTATAGTAAGAACTTACACTTGACAGGTTGTGGATTCTGTTGTTTTCTTCTGGGCATCTTCCAGTCAGCCTCTCTCTCTTTTGCAACCTCTTCTGGAAGACTCTGCACACGATCAGCTCATTGTTGTTATCTTGGGAGTCTTTCCTCCAGTATTTCTAGGAAACAGAACAAAATGTACTCAACGTTAACTTATTCATAAACACACCTTATGACATACTGGAAATGCAGCCAGACTCTCCAGTGAAAAATAATATGTTCCTCCCGGCCAATTACTAGTCTAGCCAGTTCTGTGTCTTCTAATGTCAATAGTATTCCGACCAAGCAAGTGGGGAAACACGTTTTAGTGTGATTTTGCGTACAGGTTTCAGGCACAGTTTAACTAATCAAGCTGACAAGCTCACTCTGCCGGCTCCGGTACTTCCTAGTTCACATGCTAACGGAAATGTGCAGTGGCACCATGACCCATCAGGGGAGGCAGGTGTGAGTTCTCTCGCACACCAAAACCAGCTATATCTGAGCAGCATAAACAGTCTAACGTTGTAAATTGGCTAGCCAACTCACCTTTCTTAGCCTGGCACAGTTGTTAGCTAGCTAGCAGCCGCGTAAACACAGAGTGGCAATAATCATGATATAAGCAAATCCTTTTATCAACAATAAGTTATAGCATAACGTTATCTTGTCTAACCTGCACTGAAACATGTAGAACAATTTCTGATACGTGCGATTTGTGTAGCCTACACTACGTTATACGGAGTGAGTAGCTAGTTTGGCTTTCAAGCCGTCAAATAAACCCTATCCTGTGACTCGCTAGCTAGCCAATTAGTAAGTAACCACCAATGGTGCTAGCTAAAGCTAGCCAAATATCAAGAGAAGCTAACTAGCTAGCTAGCTTTTCAGCTAACGTACCAAAATATCGGTGACAAAACTCTCGATTGTGGTTCTTTTCATCTGTTAACGTTCCATTAGAGGGAAGATTAACTGGATCAACGATACCGTGTCTTGATATCCGCCATTTCTTTATGAGCAGCGGTGGCAAAGAAAGGCAATTAATGGTGTTTTTCATAACTTAATTGATTTTTAGATTTCCATTGTATACACTTCTCTTCCGCTGTTTCGCGTATTTCCGTTTCCTAAATCCATTTCCGGTCAACTATATGATGGTACTTGTAGTCCTTAAAAAGATCAATCATAAAGCTCAGTTTCGTGTAAAGTTTATTTACAAAAAACGTTAATAAGAATAAAGTAATGCTTTTTATTTACACTAATAAAACTTAATATATTCGACCTTGACGATTTCGCAAAAACTGTTCATAAACTGTGCGTAAACTAGCCTATATTCCATTATTAGATGCTCTATTATTTCCAAGGTACCAGGCAACTTGTGAATAAAACATTCTGAACAGGTCATGGGCTTTAATTGTCTGTTTATTATACACACTCGTGTTTATAATGTATTATTTATGAAATTAAATGGTTCAGGGGAAGATCCCTTCCTCCCAGCCATACGAATGAACCTGACTCAACCAAATTTAGAGGTTGGATATTTCATGAATAGGAGATCCTTTTATTTCTGCGTCATCCTATTGGCTCCTCTCACTGCAGCGTTCCTCCCGCAGGCCGTTTCAGCCCACTCTCCATCACAGCAGCGTTGACGCTCTTCAGTGGGGATCTCCTCGTCAGCGTCATGCGCCTCGTTTCTCGAACAGTGAGATCTTGCAAAATTAATGCTAGCTATAGCATAGATGGCCAGACATGTTTTAACAGTGGAAGGATTTTTGATTGTGTTGGTTCCAAAGGGGAGGAGTCAGTCGACTGGACTGCAAAGCCACAAACGCACATAACAGAGGCAAGGTAGGCAATGCCGTTTACGTAATGTGAATAATGTGATGTTTATGTCATTCATTCTCATAGCGCAAACAGAAAACCCCGTGCACTTTGGCAAATATTAGAATTAAGTGTTTTAAACATAGATGGGCTCGAATAACCTTGCCACTCCCTGTAAGGCTCATGTCCTGGTCCGACCCTCTTATAAATAATTGAAAATACCTTGTAATAGCCTGAAGGTGTTTTATTTTTAATATACGAGTAAATGGTGCAATATAGCCCACCGCTTCGCTTTCGCCGAGCTTCAGAGGTTGTCACAGTAAGTTTTCACCCCTCTCTTAAATGTATTTTTTTTCTTCACAAACCGTGTTAGATGATGATTGGACACAGGCTAGATTAGGTCTGTCTGTCTTCGCAATTGGTCAAGATAGCTACATTTCGAATGGGCATTTGTAAAGCTCGTGCTTGGTGGTCAAAGATGCAGCGGCGGGGGCAGGAGGTGTGTGGGTCGCGAGCTTTAGGTCCACTCATACATGCCTCCAAAACCCGCATTGCTGAAATATTGTCCAGTGAAGAGCTGTTGAATAAAGTACAGACTCATCATCCTGGCCTCTTCCAGGCCGGTTCCGATGTTATGGGCTGTTGAAAACGGACCTTCTGTCCGCAGATTGCATAGCAACAGCTTTACAGCAACAACAAGTGTCTCATCTCTCTTTGCCTACTTTTTCCTCAAGCTTCCTTCGGCTTCACGTCTGTAGAATGTCCTTGCCATATTGCACCCTTGTTTACTCTGCATGTCAACGTTAATGCGGAAAAAAGCCAAACATGTTTGTAACTGTCTTGACCGTATCTAATGCTTTGTCGTGACATTTCAAAAAAGGAAGAAAAGCTTTTCGGCAGTTGCGCTTGTGTAATAGCACCATCTGTCATTTGGATTTCACGGGGTCGTATGGTCAGTGTATTTTCAACCATTCTACTGTATATCTATACACATTAGAGACGTGATGTGTTCGTTGTGTGGGCGTGACATCTAATCAATTAAGTTTCTTTTCACTGCTGTCTAGGTCTTTCTGTGCTATTCCCTGCAACAGTATGGTTTTTAAGGAACTAATTGTCATTAGCTAATACATTGAGATAAGTATGTCTGTATTTGTGTGTGTGTGTGTGTGTCTGTGTGTGTGTGTGTGTGTGTGTGTGTGTGTGTGTGTGTGTGTGTGGGGGGGGGGGGGGGGGGGGGTAAGTGTGTACATTACGTGGATGGGTGTGTAATCACAGAAGGTTTAATGAGTCCTACATGAGCCCCTGCAATTAGGGCGGGTTGATGCTGGCTTCCGTTCACAAACGGCACCTCCCTACACACACACACACACACACACCCTCACTCACTCACTCACTCACTCACATAGCACAATGTGAAGTAGCATTAGTGATGGGTATTACAGCAGGGATTGAAGAGAGTGACAGTATGAGTTACTACAGGTGCAAGTCAAGGTAACTGAAAACAGGACAGTGGCCAAAATCAGATTACGTAATGCTTCTGGCTATTGCTGACCCACCAATATTGGTACCAAGACAAAGGTTGTATATCTCTCTATTGGAGAAATCTTGACACATCTGAGCAAAGGCTCAGTCTACCCGATCCATGGCAAATCAGTATATTCTGTATAGCAGTAATGTGAGTCAGATAAAGCAAAGTACTTTTTACTGTGGGAAAAAGAAGGGTGGATTTGTTTATAATTTCCTTGAATTAACAGATGAGTATTGATTTAACATTTATCTCCAAACTCATTAAGATGTACTTGTTTGATCTTTGGCCTTTATTGAAGAGGCTTCCTCTCAGCAGGAGTCCCACAGGACACAGGTCTACATAGATTTTTCCCATACTCTGTATGGTTGCCTAATTGCTGCCCCCAGTCTGGGAGCTTCCCCTTTGGCTGAACCTGGGAAGCAGAATACCTGCCCAACAATGGCTGTTATTGTGGGACAAAGCAAGCTTGTGTTCACCAAAAGCTAAGCTCTGTAAAAGCTGGATGTTTTACATTTTAAGCAGAAACAGTGCTAATATTAAATACATGCATTAGGCTTTAAGTGTAAAACTGAATTAATATAATTTATTTGTCATGTTTATTATAGAAACGGGCAGTAGGTTGGAGGGTGTTCATTATATCTTCTTTATGCAAAGCAATGGTGCCGATTTCCTAGTTACTTTCATAAAGCCCAGATACTCTCTTGCTTTCAATGAATAGTACATGGATCAGAGACTGATCTTAGGAAATCAACAAACTATTTGGGTCAGAATGTCTACATTAAGTCAGACTGTAAAATAAAATACAAAAAACTTCTGACTAAAGAATGAAAGTTACATGCTGCAATTTAACACTCTGTAATCCCTTGAGAAAGAGGCATCTTGAGAAATGTACAGTTGATAATCTCTTCTCAGGTCTACTTGTGCAATTGTTTATTTTAATGAGACATTTTTCCAAAGGAAAAAATATGTCAGGAGGTCAAATGTTTAAGTAAGGATTCTTGCACACACAGACAGACAGACAGACAGACACACACACACACACACACACACACACACACACACACACACACACACACACACACACACACACACACACACACACACACACACAAAGAACAGAAGACCATTAGGCGGTAAACGGAAGAAGTGCTCTCCCCCTCGGAATCTGTGTTCATGTTTCACTTCTGTGTTTTCCCTGGAGCTCTTTGAGGAAGAGGACATTAACCCAAGAATAACAGGATCTCCCCTCCTCCACCTCCTCCTTTTCCACCCCCTCTTTCTCCCCTCTTTTCATCCTCTTCCTCTACTCCTCCTCATCCTCCCCTCTGCCCCTTCTCTTCCTCCTCCTATTTTTCATCCTGCTTCCCATTTTCACAATTCCTGTTCACACAAATTCAAACTCAGAGATTAACAGTGACCTCAAGTATTGAAATCGTTCCAGATGAATGGAGTGTGTGTAAGTGTGTGTGTGTCTGTATGTGAGTGAGTCTGTGTATGTTAGTGAGTGTGTGTCCGTGTGTGTCTGTGTGTGTGTGTTTGCTGCAGTGATGGCTGGATGATCTGATCTGAGATAACAGCTTCCTAACAATGCACTGAGGGTTTGTGGATGCTGGACAGAGATAGCATGCTAACAGGGTAACCACATGGCCACAAGAACAGGGTCAACAGCAACAGATCTGTGGGCAAAAAAAAACTGTTGTTAGGATGTTGAAATCAAGCATGCGTACAGTCAGAATATGGATTGGTCCTTAGGAAATGGCATCCCATAAGAAAGCCTACAAATTGTAGTCTAAATCTGCAGGCACACTTTTGACACGCATAATACTTTTGTCTACCAAGATGCTTCAAATCAAACTGTGTTAGTATTGAGCCTTTTATACTAGCGTTACGTGTTCATGCATGTGATAACTGTATCTGCTGTAATGTAGACCATGTATAACAGGGTTTCTAAGTGTGATGTAATGTGTTGAGTGGTTTCTCCAGTCAACCAAAATGTCAAATGGGGTGAAAAGATCATTTGAAATGTTAACATGTCATGAGGGACATGTGCTTCTTTGAGGCTCCCAAGTTAGCTGAGTCATTAAGCAGCCAATTGTCTCCTTAGTCAGCTATCTGTGCTTTGGTGTGCGGCAATTGGTCCTCACTCGAGAACAGCCCTATAATTAAGAAGACTATCTGCAAAGTGTGCAGTGTGTGCGTTGGTGTGTAGGTGTGTATGCTTGTGTGTTTGGTACATGCTAGTCCCTTCTCTTTGTGCATGGCTGTGTGTTTCTGTGTGTGTGTGTTTGATCTTGCTATGTGAGAGATTCTTTATAAATAACCAATCCACCAGAGTATTTCCTAAGCTTCCTGCTAATGATATAAGTTCCTCTGTGGAATTCTGGAACAGGATACAGAGGTGCTTTACCATTACAGTTGCTTCGAAACAGATTGTGTCATGACAATAAAGATATGTGTGGAGAAACAGGTTAGGGTGATCGGAAACAGTCATAAGGGACAGGGATCAGTCACATTCCTGTTTTTTATTACAATTTTGTTTTGGTTTATCAATGCTCACTGCCATGTCAGCCCACAAGGTCTACTACTAAGTACTTTAAGGTGTGCTGAAATGAAAGTTATGCAGTAGTATGTTATGTATATACAATACAGTATAATGTTGGACTTTATCTGCCAGTGACTGGTTTATCTAAAGGGAGTGTGTTAAATGAGTTTGGCATGGTGCCAGCACAGTCTCATTATGAGTCTCCAACAACTAAAACCTTTAATATGAATGGGTATCCACAGCTGCAAAATGTCAGCGTGCTTTGAGGCGTAATTACCTAAGGAAACACATGAAGTTGACATGTTTGAGTTGTAATTAGTCAAAAGTGTTGGATGGAAGTAAGCAAATAAGCAACTGTTTACTCCATGATCACTCACTCTGTCCTCTGACCTTGTTCTCTCATGTCTGGGGGAGGGTGATGCACAGCGATGTGACCATGGCGTGCTTAACCTCTTCCTCTGCTCTGGCTCAGTTGAAAAATAATTCATTTGACTTGATTTAAATAGTGGTTCCATAAAATAATCTGGTGTCAGGTGACCTACAGGGGACGTCCTTGTCAATAGTTGTGGTCGGAACCTACTGGGCCATCCCATAATAAAGACATCTCCGGGACAGCTTGTAACATACAGTTCTATATTCAAACTTGATTCTGCTCCCCCTTTCAGAGCAGCCCATACTCAGTGTACCTGTTCAGACATGGTCCCGGCCTTGCACTCATCCCTCTGGTGGGTTTGTAATTTTCAAATCTCCTTTTCCCAGGGTGTGGAAAGCATAGTCAGCATCAATGAGAGGAGGCCAGAGGAGATGAAGGCTGTTCTCTCTGTCTGGGGATAACTGAAACACGAGGGAAAGGAGGAATATCGGGTGGTGGGGGAGAAGAAGGAGGAAGAAGAAGAAGAAAGGAGAGGAAGAAGAGAAGCCTCCTGAGGTCTTCATACGGGATCCAGATTAGCGATGTGCTCCTCCGTCAGAGATGACCTCATCCCTGGACATTTCCCTCTCTCTCTGTCTTTCTCTCTCCTTGTCCCTCTGTCCTTCACCATAGCAGCTCCCATGCTCCCAGAATCGGAGCCGTGAGAGGGCTCTGCAACACACATACCCCCCACCCACCCACCACATACACACACACACACACACACTCACACACACTCACACACGCCTATTATACACACTACAGGTACACCAGTCACTTTGGGTCCTGCTCATGCTGGTTGGCCAGTGCACTGCAGCTCCATCTTCAGCTCTAGATCCAGAACATGAAGAGGCCCAAGCAGCAGACTCAGGCCCTGAGCTTTCTAAGCTTCTTCAGCCGCAAGCCCAAATCTGACCCCAGGCTCGATCGGCCTACTGGTGCCCAGACCAAGGATGAGGTGGCCATTACCCTGACCCCGAGCGAGCATGCAGGACAGGTGAACACTTTACCCAACATGCTGTGTGATTTTTTGAGTGTATGCAAGAATAAAGGTGTATAATGTGTAGTATGTACCATGTGCATGAGTGTAGGGCTATCAGTCAGTTGACAGATTTGAACCACAAGATGATGTTGATGGTCATGAAGTTAGCACAGTCTTTCTGTAAAATGATGTATGTCTTGTTTGATCTATCTTAAACCTAGGCAACAGTAGGAGTGTTTGTCTGTGTAGTTATCATAGTTTTTCTGCTGCAGTAGATTTTAACAAATAGTTTTCTTTTGGTGGAGTAACTGTTGATCTTGGTCCACTTATATATGGAAGCTTATCCCCCCTTCCCCCCTCCCACCCAGCTTTCATCCATTAGTGTTTCTGTTTAATTAGCAATTATTGCTTATTCTGTTGCCCAGAAACAGAGAAGTATAAACGACATCAGTATGAACAAACTCAGACATGCGTGTGCAAACGCACACGCACGTCTGCATGCCCGCACACACACTCACACACGCATGCACACTCACACACAAATAATAATAACTATTTTAATTATAACTGATATGAGTTGCTGACTTTACCCACGAATCTCGCATTGTTTGAGCAACTCAGAAACAGTGGGAGGTAAACATACAGCTCTGAAATTAGTGGGTGAAGTTTTCAGATATGGTCGTTTTTACATGTTTAGATTTAGTTTTCTGATTGCAGATGACAATACTGCTATATGTCTCATTGACAGGACCAGAACATCACAACAGAAGAGAGCGGAGACATTGGAGTTTCTGGAACAGAAAGAGCTGGAGGAGGGGGAGGAGAGGGATGGGCGATGACAAGAGGTGAAGGCGGAGCCACCGCGGAATCTGGGGGCGGAGTCAGCAGTGATTCCACTGGTGTCCTGTCCCTCTCCTCTTCCAGCCAGGACCAGCTATTGGACGAACACCTAGAGGAGTGTCCTCTGTGCCTGCTCAGCCAACCGCGCTGCCGTTTCCCACGTCTCACTTCCTGTCCGCACCGGGCATGCTCAGACTGCCTGCGCCAGTACCTTCGAATCGAGATCTCAGAGAGCCGGGTTGGCATAGCATGCCCACAGTGCCCCGAGGCCATGGCACCACTGGATGTTCGCGCCATCCTGGACGATGGAGCACTGCTGGAGCGCTTCGAGGAGTATCAGCTGAGACGCTTTCTGGCGGGGGACCCCGACACGCGCTGGTGCCCGGCACCAGACTGCAGGTGAGGTTTCACCTTTTCTAACTTGTTTCCTGACTGTTGTGTATCTTATCTACATACTGATGTCTGTAGCATCAATCATCCTGTCTGATAATTGGTTTACAAGTCATGGAGGCCAATTCATATTTCATTATTATTTCACAAAAATTGTCTACTTACCTCATCCATTTGTCCATGATGGCCCCCACAAGGCCCCTGCATCCAGGCCACCACAACACTAATCTTCCTTAGTTCTAACAGAGTATTAATTGATTCACCCCAATTACATACTGAGTCAGTCTATGAATTAAGCCAATTACAGCAAGTCATTTTGCTGTCATCTGTCAGATATCTCAAAAAATCCGCTGACAATGACAACTCATGTACCCTTATCCTATTCATGAAGGGAGACAGAACAACAAAAATTGAAACATTGAAGCCCATTGTCTTGTGACAGTGCAGCATCTCTTTGTTCTCAAGCTACACTGAGGAAAGAACCCTCATTCCGCTGTTTTGTTGTTGCTGGAGACACACTAGCATGATGGAGCACATATTAGACATGCATCGCCATGGCGCCCAGCGTTGGGTGTCCAAGGGAGGGAAACAGGATAGGGCCGCTGATGGGAAGTCACGATGGAGAGAGCGTGTTTGTGTGTGTGTGTTTATGTGTGTGCTGTAGTGGGGTGGTTGACTGTCTTTGTCAGCCATCTCTATCTGGCCTGTCTGTCCCAGTTCTCAATGTCTGGTCTGCTACATTCTGAATAGGCTGTAGGGCTGGGGCTTAGATCAATACTCCAATTCATCTGGCATTGCGGCAAATTTACAACTTGAATTACAGACAATAGGCCTCCGGTCTGTGCTGTAGATGGTTGCACGAAGTCTAGTTTTCATCCCTTGTGTCTGAAAAGGCTGGTTTCTCTCTCAGCTCCCCCCCCCTCAGTGACACAGGAGGTATGATGTATGAGAGTATGATGTTAGGTGTAAATCCTGGCAGAGTGCTGCTGTGAGCCTGTTAGATGTGTCGTGTTCCATGACGACACACACATTCCAGAAGTTCTTAGTGGCATGAGCTTAGCAAGAGATTACCATATGTCAACTAATGGTGGGAGGGTGTGTGTGTCAGGGCAAAGTTTTGTATTTATCATGTGAACAGTGCAACACAGGTTATCCTTGGCAATTAAAATATTTTGAATTGGCAAAGAAACAACTGTGTTGAGGCAGACAACACTAAAGAAAAAAGAGAAAATACTGTATTAATTGCTTACATGCACTTCTATGTTCGTGATTTTGTGAAACGTTACAGATTGTGAGAATCAAAACTGCATTTTTAATGGCAATACGTGTGTCAATCTATTTCCGTTTGATAAGCTCTTTTTTTTGTGGAATGACGTGCGATGTGGAGTGACACCATATCACATGGTGATCTGTATATGTAGCAATCCAGTGTCATGTACTGCTAAAAACAATACTTGATTGCATTTGATTGTCAGGGAACCAAATTGAGCCGTCCCTTGTCAGCCAACTGTGAGGAAAATCAAATGCACGTCAAAGATGAACACATCAAGATTTCGACCACTCCCCCGCCCCCCACCCCTCTCTCCAGACGATAAAGATATCACCGCATTTTTGCCACAGGGACGTTTTGATGCTTTCGCACCTCTGATGTGACTTGGTGCTGGTTGTCATGTATGGTACCTTCTCTCCACAGCTATGCAGTGATAGCCTACGGCTGTGCCGAGTGCCCCAAGCTGAGCTGCGGCCGCGAGGGCTGCGACACAGAGTTCTGCTACCACTGCCGGCAGCTGTGGCACCCCGACCAGACCTGTGACCAGGCCCGACGCCAACGTGCCCGCCACACCTCCGGTGGCCACGATGGCTCCACGCTCTACGTGTTCAACGAGGAGCCAGGGGCAGGTACCAGCAAAAATAGTACTTGGCATTTATATATTATAATTCACAGGTACTTCATATAATGCAGATCGGCATAGTATACTATAGTTTCTGTATATACTGTAATACAGGGGTAATACAGGGGTAATACAGGGGTAATACAGGGGTACCTGACATAAAGCAGACAGACATGAACAGAGATGACGAGATATGACACTAGAGGTTGGAATGATGCTTCCAGTGCCTCTTTGGTAATGAGCCGTAAGGACGTACTGTGGGATTCCAGCTGCTTTCCTCACCCTCCTGGGATTGTCTCTCAGAGAGCTGTTCCTTTTCTCAGGGTTAAGGTTGCAATCCAGGTTGGTAGCCGGGAATCTATGAAGACCTTTGTGTCATTGCCTTTCAGAAAGGCACACAACATCTCAACATTGGTTATCCTTGATAAACATGAATGTGATATGTGTTCTACGACTCCTTCGTCTGCATGGGGCTCATGTGCAGCATGCTGATATATAGCTGAAAAATACAATTTGGTTGGATTTGATTGGTGATGTCCTGCTGTGAATCTGATTGGTGGATTAGATAGGTGGATTTGATTGGTGATATCCTGCTGTGAATATGATTTGGTGGATTTTATTGGTGCTTTCCTGATTCTGTGTTTCTTGCTGCAGATGGGGAGGAGATTAAGGCGTGCCCTCGCTGCAACGCCTACATCATGAAGACCAATGACGGCAGCTGCAACCGCATGAACTGCACCGTGTGTGCCTGTCAGTTCTGCTGGCTCTGTATGCAGGAGATCACCGACGTGCACTACCTCAGGTAGATAAACAGCAACCATGCACACAAACACACAATCTCACAATCACACAATCACACACACAGCATTTTGTATTATATGCTTAAAAACAGAGCAGTACATGTCTGCTGGGCATTTAGACTAATATCTAAGTCACCTCAGCAAACACACTCTTATAGCCCACATGGTAATTATCATCTGTGAGCCCTAGGTTATCACTTTCCCATGGAGTATACTTTGTGTTCTTTGGACACAAAAATAAAACTGCCTCAGACCAGGCCCTGTCCTGCCAGTTTCACTGCAGTGTCCAGACAATCTGTCCTCTGGTGTTGCGCAACTGTAGCACTCTCATGCCACATGGATTGGCACATGTTTCAGGCTCTGAACTAACTTGGCATCGAACACGGGGGCTTGTTTGGCTTTGCAAGACTGCTGGTCTTGTAGAAATACGACAGAAGAGGTAGTCAGCCGTGGATGTCTGTGCGTGTATGTTTTTTCTGCACTACCTTTACTGCATGTTGAGTTTGGGGCGACATTGATTTTTCCATTCTTGGACGGGAGCCAGTGCTGACTTTTCATCAATTAATCAGCTCTATCTACATCCATGTTCCAGGGTGCTGTGCTACCCAAGTGTAGGAGATTGGCTAGGACTGGATTTGCTCGATATACAGGAGAGCCGTGTTGTGCTGGCTCAGTGCCATGTGGAAAGTGTTTGTGTATGAGTGATGTGTGTGGGGGGGGTAGTGCACAAATCACACACACTGGCTGTGTGTGTGACCTGTTTAGGTTTACACATGCATGTGACTTACAAGTGTAGATGTCGTACACGCCTCTGCTCTCCTCTCTCTATTTGTACTCTTTGCTTTCCTCTCTCCTCCCCACCCTTTTCTACCCTGTCCTCCCCTCTCTTCTCTCCTCCCCTCTCCTCTCCTCTCTCCTTCTCTCCTCTCCTCCCCACCCTCTTCTCCATGCAGGTTGTACCCTTGTCTGTCCTACAGACAGCTTCTCTCTAGGAATGAAGGACAAAGCTTTTAGCATTTCACAGCAAAACCCATCAGTCAGGTTCTGTTGCTCCAACAGTCTAGAACCGTGTTATGTGCCCCTATCACTCTCCTGTCTAACGCATCCCCCAGCAGAATGTGACATT
This sequence comes from Osmerus mordax, assembly GCF_038355195.1. Lineage (NCBI taxonomy): Eukaryota > Metazoa > Chordata > Actinopteri > Osmeriformes > Osmeridae > Osmerus > Osmerus mordax. The sequence continues at coordinate 8,003,564 of NC_090057.1, read as the reverse complement.
TGCTATGGCAATTCAAAGTAATACTGTGTATGTAGAACATTTGCATGAAAACAAACACACTGTTCATGTTGCAGTGTTTTTTTGGATTTAGATCGACATAACAAAATCATAATATTGTAAAATATATTTTATGATATTATAGTATCATATTGTTATTTGATATCCTTTGTTAGATGAATATCGTTTTTATAACAGCTGGGGTTGTCATATAGAGCCCTTAATCTGATCCTGGATCATTGATCCAAAGCAATGTCCACCTGCCGAATTGAAAGTACAGTGCCTACAGAGGACATAAATCAATCAGGTTGAACAGTGCAAAGAAAAAGAGATGAAAAGTATGTATGATATCATGCAGAGATGGTTAGATGTGATGTGGCAAGTTGGACAGGAACCAATATCTTTCCCTACATGTTTTGTCCTTTTTCCTTACTCGTCTACTCTTTTTTATTCATCTGTCTGTACAATAATGGAGTAGAGCATTATTGCCAGCCTGCCAGTGGTCAGGCTGCCATTTGGACTGGGTGGGGTTGTCAATCCTCTGTTACATAGGCAGGTCACAGCCCCACTGTCCTCCAGCTAACGCCATCACAGACAATCCAGGGGTGTGTACATGTGTGTGTGTGTGTGTGTGTGTGTGTGTGTGTATGTGCTGCTGTCATTTAGTGGACATTTTTATGACTATACATAAAATACCATAGTTCTTTTTTTAGTTCTTTTTTTGCAGGACACTTAGGCCTGACATGAATTTCTGCGTTTTTCAAATCACGTACTATTTCTATCTTGTGTGTTTACCTTTTCATTTGATTCAACATAAATGCATTAATCTGTCCTCTAAAGTTTTCCCCTTGTATTTCTGTCTGTGTTCCTTTTGTGAGTGTTTTTCTCTGCATCATATAAAGCACTTATGAAGATGTGTTTTCTAAAGACTTCCCCCCTTGTGCTCTCTGCCAGTCCCTCGGGCTGTACCTTCTGGGGGAAGAAGCCCTGGTCTCAGACACGGAAGGTTCTGTGGCAAGTGGGCATGTTGCTGGGGGCGCCAGTCATCATCTCCCTCATTGCTGGCATCGCCATACCCGTCATCATCGTGGGCATTCCCATCTACATGGGTCGTAAGGTACAGTTCTTTCATTTTCACAATGACAATATTTATGACAGAAAGAAGGGCCTCAAATCTGCTAGTTGCCTAAACCCTTTCCCCCTTGTTAAAATGTTTTTTTTTGGTTAAAACAATAACATTCGCTACAATGCCAGATTATAGTTTGATATGTAGCAAGAAACCCTTATCATCCTGTTTACAAAGGGAAAGGCATTTTTTTGAAAATATGACTTTTTCCTCCATATGCTAGTTACAGCATTCCCATGAAATGGAAGAGGGATCTATTCCATCTTGTCTCTCCTTTCAGGTCCACGGCCGCTGTAAGAAAAACAGCATCTCAGGAAGCAAGCACTACTTGACAGTGGCGAGTGGGGTGATGATGTCGGTGTTCGTGTCACCTGTCATTGCAGCTGTCACTGTGGGTAAGGAAGAAAAAAAAAGAGTAAAAGCTAAAGCGATGCAATTAGCATTTTACGCCACATTTTATTATTCTTGTCTCATTATTCTTGTCATATGAGTCGTACAATGACCAAGTACTGAAATAACAGATTCTTAAGACTACTAATATGACAATAATTTAGTCACGCCAAATGTTGTGAAAGTTTCAATTTGTTACGAGTTCATCAGTGTTGGCCATCTGACCATGTCACATGCCACACGTCCTCAGAGACGAACAAGAGCAGCTTGTGTTGGACAGCAAAAGGGATAAACATTTTAGACAAAAACAACACAACATTGGCCTCAAGACATGCTAAACGTTGAGCAGATCTCAGTGAGGTGAGGGAGCCCCGGCCAGAGTGCTGAGTCAGAGCTTGTCTCCTGTCCAGAGAGAGGCCCCAGGATCTCAGTGTTCTCTCTCAACCAAGCCCCCGCTGGCGCTCAGGGCTCTCCATCTGGGAGCTGACACACACAAACACACACACGCATGCAAAAACACACACACACAAAGTGTGTTCACAGACATACAAACACATTGTGTACACACACATATGCTCCATTTATTACAGTCATTTACTATACACATCTCTCTCTTTCTTTCTCTCTCTTTCTATCTCTCTCTTTCTCTCTCTCTTTCTCTCTGTCTCTCTCTCTCTCTCTGTCACACACACACACACATACACACTCACATCCACAGATGGTCCATTTATTACACAACTGTATACATATCCATTTCTCACATACACAACACTCCCCCAAAATGCACACACACACACACACACACACACACACACACACACACACACACACACACTTCCTCTTGTCCACACAGACTGCAATAGCCCTATGCACACAGATTCATGATGTGTCACCTATCCTCAGACATGTCGGTCTCCATCAGAAGGCCCCTCTACCCAGGAGGAAATATCCTGGCCTCCAGCCACCCCGGCACTGTCACCACCATCTCCACGCCATGCACTGATGGGCCCACGTTAGGCACAGTGGCGGCACTGCCCTGTCCCACCTCCCTTTTTCCATCTCCTCCTACATCCCTCTCTCAATTTCTCACTTGGCCCTCTCTCCAGCTCCCGTGTGTCTTTTTGCATTCTGAGTCTGAGCCATCATTCCTCTTCTCTCTCTCTCTCCCTGCATCTCCATCCCTCTCTCACAATCCTCCATCACATTTCTCTCTCTATCTCTTTCTCCCTTCATCTTTCTTGCTCTCTCTCTCTCTCTCTCTCTCTCTCTCTCTCTCTCTCTCTCTCTCTCTCTCTCTCTCTCTCTCTCTCTCTCTCTCTCTCATTCTCTGCAGCGGGTCAGTGGTGTCAGAGTTTCCCAGCTCCAGTGCTAATGCGTTATTGCTGGCCCTTTGTCTCTGATCCTGTCCACACCGTCTCTCCCAAATTCCTGACTCATTCAGCAAAGCATAATCATGGTTGATAGGGACTCGTTTGCAGTAATAATATCTGGGTTCAGTAGTTGTTTAAGTGTTTGATAAACTCTGATCCTGGAGATTTTGAACTGAGTTGATTTGCAATAGATTTATGTCGTTAGCTTCTCTTTTATCATGAAAGATCATACATTTTATGTGAATTGGGTTTTAACGATAATGTTAGCTGTGTCAAACTAGTGTTGTTAGCACGTGAACTTTATGGTTGTCTACGAGGAACATGCCACTCCTCTTCTGGTGGACAGCAGTGATCTGCGCTGCCTTCATATCACAAGCTTCTTCTTTCTTGTAACAAATACTCAGCGGAGAAGAAGCGGGGTAGATGATACAAGCGCAGAGCACACTTTTATTAGAGGCACATGCAGAGCAGGCAGAATGCAAAAATGATGCTAGGCAGAGTTCGGTACACGGTGAGGCAGGATGGCAGGGCAAAGGTACCAGACGACTGAAGTAGATGAATCCAGGGCAAAAACTGTCCTGGGCAGGTCAAAAGGGCTGGTCAAATACAAAGAGCAGAAAAGGATGAGGCTCAAACAGTAGGCAGATAAACCGGTCCAGGGGTCATACATGGAAATCTAAAGACAGAACAAGGGAGGAAATATAAATGGCTTGGTAATGAATTCTACAAAAAACAATACCTCACAAAGCACCAAGGGCAAATGGGAGTACTAAATAGAGGGTGCAAATAGGTGACTCAGTACTCAGGTGACTGTGATCTAAGAGTAGAAATTGTGTTCACGACAGGCGGGTTGTGTGTGTGTTTGAAAAGGAACTGCAGGTAGAGGGCGTGATTGAGCTGGAGGATGATTGAGGGAAGACCTAACATTTCTCATGAATGAATAGAGTTACAGTTGTGTGCGCTGAGTTGGTGGTGATCACCTGTTTCTCTTCTGCTTGTGTTTCAGGTGTGGGGGTGCCTCTCATGCTGACGTATGTCTACGGCGTGGTCCCCATGTCGCTCTGTAGGAACGGCTGGTGCCGGCCTCAGACCGAGCCCCCTGACTCTCACAAGATACAGCTAGAGGACTTTGCCAGCTGTGAGTAGCCTTCGCTTTCCCAATTAGAGGTTCTGACATTGGAGGCTTGACCATGTGACAGTGCTACAGTCTAGCTTTGCTATTTGTCTCCTAATGGCCAGTTGGCAATAGTGAAATTCATTAATTAATGAGCATCTGGGTACAAACATCTCCATTGCTCTTTAACTGTCATGTAGGTTTTATAAGGAGAAAATAAAAACGCTGTACGGTATAAATGTTTGAGATTGAAATCAAGACAGTTGTGATGATGTTTCCAGTATGGCCTGTTCTGATGAAGTTCCAACTTCTTTTGAAGATCTTCTATTTTCTCACGTAGTCAGTGACCACTGGACGGGTCAGACCAACCCTGCGCTCAGTGACACCAGCGTACAGGAAGTCAGAGTCAGTGTACAGGAAGTAGGCATGCTACCTAGTACTAGCTCCACCTCTCCAGAGCAAGACAACAGTGTGGGATTGGACGAGGTGAAACGCCATGGATACACCCACCAGGACAGCCATTCAGACTGTGAGGTGATGGTGACTGACTGCTCGCCCAATGACACACAGACTTTTGCCTTGCGGTAAGTGTCTCTCCTCTGCTTTCTTGTTTTGAGGACATTTCCTTTTCCCTTTTTTGTGTTAAGTAAAACATACTATAAGTCTGAATGTAGTACTTATGGCTAAAATTGTTTTTATGGTAGTTTCCCTCTATAGTAGTCAGTCTAAAGCTCACTGTAATTATTCTTTAAAAAGCTCACAGGAATGAACAACCTTGGGTGCCCATTAAAAAAATACAGTGCCAACACAAGTCAAACTGTTGCTCAGTCTTGCGCGTTATATACCAGAGAGAAGCAGGTCTGGTTTGGGCTTATTTCAAAGAGCTCTCTACCAACTCAACAATACCTTGATTGAAACATGTTCAGTATACACTATATTGGTGTCATGTGTACTTCATATGCACAGGGAGGGTGCCAACATCGAGGTGCGTGTGGAGATCGAGGCCCATCCCCGTGGAGCCCGCCAGCCTAGCCTGAGTAGTGTCTTGTCCAGCCGCAGCCTGTCGGTGGAGTCGCTGGCTCACTCCCCGTCCCAGTATCAGTCCCAGGACTACCTATGTGCCTCAGAACCGGACCGGGGAGGAGGTGGAGAGGGGAGAGAGGAAGGAGGAGGAGACGGAGGAGAGGGGAGAGAGGAAGGAAAAGAGGAGGGGAGAGAGGAAGGAGACAGAGACAGCATGCCAGTCTTTGAGATGGACAGGGTCTGAAGTCCTGCCTACATTAGGCCATGCCCTGCTTTCACTAAAGGCTCCGCCCACCAGCTGCCTTTCAGCCATGCCCTCTAATGGAAAGGCACTTGGGATGGAGAGAAAGAGAGAGGGAGAGAGAGGGATGGATGGATGGTGATAGAAATAGTGTGGCTGAGTGACTGCGTGAAAAGACACATTTTTGTGCATGTGTGTGTGTGTGTGTAAGGGGGAGTGTAAAGACTGAAGGGGAGTAAAAAATGAATGGTGGGCAAAGAGTGATACATGAGATCTCACCAACAATCCACAAGATAGTCATGAATAACAAACCGAAATGACTAATAGCATGCTAGCTGACCAATGTGGTGGGTGTTAGCATAGTTTTACATCTGCCCTGGTGTGTCCCTTCCTAACACTACTCTATTTAATTATCAAGCCTGTCCTCTGGCTGAACCGTTGTACTTCTAGTGATTTGTACTAATTAACCCGCTTGTCAAAGCAAACTAAAACAGTTAAAAGAGACTCAAAAGCATGATTTGTTTTGTAGGGGTAGCCAAAAGACATGACATGCAGCGCTACCTACCGCTGCCTGTGAGATTATCAGGCGCTTCCCCAAGCTAAGGAGGTGCTGTGAGCCAGTGCGAGGCGAGCGTATGCCACACACATCTTCCTCTTGATGTTGGCTCTGGTGTTCTCAGGAGTGTGGGTCTGATTATGCAAGTCTCACATGAAAAAATGCATGCTTAGCTGTCCAGCCTTTTTTGGTGGAATTTGCTGAAGAATGTATTGTTTGTCAGAAGTAAGCGTCTGGGAGTTGGACCTCTGGGAGTGGGCCCTTGATCCAAATGCTTGTTTGAGTATATTTGGTCAATGACATTCGAGGAACTGCTATCTGGTGATGGTGTCAGCATATGATAAGTGTCACTATATGACAGTGACCACACACTACAGACCACAGAAGGACCATAAGATGATACAGTGAGCATATTGTGAGATGACCCTCAGATGACAATATCTCCTGGTTTGAGATCCTATGTCTTCCACTGGCAGGAATAAGGCGAATATAAACTAAGGGGTCTCTCAGTGATTCGTGGTCGTTTTACAGAGGCCAACTATTATGGTGGGGTGGCACTCTCTCTCTTTCTCTCTCAGATTTGCATAAATGTAGCATATCACTGACAAGCATTAGTAGCACAGCGATTTTCAATTTAGGGCTCCGAACATCTCGAAAAATGAGCTGCTGCATGCCTCCGCTCCTCGCTGTGAATCTGGGATTCCCACCACAACACATCGCAGAGACACCAGCCTCGACCGCTCCGTACTGCTGCTGACAGCAGCCTTGCCTATGTGTTGAAACCAGCAGAAAAACACAGGAGGAAGGCCCTCTCAATCAACCACGGATCACCAAAGTTCCATCGAACAGCATGCCAACTCAGGCTATAGTAACCCTTCTAGATGAATATGACAAAAATGTACTGTTAGGTTCCTGAGTGTGAATTACCTTGGAGAGATGAACCTGTGGGTAACAATGGGTCTTTACATAGACCGTGGGAAGGAAACAAAGACTGAATGAATAAAGGTTTCACCATGAAGGACGAAACATGACCGTGTGTTTGTGTACTTGTTTTTGTTTCTTCAGCAGTAATGACACTTTCCTCCTACAAGGTCCATCTGGATTTTCACCTGTTCTGTCAGACATGACAAACATGCCTTGATGGCATTATTAATAAAATTGAATTTTACAGTATGAATGATATTATGACTAATTTTATTTGTCTTATACGCTATTATTTAGGTGGAAATTAAGTACTTTTAGATGTTGAGACATAATGTAATTCCCAGCATAAACCTATAGAGGGCACCACAACACAACTAATTGATCACTTCAATTGACCTGTAACTTACACAGCCCTCAGAACATTATCACATAACAAAAATTTGCTGTATTTACACAGACATAAACATTCAACATTTTAATTTGAATTCCAACAATATGATATTATATAAAGTATATTATAAAAAACTTCTTGAAGTTATATGAATTAGAAGTTAGATGAATTATTTGGAGCTCATGGAAGCTCAATATGTTCAGATTATTGAAAATCTAATATTATTAGCCTGCACTTGAAGTTCTTGATTGGACCACAACTATTTTCTTAAAGGTGACTGGACGCACATTGCATTGACACTTTTGTTTGTATTCATATGGTGCGTATGCTTTGAAAATTGAACATGTTAAAAACAAAAGCCAGTAGACAATCAGTTTTAACGGTTCTGTAATGAGCTATTTCTTAGTAAAATACAACAAAGAACACTCAAGACCATGGGCGTGGCTGCAGGGAGCGGAACACACCTTTCACTTCAAAAAAACACTTCCCGGTTATCAGTTTCGCAACGGGATGGGCTAAAGGGACTGCGCTACGATCATTAAAGAAGGTAGGGATACGGACAACGAACTCCTTCCGCACATCACTCCTTGAGCGTAGCCAACGGAGCAAACCGGAGGTACCGTTTTCACCTGCTTGCCAACGGTACTGGACGGAAGCTACACCGTAGCATGGATGCTTTGAAATCTGCAGGGAGAGCAATTATCAAGAGTCCCGGAGTTCCGCGGCACACATGGGGAACTTCAAAGCACGAAAGTAAGTGTTTTCTTTATTATTCTGTTGGTAATTGTTTATATTACACTCACTGTTTTAAAGACACAACAATGTAGAAGAAACATGAAAACCTGTCACATAAGAGCATGACAATAGGCACCATGCACCTTACAGGCTATATTGAAGATAAATTGACTACACTTAATTCGAATATATTTTTTAATCATCAATCCTTATAGACGAAATCTTGCAAATTCTTCTATTTCAATGTCTTTTATTTCCGCTCATAAACGGCAATATGACACATTTCCTGGGTCCTAACGCCAATCCTGTTATTACTCTACCTCACGCTCGGTACTTTAGCTTCCATTATGAAGCAATACCTGGACTTGCACAAAATTGAGAGAAGTTTGCTGTTTCTGCAGTGCTAAAGTGAAATATGTGAAGTTGAATCAGGTTTCATAAACGTATAGTGCCAAGGAGTAGAATAGCATAGTGATGATGACCATGCTGTATTCCTTACATGTTTCTATTTTAGAACATACCTACCATGTGCATTAATGCAGCAAGAAAGATAAAAGAATAATGCCCATCCTCCACAATCACAACCAAATACAGAACACTTGTCCTCCTTTCTCTCGCCATTCCCTATTGGTCCTTTGTATGTCAACTTTGCTGCTACTGGACAGTTTATTCCAGTTTGCTGGTTTACTATAGAGGTCAGAGAAACAGCCCTGTGTCACATTATAACAGACAGGAGAAGAGCGAGTTCCGAATCAGAATCAGAATGGGATTTATTCGCCATGAAAGTTTGCACAGACAAGGAATTTTCTTTGGCAGGAAGGTGCATACAATAAACATATAGGGACCTAAAATTTAAATATGTGGACTATCTATACTAAGGGTACATAAACTAGCAGTACTAAGTACTAAGTTGCGACTGTGCTTGAGCTCATAGGCAGCTCTGGCTGTCACTCTGATGTGTGGAGTGTTTGGTTGACGACTTAGTCTCCAGGCAACAACACTTTAACCTCATACTTCTGTGTGACAACCTTCACACTTTTTAAGAGCTCTTGAAATCCACACAGACTAACACAGGGTGAAAAGACCCACGGAGGACGTTTTTGTTATGTTCAGTTTCCCTTTAAACACAGTTTTTATGAAGATACTTTCTAGAGTTGAGGCATGGGAGGCCACCTGGAATTAGAGCATAAGTATACGTACAGTATAGAAACAAGATAAAAGCTACATTTCCTACATCGTCAATCAGTATTTCTGAATACTGCCTGCAGACAGCACACACAGCATCTCAGTAGATGTTACAGACTGACTCATTTAACAGCCGCCATTCAGATGTGCGCAGCAGCTTGAGTCATTCTCCAAAATGAGGTAAATTAATTATTAAACTCAAGTGCGAGCCTGAGGGATTTAGATATGGTCTCAGTGGATTATTATTGCAGCAACTTCCCAGTTGTCCGGGTGTCATCTCATCAAGGACTCTCATGAATTTGAACACAGGCTGTCAAACAAGCTTCTGCCAAGGAGGAAGTTGGGTTTTATTTTGATGACAGGAGACATTGGCTGATATAGTTGTGTGCTGGTTCAGATATGATGAAGAGGGGGAGCACGAGAGAAAGTCATTTGAATTTGGAGGGGGATGGGTTGCTTAGTGGTTGGTAAAATATTTGTTTTCATCCCTGTCCACTTTGAGGACCCCCCAACACGTAACAAGTCAAACTCTAATTTTTTACATACAAGTTGTTAACTTGTATTGGCTTTGAGGAAAGAGGATCCTAGGTCCAGTGTCCAGACATGTACACACGGATTGCCAAACTTTACTGAGGAACAATGTGGGCCTGTGATTTCAGGGGTGCAGATGTATTGCTTTACAGATGAAAGGGGGAAGAATGAGTCTGGATTAAGAACAACAAAATGGCCTGATATTTCATAAGTCTTCATTGTCATAATCAAAAATCAACTTCTATCTTTATCATCGTAATCATACATTTTATCCTCCATGTCATTATTAATGAAAATGTTTTCCAATGAACAATATCAACGAAGGTTCTCGTGGCAGCAGCTTGTCTCATTATCATGCCTTCTAACAGATGATGTCGTCATCCTATCACAAAAAAAACATCCTGACGCATGAGTCAGTTTGACGTTAGTGTGAGCTTCTGTTATCAGAATAAGAATCAGATTAAAAGACACAATGACAATTATTTCCCAGTCATGTGCAACTTCCAGAAGAGAGAAGCAGTGGCTAGCTGTTGAAATGAAACGTCACCACAGGAATCGGGCTGCAAGAAGAAATGTGACCACAGCAGTAGCAGTGAGAGTGACAGCTCGTGTCCAGAAGCTACTTAGCTGTCAATCTGGATAAAGGATGACCTTTCTTTGCCAGCGTGGTGGCAATGTGTCAACCCTGGCAGCTGGGAAGCAAACTGAGTTTAGCACCCTGTGCCAAATATTAATAATCGATGTTATTCGGTGTAGAATGATTCGCTTAACCCTCACAAATAATATCGTTGATGTAGAAATTGGACAACTTTTATGTCTACATCTTATGTCCATAATTTGAAATATTTACAAGGCTATTGAGGATGTTTTGACTGTGAGAAGAAATGTGGCCAGTCTCCAGCAGATCTCTAGCAAAACATCAGGCGACTATAAAACAAGTGACCGATCACCTCATTCAACCGCAGTAATGACTGCAGATTTTAGGCTAAGTGCATTGTTGAATAATTCAAAACGTGCTTGGCCATTGGCCCGGTAACCTCTTAATTATACTCTGCTGTCTGGTCGCTGTGTCATACAAAACAAATATCAAGTCAAAACACAGTCTTAGTCATTTAATGTTTTTTCCTCAATCCTCTGATGGATCTTAATTTATTTGACATTATTGCCAACAATGTTCTTTCAAAACCGACAGGGTAGCCTACTATCAGAGGAAAGTGCTATTGAACCAAATGTGTCAATCACAAAACTAAACAAAGGTTGTTATTTTGTAGTTGGACTTTAGCACAGTGCTCCCATGGTGGGTGATTGGAGGTTGCCCTAGCCAAACCAGCTTAACTGACAGAAAAAACCCCAGTTCCTCTTGTCCAACCCTTTTTCGTCCAAAACCAAAACTACAAGCGCAGCATTTCCTTGGCGGTTCCTGTTGGCCATCATCCGTCGAGGTCACAGTCTCTGGCAGCGCTGAGGAGGACACAGCACGTGCCTGGAGTGCTCTGCTAGTTGTCCTCTTGGATCCTGTCATAGGAAACAGTGGCGACCTTTAGATGTCCCAAAAGGTCAAACCTGACTGCTGCTGGGTACAGGACTGCTTGCTACATGCTTGAGCTTTGGTCCCCAGCATATCTCTGGGGGGGTGGGAGGGAGGCAATGCACGTCAGTGTGCTGTACAGTATATGGCTGCTGGGCAACAGAACAGCTTTTTAGTCCCTGTGGTCACATTTATTATTGTGTTGTTGTTGTAAAAAATAATCCACTGTACCACAGCTGAATCATACAGTAAAACAACATTGAATTTTCAGTTGTGACCTGTTCTGTACATCATCCCCTTAAGCAGAGCTTCACTGAACCTATTTCGCTCCCTGTAATGTCAAGAGGCAACAAATATGTACAGAAGAGTGATCTATAATTGTCCAATTCCGCAATCGCTAGATCAGGAAGAAGGGAAACTTGGGTTAGTGAGCACGCCAGCGGTCTTATGAAACTCGACACTAACTTGACTGAGTGAAGCAAACGGAACTGCATGCTCCGCCCCTCAAGGGGCAATTATCTCTCCCCGAGTCTCATTAAGACACAGGAAGTCATGAGTCAGGGAAATGGCAGCGAGGAGCCGAGACCAGTGACGTAGTTGGGGTGAAAGGAAGAACAATGTAGTGTGATGATGATGGAGAGAGTGTGATAAAGGAGGTGTCAGATGTGCATGACTGTATCACATGGGGCCATGGTAGTGTCTGGAACAAGATGACTATGATGACGATGTCACTGTAGAAGAGATTGGTGTGTGTTGTCCTTCCTGCCCGTGGAATGTTAGCTATGGAACTCACATTGTAGAGCCTTTCAGCCCCTTTTTTTAAAGATATTGTTTGGCCATTTTCAGCTTTCTTTTTTTTGAGAGTGACAGTCAGAGAAAGACGAGAAAACAGGGAGAGAGAGGGGGGATTACATGCAGGAAAGGCCCAGACTGGAATCCGAGCCCCTGCAGTAAGGTCTTAGCCTGTTTGGAACGCAGTCTACCTGGTGATCTAACAGGGCGTCCCAGACCTTTATCTGTGCCAGTATTGTTGATGGAAACCTCTCAGCTTTGTAATTAACAAGAATTCTTTGCTGTTATATGGATATATATATATATATATATATATATATATATATTTTTTTTTTTTTTTTCTCTCATAAGGGCACTTGCCTGCTTTTTTTTGTTTGTGGTAAATTAGTTTTCTGCTTGGTTGCGCTTCACAAATATTGATTTTCAAGCCCAACTGTACATTTATTAAAACTGCAGCACATCATATTCTATTCTTTGCAACAGCTCTATACAGATTTTTACAGACTATTGATTTTAGTTTCGAAGCCCTTGACAGATTTGTAAAGGCAATGCATAGTGTTGTCTAGGAGGAGAGAAAAAGAGATGAGTGCAATTTCAGACCGACCTTTATATGTTAACCAATACAGCAGCGCTTGCCTTTAAACATTATGGGAGTACATTCCTTGAGTACATTTACCCAAATCAATTTACACATAATTGATCTTTGATCATTGCAACAAACTGTATAAAGATGATTTGGGATCTTTGTGCTTACAGTAGATGGGTGTCATAAATAATGTTACTCCCTGTTGTGACATAAATCCTGCTTGTTCCCACACCACCAGTACAAACTATTGTCTCACTCTCCTCACGCTCTTATCTTCTTCTCACCCTCTTCTCTGTCATCTGTCTTTGCTCTTCCAATTCTATTTTCCGTCTTTCACTTCCTACTTCCATCGCTCTCTCACTCTTACCTCTCAAGATCTGTTCCCTCTTCCCGAACCACTCTTTTTTGTGTGTCTCTATGATTCTCTATCTATCCTGGTCTCATGTACACTCAGTCTGACTGTTGAAATCTGCCTGTAAAGTGCACCTCTACATGAAACAAATGGGTTCCCTGGCTTGAGGTGAAGTGAATTATGCAACAGGAGGAAACTGAGAAACACTTACACAAGAGGGCCTCTCTCTCGTTTTCTCTCTTTTTAAATGTGTTCATGCCCTTCACCCACACTCACACATGCACACACACACTCCTGCGTCCTTGGGGGAGAGTTGATGTGCTGACATCATAGCCCTCTCTTTTTGATATCCTTGGCAGCTGTCTGTGAAATGTGATATGCTGTCACTTTAGTGCAACACGCTTTGAAGATGTTCCCATTGTTATTCTGAATGTGTACACAGTCTTTTGGAGTGTTTTTGTTTGTGTGTGCTGTGCGTGTTTGTGTGTGTGTGTGTGTGGGGGGGGGGGGGAGGTTTGTGTCAGTTTGGACAGAATGTTTGTTTGTGTCAGTTTGGACAGCATGTGTGTTGGTCGGTGTGCATTGTGGATGTGTGCATGTGTTAGTCTTCCATTCTCATCCACCAGGAGTCCGCAAATGGGAGCAGCGTTCTGTTCCTTCCCCATGACAGATCACCTGAGATCCTGATACGTCATGTCCCCTTCTGAGCCGAACGACGAGAACACCTCGCCCACAGAACACCACCATGTGAAATATGACCGGGTACAGACAGAACTGCACCATACTAGCAGTACCAGCTGCATGTATGGATGAGTGGAAGGCTAGGAAGGACCTAGACTGAAGAACATAACAAGAATGTCTTATTGCATCTCAGTTAATCATAGCCCTCCTAAACTCTGACAGACTATACATTTGATGTTGGATGTGTGCATCTTCGGTTTCACCCTTGTTTTGAAAGAAAATCTTCTGTACTTAGACATACTTTTCAATAAAAATGCAATACAATAGGAACATAAATCGAAATGCATATTTTGCAAGGAAAACAACGCCTCACCTCACCCATTTAACCCGTGTGCTGCCTTCGGGTCACATGACCCAAAGGTTCGTAACGAACCATCGTTGTTTTTACCCAATACAAAAACAAATAAAAATAATTTTCTTTTAACCTTCGCAATGTGGGGGGTCTGAGACAGCCCGACGCTTAAAAGAAAATGCTTCACTTTGTTTTGTATGCGGTAAAGTTCTCGCAATACGACGGTGGGTCACAATGACTGATAACACAAGGGTTAAAAATGCACCTTTTAAGGGCTAGTTCACCCAAAACGTTTTGAGATCCTGTACATGTTGGCCTTCAGCCCATCTATACTCCCCTTTATGAGCCTTTAACCTCACCAAACTTCCTAAACACAGTAGCTGCTCCCATACACTCAGCAGTAACCCCTTCATTTCCATAAAAGCTCTTGAAACCTGAGTGTTTCAAGGCGAGGCATACAGCTGTGTCAGACTGGCATTCATCAGTCTGATGGAGAGCTCTGCAGAACCACATACCATTAACAGGGATTCCCCTTGGGAAGCCCTCCCCCTAAGTCTCCACCTATTAATGGGGAGCAGAGGAGCTCTTTTTTTGAACAAGATTGGCAGCAGTACTTGGAGGGAGGCTTGCCTCTTCAATGCCTGTCTGAGAGGTGTTTTTATTTCTTTATCGTCGCTACTCTGGGATGGCCATTTTGTTCTAAGCACATGTTTCTGTAGCTTTTTTTCTTGGATCTTTGAATATCACATCCTTTTGATTTATTTAGTTATTGACTGGATTTTAAAAGTTTTCTTAATTGAGCCATTCAATCTTTAGTTTCCAATGATGTGAATAGATTAATAGACGATCAAAGCTCCATTTATATGCAAGTATTGAGATGTTGAGATGAAAGTGACATAAAATTCTGGGGGGAAGATCCATATCAGCGGAAATAAATATAGAAAAAATGGGCCTTGGTTATATTTGCTGCAGTAAACAGTGTTCTAATGCCGGAAAGATTAGCCTTCTGTATGATCACCTCCAGGGTAGGCTTCCCCAGCATGCCCGGCTCTGAATAGTTTAGCTAAAAATATTGTCTAAGCGAGACTTGCCAGCATTGTGCTCTGTTGGTATAGCATATCTCTCAGTATCTACTACATTGTCTGCAGTACTTTTTGCCTTTTATATCCAGGGGGACTGGGCCCCCACAGAGCATGTTAGATGCAAAAATTAAATAAACATGCATTTGTCAGAAGATCTGGGGGTTGCACTCATTAAATAAACTGAGGCAAAGGAGAAATGACACACGGTATTCAAGGTGAAATGGTTACAATCCATGCAGATGAATGGAGTGCATGAATATCCAGTACAAAGATGTATAGACTCTGGTTCACTAAACCTGTGTTAGCCATCAGCTCACGCAATGGAGATTTAATACCAGTTAAATGAACAGTGAATGGACACATGGTGCATGCTGAATTATTTCATTATTCATGGTATGCACTATCATAGGACATTTGTTTCTCAAGAAATCTCCATGTTAAATATACATTTTATTAGCAAGCTGCAAGCGATCACTGTTGAAAGATATTGAAGCAGTTTATGCTTGGCCTGTGTACTAGATGTGAATAGCTGTCTTTGTACATTTTATATGTTTTTCTACAGTTTGTATTGTTAATTGGGGCTTCATTATTGTTCTTTTGCTTAATAGCATAGACAGGACTTTGCTCAATTTCAGCTTGATTCCTTTATCTCAGTCTCACAGCCCAAATAGAGAGAATTTTGAAAGGACAAGCTGACACAGCTAACGTCCTTATTAAGCACAGACCTTGAATGAACAAAGGCGCTGATTTAAAGGTTCTTCTGGTACTTGAATTTGACGCGCACACACACATGCACACAAACAACACACACACACACACACACACACGTACACACAATATAAACCTACGCACACAGACTTAATGTAATGGCCCTTTATGATTCCAAGGAGCTACCCAAGGTGAGGCATTGCCATGCTATACTGTAGGTTGAAGCACACTCTAGGTGAATCCACACAGTATCTCTTTAGTGGGTCAGTGTGCAGATTTCCCCCCCTTAAACACTGACCAGTTGATTTCATTGTGAAGTGAGAGGGACTCAGACCATTGTCTCCATATGGCCTCACCTTATCAGCTCTGACACCTTCAGTGGGAATGCAACCATGACAGGAAGTGATAAATGGTTCCAACCGTGACCTTTGGCGGTCACGTTCAACCTCTATCCCCCTATTCGGAGAGGACACGCGTGCTGTTTGAACAGTTGTTGACGTGCGGGTCCTGCGTTTTTGTATGATTGTTGTTCTATTCTGAATTGACCGTGTGCAGTCCTGAACTAGGTACTGTTTATTGATTGCTGTTTTGGTTGCGTCTGGGTCTTTTGTGTCTACAGCATGTACTGTAATATTACTATACCCACACACCAATCTCACACCGTATCTCTCGTATAGCGTAATATATGACCACAATGGGTGTCTTTCTTCTATATGTACACTCTAACAACCCACAGTGTGTGTGTGTGTGTGTAACCTACACTATGCTACACGCTACACAGGTTTTGCAGATGTTATAGAGAGACATTCAAACAACCCACACTGTAAACATTAGCACTTTACAGCAGGAATAGGCCCATAAATAGAATGAGGGTTCTGGAGCAGGTACAAAGTTCCCTTGTGCGTGAGTGCACACTCACTGGAGGACATACCTTAAACTGTACAGCACATTCAGCACTGAGTTCACTTCAGAGTGGAATGTTTTAGTTGATTTGGTTGTGTGGCTAAAACAACTCATCTTATTATACTATTAGGGAGTCAGATGGCTGAGCGGTTAGGGAGTCGGGCTATTAATCAGAAGGTTGTTGGTTCGATTCCTGGCCGTGTCAAATGACGTTGTGTCCTTGGGCAAGGCATTTCACCCTACTTGCCTCAGGGGAGAATGTCCCTGTACTTACTGTAAGTCGCTCTGGATAAGAGCGTCTGCTAAATGTAAAATGTAAAATATACAATGCAGTCATGTTTTGTTCACATAGGCTTAGGAAGTGTGCGTGTATAGGACTAAAGATATTCAAAGTTCCTGGTCGCGCACTTGTTAAAAATGTTGAATACACTTGAAGTCAGGATACCTGATTAGATCCATTTTTAATCCAATTAAATCATGTAAAAAAAGTTTTTCCCTTTTTTACAGGCCTCATCACACAACGCTTTACAGGTGCATTTAGATTCCAACTACCAAAAACCAACCGAAGACATTTTTAAAGACAAGGCAGAACTACCTGCGATGGGAAAGGGAAAGTGATTATAGAGCAGCCAGTTCTCATATTTTCACACAAACCATTATTTGGGTTGGATAACAGCTTAGGCAGATTAACTGGTTGGATGTAGTTCAAATAGCTATTCTATCCTGAGAGTTTCTCAAGTCTACTGCATGAACCAACTTCTGCCATGTTACTGTTAAGTTCAGTAAGGGCGACTGTACCATTTAAATGTAGAGGCCTCGGTCTGAACTCTTCTAATTAGTGATTCGCTGATCCCAAGCGGGTGTCTCAAAGTGGGAGGGGTCAAGGCCTTTATTTGCATAAGGAATGCATCCAAAAGCCAATTAGCAGTCATCACATACAGGACCTGCCTTTGATCTCTCTTTTCATAATGAGGACATAGTTCTGAGGATTGGTATTGTTTACATATTCATATGATGCAGTTCTGCATCGGAATTGTACAGGGAGTTTTTATTTTTTGTTTAGTTTGTGTTAAGTATTTAACATTTAGTTTTCTGGGTAAGTCCACTAGGAACATTCTTGTTTTAACTAAATCCCATTTGGCCATTAACCAGAAACGGTGAATGTTGTGATTAGAGGCGTCATGAATCCTGAAGGCATGGGATTGTTCTGAGGAGTGTTGGACATATGTTTCTGGATGGTTTGGAGTATTTGCGGGCAGATCTGAGATTTCAACTCCTTACGAATGTCTCCCTGAAACTCCTTGGTATCGTTTCAGCCAAGCACCTGTCATGTGTGATCCCCTGAAGGACAGGACAAAACCAGAGACGATATTCTCTTCTTACAAATTCTAAAGAAAACACTCAATTAACTCAGGGGGCACTCAACATTTCCCTCCTTTTCACATCCCAGACCAAAGCGTGAAAAGCTAATTTCACTTTGCAGTAACTTTTATTTGCTCAATCATGCACATGCCGGATAAATCCAGTCATAATTAGGATCAACAGCAGATAGGGCTTTTGAAGTGAAAGCAATTAATGAAGATTCTTGGTGAATAGAAGGGGGGGGGGTATTTTGAAGTGAAGCCCCTCTTCCTCACCCTCTCTGAATCAACCTAAGACCCTGGAGGGCAATGACTCGATTCATGCAACTGAATAAGTTTAGCGCTTGAGAAGATGTTGCCCTGACAGGACTCCTGATAGGAGCTTACTGAGGGACTGCTGTAAAAGCTATAGTTTCATTGTCTGATCCTACCCTATTGATCAATATAGAAAAAAGGGATTCCATTTTGTTTAAATTAGATTTGAATATCAAATATGTTTTTCCGACAAGGAATTTTAGATTCCATGTCGTACTTTTTAGGGATTGAGGCATCCATTTTGTTGGTTTAGCTTGTCATGGCTCGTCAGTGAATCAAAGCCTAAGAGTATTCAGCTGAAGGGTATTGTACTAGCCCCCCACTGCAGGTTCGGTTTGTCTGTGTGTCTGATGCCTAGCCAAGGTGTTTTGTAATTTAATTGTGGTGTACCTCGCCTTGTTGTCAGACGGCCAATGATAATGGCTACGGATGCCTGGCAACCGCTGTTGGTTCCCTGATACCGTGTCTCCATTCTGCCATTGTTTTTAGTTTTTTGTTGTCGGGTCGGTGGTGGTAACAGTACGTGAGTGGCTCTCAGCTGTATTGGTAAAGAGTGTTGTAGGAGTCACGCATAGATACAGAGAGAGCGAGGAGGGCATACAAATTGATGGAGAGGGGAAAGGCAGAGAGAGAGAGCACATACGTTTCCCTTCTAAGTGTCAACATGACCAGAGCCAAGCAGAAGGGCCAAGGATGAGAAAAGAGAGAGAAGACTGACTGAGGACATATTCAGAGGACTGCCAGGTTGAACAGAAGAATGGCTGGCAAACAGAAGAATAGCAGAAGAAAGAGAGCTGGAAATGAAGAGAGCTAGGGAGTAAGTTGAGAGATTTGAAGAGGTAGAGAAGGAAGGTAGAGTGGTAGAAAAAGGATTGGAGTGAGAGTAGGTTCTGGAGGAGAGAGGACTGGGACTACGGTATCCCCTCCAGGCAGACTCAGAAAACCAGTCCTCTCCCCCCCTCCCACTTCCATACAACCCACCACCATCTTCCCCACATGCCCTATTTTCTGTCAAGGTGGTGTCCTACATTCTTATCAGAAAAGTAAAACGGGGATAGGAAGAGGAAAGGAAATGTATTGGGTTGAAAAAGCAGATGGAAGATTCTGCTTAGTCTTCACTTTACCCTCATACAAATGGACAGTTGTTTAGCAACAGCTGGCAACACGTCAAAACAACTTGAAGAAATAGGTCCTGTGTGCAGTAGTATGCTTTAAAGGAGACATTAGAAGAGACTAGCAGGAAATGCTACTTCTATCTGCTCTAGGAGACAAACTGGTACCTGAGCGGTACGGGCAATTAACATTATGGAAATGAACCTAGCGGTTAAAAGCACCGTGTGTGTGTGTGTGTGTGTGTGTGTGTGTGTGTGTGTGTGTGTGTGTGTGTGTGTGTGTGTGTGTGTGTGTGTGTGTGTGTGTGTGTGTGTGTGTGTGTGTGTGTGTGTGTGTGTGTGTGTGTGTGTGTGTGTGTGTGTGTGTGTGTGTGTGTGTGTGTGTGTGTGTGTGTGTGTGTGTGTGTGTGTGTGTGTGTTGGCACTCATCTGTGTGAGCCTTGTGGGTATGTAAATGCAGCAAGTGTGTGGTAATATACTAGTGTACGAGTGTGTGTATGAGAGAGAAAGTGTTTGTGTTGGTAATTATACCTCAATGTGGTAGGCTCATTTATAGCAGTGGTTGAATCCACTATGGGATCATTTAGACTTTTCCATGTAAATTTAAATCATTAAGCATGGAGCATGAAAAGCCAGCTGGTGACCCATCCATGTTGTGTAGCTGCAGGCACATGTAGTCCTAGTTCCCCAACACACTAGAGCAACACTTGGCGAGGGCTTCCTCCACCACTGAGACATGTTCCTTTGCTCTCGTCGATTATAAACTCAGTCGAGTGTCAAGTGGTTCTAACTTTTAAGAGAAATCATCTCGACAGTAGTTGTAGAACATGTATACTTTTCTGGTAGGTTTTTCTTTTGTTGTATTTTAAGAACGGAGCTCGAAGTGGTAGAACACTTAAATGTCATCCATGCCTCTGTTTCATTGCGATGAAAAATCCACATTGAGTTTAACCTGTGTTCTCACTATAGACCTGTCAAGTGAGCATAAAAGCATTGACGTGCTCTCTCCAAATGCTGCTGCGAAACAAATGTGTGGCCTGGCATTTATTAGATAAAAATGCAAACATCCTCTGTTGCTCCTCGGCTAATCTTATTTCAGGTTCTTTCAAATTACATCAACCTGCCACACAGCAGTTTTTGGGGGGAGTGCCCCCCCCCCCCCCCCCCCCCCAAACTACTCTGCCTTTTTCATGTGTCGTTCCACTGTTTGGTTAAACATGTTCAAATCCAATTAGTTTCACTTTGCTTGCTCCTGTCAGTCTCATTGGCCCCGTCCCTCTGTACTGTATGCCTGCATGTGGAAGAAGACTTATGAAAAATTTAAGCGTCCCCCCTTTTGGGGGTGAAGGGCTGTGTGTGTGTGTGGAGGGGGGGGGGGGGGTTTGGGGAGTGGGGGGGTTGTATTTGAAGGCCTGAAGCATCAACACAAAGCTGTTTAATAATTCATGCGTGTAGTCTGGCGAGGATATGATATGGTCCCTGGTAGTTTAGCGGCGTATCGTTGCAGCATGTTGAAGAAGCGTGGAGAGACATTGAGGGGACTCTGTGTCCTGCAGTTGGGCACAGTCACACTTTTGACTGGTTGGATGAGGCTGCCCCTCCACAGCAGGATTCCAGGTGTGTGAAGGTGGATTTGGCTCCGAGCCACAGGATAGACGGATGCACTGAGGTCAGTTTATCTTTGGAACATTTACGTTTCTTTTGAAGCCAAGTCTTTCTTAAAGTCACTTTGAAGCAAGCTATCCCCACATCATTGGAACAATAATAAACTTAATACTCTTGAAGTTATTCAAAATAATTGGACCTTGAACATTGAACACTGTTATTGTTATAAAGTAGAAAATGTAGACTGGTGATCTCAAACTGGGTTTGAGCTTACCTGGTCTGATTCATTCATCACTGTAGCCTTGAGAACAGCACAATTACACTCCATCAGGACCTCTAAGGGACCTCTGTGGCTGAGTTAACAGTGCCTGAATACAAAACAGTATACAGTACTCTCATCATCCAAGTTCCTGGTTGTGTGACCTTAACTTGAGTACCTCAGGGGCATTCCTTCTCTACTACTTAATATGTGGATCCTTGCTGTTTCTCATCCCAGCCACATCCGGGTTGTCAACCATCCTTCTGAAACATCTGTACTATAATAGGTTGTGGATATGGAACAAACGTCTCCACAATGATGAGACATTGCCAGGTTATACAAAAAAGAACACACCAAAATCACAAACTTTAATCTTTCATTTGAGCCATTTTGTCGGGAAGATGGGATGGGGTGAATAATTTAGAGGTGTAGATGAGGCGAGAGGGAGAGGCGTTCTCTGTTCTACGCCCAAACAGCTGGTCGGGTCCTCACGCCGACAGATGGCTCGGCCCGTGTGGAGCGCTCGCTCGGCCGGCGTGAGGAACTGGCAGAATGTTCGGACGCCTTCACTCCTCCTCTTTTCTTTCACTCTCTCTTTCTCCCCCGCTCCCTCCAATTCTCTCTCTCTCTCTCTCTCTCTCTCGACCAATAACCTATAATAGTCGTAACAAACAAGAACAAATCGGACAAAACCCTGCCAGTTATCTGCTTGACTCTGTGCTGTAGCTGTTCTCTCTGTGGGCTTCTGTGTTGTGTCCAGGTGATTCTCAGGGATATTTGAGGCTCTCAGCATTACACAGTTTACTCACAGGTTCCCTCTGCCTACAGTAACCAGGCAGGGGACAGAACTGGGCTCCACATGAGAGCTTTAACACAGCCAGGGCAACACAGTGTCCTGCTCATGCTTTTTACACTAGGATCTATACCTGTACAAGTGTGGATGATGATTGTAACATTTCTGCCATCTTGTTTTGCTCATTAATGTGCATGTGCCCTGTAAAAAAAATAGATAGTTTGAGAAATAATTATTCCCTATTCAGATAATCAGTACAGTTATTTATGCATAAAATCCAACAGACTTTTTGACCTTTTCTTCCAATCAGAGCTGCCAGAGAACTGGACGGACACCAAGGAGACGTTACTGGAGGGAATGGTGTTTAACGTGAAGTACCTGG
This sequence comes from Osmerus mordax, assembly GCF_038355195.1. NCBI lineage: Eukaryota > Metazoa > Chordata > Actinopteri > Osmeriformes > Osmeridae > Osmerus > Osmerus mordax. The sequence goes on along the minus strand of NC_090057.1, from coordinate 7,981,170 downwards.
GCATGACACTGGTGGGCCAGCCCAAAGGAGAGGACATGGCCACCGCCGCCATCCGCAGGATTGTGAGCACGGTGAGCATCCGGTTACCATGCCGACAAGAAGCTAGGCAACCACGGCCTTGTTATGAGCACGGGTTGAAGTTTAATCTTTACCTAAGCTAGCTGTTAATACAGTGATTGCCCTGTGATTTGATTTAGACAATTAGATGTACATAGACCTACAGACAGGTACTATACATCAACAAGTTACCTTAACAATTTTGTTGTGGAACCCTAACCCTATAAAAGTCCACGTTAACCTTCAATGCGGTCATGCCTTGTTTGCACAGCCCTTGCAACTCATAAGAGTTTTTCCATGTGAATTCAGAATCCCATAATTTTTTCACAAGGCTGGTAGCTAAAGCTGCAATCAAACTGTTCTGTCGATGACCACCCACTGGTATGAAAACAAGCGACACACTTTCTCTTTCTACCTTCCTTTCCATCAGATTCAAAAAAACGAAATTGAACTTCTGTCACATGTACATAGACGCACACACATTTTATTCTGTATCTCGCTCAAATCTCTCTCTTTTATGCTTACTCCCTTTCTCCATCGCAGTCACACACATACACACCACTCCATTCATTCCACACCACCGGCGATGGGATTCCACATAATCTGTTTGAATCCCATCTCAGCAAAGAATGGGCCCAGCATCTAATAGTAAAACCCCCACTTCTCAATTAGAGACCATAGCAAACCTGCGAGGGAGATTAAGATTCAATTGATTTACTGTAGGAGAGTGGGGGAAAACACAAGTCAATTGTCTGCTGCGTTCCCTTGGAAACCAAGCACCTTGAATAGGATTATGGGAACTTGTTTGTTCTGTTTTCATTGGGCTGCATTTTCCCCCTAGCCTTGAGGGTGCAAAAAGAGTTGAAAACCTGAACTTGGCGTGACAGAAACAAACGACAGATTGCTTTTTGCCTCTTGGCAACAGTTGGCTATTAGCATGACAGTATGACTCTGCTGCACTACCCTGTAAGAAAGCCATCCCCAGAGAAACCTTCAGGAACTCTGCTCTCTCTCCTCATCATAGTCCCTTTGTCTCTTGTGTTTGATGCACGGGCTATTGCAGAGGGACAGTGGTCTGCAGGGCATGGAAGCCTCACCAGGAAGGAAGACACCTGTCCCATCGTCCTTAAGATATCCTCTTTCTTTTTAACAATGACGCCTCCTGTTCTCTCCTCTCTGTTCTTTCTAGAGGAGAGCAGAAGTGTTGATTCATGTAAAGACCTAGAAATGTAGTTTTAAACACACACACACACACACATTATCTACAACTTGTTCTCACACTCAAAAAGACCCATCAAGCCTGTAGGGTCTAGACGTAAAGCTCTCATGTGTTCTCATTCTGGCAGTGTGGTCCTGTGGAATAACTTTACAGCACACATGGTGCCAGTGGCGATGCCAGTAGGCACTCAGCTCAGCTCTCCAGCAAGTCGGGTGTTTTATATAAGGACAGGGGGGTGTGTTTCCTGACAGTCTGACCTCCTTTCAGATATCTCAAGTACTGTTGGCTAGCTCTGTTTGTTCTGTCTATAGCTTCCGAGCTATAGTAGGTCTTTTACCGTGTGTGTGTGTGTGTGTGTGTGTGTGTGTGTGTGTGTACAATCAGCAGGCCCGAGCCAGTACCAAGAAGTTCCGTAAGGTTACGCTGACTGTCTCCCCGAAAGGAATCATCATCACAGATACAGAGACCTCAGACCTCATAGAGAACGTCTCCATATACAGGTAATTGTGACATCGTAAATGATGTCTCCATAAACATATCATTATGATGTCGGAGAGGATGTCTTCATATACACGTGATCATAAATAACATCTCCATATAAAGGACATTACGACATTAATAGAGAATATCTCCCTATAATAATTTTGACCTCAAAGAGAATGTCTATGTAAACAGGCAAGTATGACCTCATAGAGGTCTCCATAGATGGAACCTATACTTCAAATAAACTTCTATTATAATGCCACAGTATCCTCTTCCTTATCTAGGTCACTTTGCGCTGTGTCGTGGCTCCCCCTTCTCTGCGTGATTAAACCATACAGCTCTCTGCTCCTCAGTCAAAGTGGGTCTCACATTCGATCCCCTCGCCTGGGAAAGCAATCAGGAAACGACTCCAGAGACGAGCAGACGATTCCATGGCTTCTTTCCTGCTTTTATGATAGTTTTTTCCAATGACTAAGGACAGCATAGCTCGTTTATAGCATCATATCCCGACGAGATAATCAGAGGACTCAGACCAAGGTCTCTCTGAGAAGCACGAAACTAGCTGGGATTTCCCGTCTGTATAAAAAAAAGGTGTTTGAGAGCCTGCAGCCTCTCTGATAAATTCTCAGTTTGGTTGCTCTTCCTGTAACTCTGATATGGAGGAACTTTCTAGAAGTTGCACTGGGACTCCACCCCCCCCCCTTCTGCCATGCAATTAAGAGGATGAGTGTGTGTATTGTGATGTTTAGCAGGCCTCAGGCACTGTAATATAGGCCGGTCCTCGTGTCCTTCAGGATTACAATACGAAACATCATATGGCTGGACTGTGATTATGGCAGTGTTCAGAGCGGGATAGGTTGTTTACGTGTGTTTGTCTGTATGGTGTGTGTGTGTGTCTGTGTTTGTGTGTGTATCGATGTGTGATCCTGTGTGCATCCTGTGAGTTGGTGGGGGGGGGGGAGGGGGGGATTGGGTTGTGGAGGGGGAGGGGGAATGCATCTAGACTCAGGAGGCATTGAAGCATGTTTTTTCTGATCCATGAGACTTTGTGTGTGTGTGTGTGTTTGAATGTGTGAGAGTACACACCCCACTGATCCACCTTATCAGCTAAAACAGACCATGGGCCAGGGGAAGCATCTTCCCTTTCATCCTCCCCTCCTCCCCCTCCTGCTCTGTCCAAGAAGAAATCTCTCCGTATCATGACCAGACTGAGCTTTGATCACACACAAATGTCCATTGCTAATTACTCATCTCTTGTGCCCACTTTAAAGCTGATAGGGCCAGTGTTTTATACCATGCTGGGCTAACAGTGAGGTCAATAGAGGACACATTTTGATGATGGATCGATTAATCATCCAACTGAACTATCCCCCCTATGCTTGCATTTTTGTTTGTGTGTGTGTGAATTAAAGTGTTGCTTGGAATCCCTTTGTTAGGTTAGGTTGAGGGTTTTGGTAGAGTATTCCTTGTCATTACATTTACATTTAGTCATTTAGCAGACGCTCTTATCCAGAGCGACTTACAGTAAGTACAGGGACATTCCCCCGAGGCAAGTAGGGTGAAGTGCCTTGCCCAAAGACACAGCGTCAGTTGGCATGACCGGGAATCAAACTGGCAACCTTCGGATTACTAGCCCGATTCCCATTAGTTGTGTGTGTGTGTGTGTGTGTGTGTGTTCAAGGCAGCTGAGGCTTCATCTGATAACCTCAGGCTATGCTTGAGAGGTTTTAGCTAGGATAGAAAACGAGCTGTCATTGTCTGGAGAAGAAAGCAAGCAGACAGTTGTTGTGTGTGTGTGTGTGTGTAGAGAGAACAGCTTCCTCAGTCCTCTTCATCTCAGCTCTTGGAGAAGGCATATCAAAGCCACATTCCTCCCTCCGCTCGTTAAGGAGCTGATACAATACGCCAGCTTGTCTACAGCTGTGGAATTTTGTCAGTTCTTTTTAGTGTGAGTTTGTTTTGATGTGAGTCATTTGGTGTATCTCAAGTTGGAGGCTAAAAGAACCTTGCCTTATGCATAAACAGGAGTGTGAGGAAGCTGAGCCAAGCTTCAGTGTTTTGGACAGATTGTCAGGTAACATTTAGTCAAGGGATGTTACACGTCACCTAGGTATCTAATACATTTAAATGACTGGTACATTCTGAAGACTGTGTGGGGAAATAAAAAATATATACATTTAGCATACTTTGGAAAATTCTTCTCCCAATCACACACGCGTACACACACACACACACACACACACATCAGCAAACACATCCTGACATGATAGACAGAGCACAGCTATTTTTGACGCACCCTAGGATGTGATATATGCAGACTTCAGTAGGAGAGCATCCTGACCAAGCGTGTCACTGCTCAGATGTGCTCTCCTTCCACTGCTGCCCTACTGACAGAAGAGTACACAGATTTGTTTTTTTTTCTTTTTATTCACATGGCTGCCACATTATAATAATCATTTTTTCAATGACCTGGACTGAATTGCATTATACTTCATGTTCATATGTCACCGAGGGGTGTGTGAATATTGATGTCATTGTATCAAGATGACAGATTTTTTGTGAAATACAGGATTTCTGTGCTTCTACTGAAAAGAGAAATTGAATATGAAACCCTACCATTGTAGTAAGTTATATTTGTTATTTTAATGAAGTTATTGACTTGCTGGAATTGAACTACAGTATAGTCCGCCAAACTATGTTTAAGCAATAACTCTTGAAAGTTTATGATTATATCACAGCTAATAATAATAATAATACATTTTATTTCTAACGCACCTTTCATCTGAAAACAGATCTCAAGGTGCTACAGTTAAGAGTTATAAAACAAGGTAAAACATCAATATAAAATACAATTAGACAATTAAAACTCATAAGATCTGCTAAAAAGAAATGGATCGAAATGGATGGAGCTAAGAGACGTTGTTCAGCCAGATGCGAAGTGAAGGCTAAACACACATCACCATATATAGGACACCCCTCCACCCTCCTCCTTTCTGCTCTCCCTCAATTAAGCCCCAAATATAAACAATAACTTATGCTACACTGCAAGCAAAGAGGGATTCGTGAATGATAGCGTATCTTGGGCGTTCCTATTTGGGTCAGCCCTCAGCGACGCAAACAGCAACAGTTAGCAATCCTGGTGGGGTTTCAGTGCTGCTTATTTCTAGCTTGTTGTTTGATAGAGGAGTTAATGACTTCGTTAGAAGGACTCGTTTGAAGTGGAGCAGTAAGTGGCCACTCCTTGTTGGTTCCCACAGGTATGTGAGTTAGCATGGGCATACACAGATCTATACTCCACAGTCCCCCATAGGGTGGAGGGATAATTTATTAATCCTCTACTATCTCTCTCTCTCTTTCTCTTTTTCTCTCTCTTTCATGATGTTCAATGAAAGCCCCAAACACCTGTGAATTGAAAGAGCTCTTTGATCTAGAATGTTGAAAGTGAAGAATCGACCTTCAGATGTAAATTGAGCTAAATCAGAGACTGAGATTTGCCAAGAAATAAACCCCCTACAAAACACAATTGTTTAATTTTTGGCGTTTTAATAGCATCTTTGCTTCCGATTTATGTGCATGGATACTTTAAGACTCTACCTCAATTCCTTACCCACCCTTTTTGTAATGTTGTGTGCAGGCGTATTTCTTTGTGTGTGTGTAAAGTATGTGTGAACGTGTAGGTTATTTTGTGCGAAACTGGACTTGTTTGTTTGCAAGACAGACTTGCACAAAACACACAGGGCAACCCATGTCAAACATTCGTGTTGCATGTGCGTGAGAGAGAGTTGTACAGTAGAGATCAAAGAGTGCTCTGCAGCTGAACCTAATTGGTACTCTGAGCAGACAAGTGATTGGCGGAACATCCTCTGAAGAAAAGGAACTGAACCTGAACAGTCACTGAAGCATCCTTGGTTTACCCTTCAACCTCCTGTCTGCCCTTTTAATAGACCGGGCCTGTTGGAGTATCATCAGCACAACCACTCCCTGTGAGTCGGCTGATCTGGACACCGCTTTAATCAAGGGTTTATATCAAACACAGAGCCACCGAGAATGAGATATTCCTCTGCTTCTCCATTCTCTATTTCTACTCCTCACCTAATTGACACACGTACACAGTTCCTCATTAGGAACATACGGAGACCTTGGTAAGGAACATACAGGGACATTGTTTAGGGACACAGGGATATACAGAGACTTTGGTTGGGGACATGCAGGGTATTCAAGATTATAACATCAACCTCTTGATTCTAGAAAAGCCTGAATTAATACCACACTCCTCAGCCCTGTCATGTACTGTCAGTAGGATGATCCAGTGGCTAGGTTGTACCAAATGGCTTTTAGATGACAGTAAAACAAAAAAATGTCTTGATGCTGCGATCATAAAGTCTGTAAAACTAGTAAGATAAAGGTCAAACGATTGGAATAGCATGTCTTGATCACTTGAAGTGTCGCTACAGCTCAGAAGGTTGTATGATTTTCATTATAAGACATGAAGCTGTGATGGTGATGTTGGGCAGTTCTCATGTATGATGCTCATTGGCCAATTTTCATGGTAATTCTCTTTTCAGTCTTGTTCAGTGAAACCCATCTGTGATATATCATTTGCATATTATTCATGACCTTCCCTCAGCTCAAGCTGTGATTGGTCTTTAAATGCATATGCAACAAGTATGGAACAGCAGAACCAGGGTATTCAAAAGCTCAGAACCCTCAGAATAACCTGATGCAATGATTGCATTATAACGTAAATTGCAATGTTATGGCCTCATGTTGAATTATTTTGTCACGTTTCTTTTGCAGAATCTCTTACTGCACAGCTGATAAAACTCAGGATAAGGTCTTTGCCTACGTTTCCCAGAGTCAGTTCAATGAAACCCTGGAATGCCACGCTTTCCTGTGCCAGAAGAAGAAAATTGTAAGTCTCCTTCCACCATCTCAATCTACGATGTTTTCTCTTCCAAACTTCGTCCCTTGTGTTTGATAATATAATACACGTATTACAATACAATTAAGTCAGATCTTTAACAGTTGGAATGACAAATCAGAACTTTTTTTTATTAGTTAATCAAATTTCCCAAAAGGGTAGTTGTTGAACACATTTTCCCATGAAAAGTAAACTCATTCTTATAGTTATGCTGTTGAATGTATGCATTCACAGGGCAAAGTTCCACTCATTTGTTTGTTCCTCAGGACACCTACTCAACGTTGGGTGTGTGTCTCCATCTGGTGGTTGTTATAAAGTACTTCACTGTTCCCTGAGGCTCCTTTTCCTTCTGTGGTTTCCCAGGCCCAGGCTGTGACACTCACGGTGGCTCAGGCCTTCAAAGTAGCCCTGGACCTGTGGGAAGTCGCTCAGGAGGGTAGGTTACTTTGGTGATTTATAAAATCTTTGAATATTTAAGTATACCTTGTTTGTCCTGGTTATTTTTAGCTCTCCTTTCAGGAAAGTATCTTGTTATTTATAAGATCTTTGCATTTATGAATACCTCCAAGAACTGGGTGTCTGAGTTGAGGATTCATTCTCTCTGGCCTCAGATAAAAGCAAGAAGGCGAGGAGCTGCTGCACCTGCTCTGTCGGCGAAGGCCAGACCGAGACAAGCACACACTGTGTCTCAGGTAACTCAACTAACAATTGATTCAGTTACTGACTGAATTATTTAAAGGTAGATGATCCTCTTAATGTCATCTTAATATGCTTATGTTACACTAGTTCACTTTCTTCAATGCATGCAAATTAGCAACTTTTTCAATGAATACATTTACATTTATTCATTTAGCAGACGCTTGTATCCAAAGCAACTTCCAAGATCGAGCTTTACAAAAGGTGCATAGGTGAATGATCATAAACAACGAGATAGCCACAAAAAACATTGCGGGAAGCCAAAACATGATCATACATTGTGATAAGCAATCAAGTGCCAATGAGAAGAAACATAAGAGCAAGTAGTTAAACAAGTTACAAATTAAACAATATGAACCTCAAAAGTGCAAGAGTGTACCTGTAGGAAAGCAAGCAACAATAATATAATTTACAGAATACATTTATATTAACTTTTAGATATACAATAAACACTATGGCCCAGTTTCCCAGACATGGATTAAGTGAGAGAAAAATCCAGTGAACATCTCAATAAAAGAATATTTTAGTCTAAGACTAGTCTAAATCCATGTCTGTGAAACTGTGCCGAGATGGCCTTTTCTATGAATGCTGAAAATGCTCCCTCTAATAAGAATCCTGCTGTAAAAAGAGACAATCCACCGTCTCAGCCCAGAACTTTTAGTAATTATAACCAATTCGTTCAGCAGTAGCATACAGCCCAGCAGTTGCAATGACCTTTATATGGATTGGTCTAAAACGTCACTGTTCCGCTCCAGCCCTGGAGGGGGTCAGAAGGGCTGTGAATTCCCTGTTCATCAACCACACTCTGACAATCCGCAAGTCATCTTAGTCAAGACTGAGTTATTTTCTGCTCCCTTTCCATTTCCCAATGGTGGCTTCACTCTGACAAATTCTTATGTTGGCCTGAAGCGCTCCAAGTTGAACAGGAAGTTTAACTTTCTGCAGTTTTACATTCTGCCTTTGTGGACCTGCAGACTGGAGCACATTGAAGGTGGCCATGGACTTTACTTAGTGTCTTTTACAACAGAAATACAAATAATGACCCTCTGATTCTATCCTCTCTTCTTTCAGACCCAGAGAAACACAAGCCACAGGGGGTGGAGGAGAAACTCAGGCGGCCATATCTCTCCACATCCCTCAGCTCGCCCTCCCCACGCAACAATCCTGCCCGGAGACGACCAATCAAACACGATTCCTGGGTAGGTTGTGACCTTGGTCTGCTGACTGCTGTTTAAACATGATAACCAGACCGAATATGGATAAATCCTGTGTATCTTTGTCCAAGGTTGAACTGAAATAGTTCTACGATATTATTTATGATAAAAATGGCAGGATTTAAAATAAATGTGTATGAAATGCTTGTGGCATAATTGTACATAAATATGTTTTACAATTTGATGTTGTGCCTTACCAAACTGTGAACACTGGATGGCAACCTTCTCTTCAGAATGTTTTCATTCAGCTCTCCTGAGGTGTACATGTAGGGTGTAGCCTGAATGGGTGGACTTTTTTCCTCCTTTTAACCGTACAGTTGGTCTAATAATGGAACAGTCTACTTGCAATGGGGCTGCCCTGGGATACAAAATCAATCTCCCTCGCTCTTGCTCAGCTGATGGGCTTCTCCACTTTGTATGCTTTGATTAAGCCTAATATCATCAGCCAGTCCATCTCAACATGATTATAAAGTCTCTCTTTCTATTGATTGAATTTAATAGTATTTTGCCATTTGAAGTCCCTACACGTATCCTTGTCCTCTTTTCAATTGTATGTGGCTTCTGCTTCCTCTGCTGACTAGAGAATATAAGGACATTTTATGTGGTCCAATAGGATGTATTGAACTCACAAATGGAGTGTGCAATTTCACTGTGATAGACCATTTTGTATAGAATATTGATCTAGAAATATCAGTCTCGTTACAGCAGGCTATAGGTATTCTTGTCTTCATCAAAACTACTACCTCATTTTTGCTCTGTAGGCCAGAAAGGATTTGCAAATAATTTGATTTTGCACATTGATTAACTAGTGTGAAACCAGACATGTCATACAGAGAGCTGTCATGACGACTGATAATGCTGTACCACAGCAGACGCACACCGTGCTGCACTGAAACGTGTGTTGGTGATGAAAATAGTTTCTAATCGTGTTGTGTATCCATCCACAGGATGTGGAAGATGGCCTTGATGATGCATTCTCAAGGTACTGTAGACATCAATACTTGTGGTATGTGTGCGTGTATGCGCACAATCTTAGTCATGGCTCTTTTAATAATGTTACTCTAGTTTATTGTTTCAGTGTTGAGTAGCTTCTTATTTCGTATTTTGTTTCTATCGCTAAAAGATAGAACAAACGTGATGCTAAATAGTCAATTTAAAACATACATGAAGATAATGAAGAGATATGTACATGGTGTATTCAATAAACATAAAGACATAAAGTATATACCGGTACACTGTTATGTAGTACAGTGATATCCATTCATGTGTAGATGAAGCATTTTGAATGAGGCAGAAATGGTCAAGAAATTCACCTTCCAACCCCTCATAAATGATTCAAGCTCAATTCGCTGACACTAACAGTCTCTCACACACGCACACACAAACAAACACACACACACTTCCCAAAGAAAGTGCATTCAGGAGGCTGAACGAACAAATATAATTTTCCCTTCACTGCTAAGAATATGACATACTGCTTGTTCATTCAGCATGTGTAGCATTTGTGACACAAATATCAATGAGAGGCTGCCTAGTCTTTCATGGAGCTCACTCAAGCATATTGGCAGAAATTCAGGCAAAGCTAATTGAGTAGCTTTCTAAAGCTTTCTGGAAAAGGAGGAGGGTTAAGGTGCTAAATGTTAACTCAGATAGGTTCTTGGCCCAGTGCTGCAGTATTTTCTTATAATAAGATTCCGGGGTTAAGTTCAATGTTAAAGTCTTAAACATTAGACTCCTGGACAGTCAATGTTTCAGGAGACTATTGGTTACATAGTACACTTCATGATATGGATATTTAGCAACTCCATATTAATTACTCAGGGTCAAAAATATTGTTTATTGAATCTATAGTCATGCTAACCAGTGTAAACCGAAGCCTAGTCGACTATATTTATACAATCAGAGCAATTTCCAAACTGTGGTTAAAGGTACAATAGGTAAGATATTTTAAGTAACAAAATGTGTTGTCCCCTTTTAGCATGTTGTGTAAGCTAATGAGTGCTGCTGTCTAGTCAATTAAGTTTGCGCAATCCTGTTACAGCCAATTTCATTCAGCGAGGCAGGCCTTCCTTCTTGGCGGGTGCGTACGTTCAGACAAGAATTGGGGGCGCTGTTTCTCTTATTTGAGTGTCTGTGCATGTGTTGTCATTATATAATCAGCTGTGAGCCTGTGTCCCAGAGTGGAACATTATTCCTCCATAAACACAGGACAGGAATGGATCCTCTTCACTTTAGCCAGAAGACAGCTCATTAAGCGCAAAGCCTCCAGCTAGCACAGCTCCTAGACGCTTAGGACCCGCTGATTCGGTTATAGAGAAGAACCACAGGGAAGGAAGGTAGAACTAAGAGTAGTTTAGCACATGAAAAGACAGGAGGGTTCTGGATACACTGTTCATGTCTAGCAGCACTGGGTAGTCGTTAAAGCTGATGGTCTGGGCGGAATGGCTTTGTAGTCGATGGAAGGGTGTGAATGTGATTTATTATTTATTGATCGTGTGATGACAGTCCTTTAATTGCAATCCAGTCGTCTGTGGATTGTAACAGTGCTATGGTATGTGTGCTACAGTGGGTGGAGTGAGTCGTCTGCATGTCAGGTGCTATAGGACGACGGAGCACTGCATGTGTCACAGTTACTGTTACATTTAGTCATTTAGCAGACGATCTTATCCAGAGCGACTTACAGTAAGTACAGGGACATTCCCCCCGAGGCAAGTAGGGTGAAGTGCCTTGCCCAAGGACACAACGTCATTTTGCACGGCCAGGAATCTGACCGGCAACTTTCTGATTACTTGCCCTATTCCCTAACCACTCAGCCACCTGACTCCCTACTGTTGCTCGATCTACAAGTCCATTTTTTCCCTCTTACTGATTTTCTTACCTATGCACACACACACACACACACACCCACAACCACACATCTGGATGTGTTCATCTAAAAGCCCCACACTCTTTATTATCGTCCATGTTTTTTTCCCTACAAATGAACATATGCATTTGGTGTTCATCAAGATCAATCACTAGTCCACATGGGGTGACTATGTTTGCTCACTGTTTGTTTTCTTAGATTTACAGACCAGATTGATCTGACCACTTCACTTTTTCAGTGTTTTCCAAATGACTTTGAGAATATCAATACATATTGGTGTTTGGTCTTTCACACTCTTGCAAAGACTGGTGCTCACATTGAATCACACACACTGTACCCTGACACGGTTTTGGCTGTAAAGCTATATAAAAGTAGATTTTAAGATGCATCAAAATGCTTCAATATCAACGCAATGTCAATGCTCTGACATGTAAATTGAATAATTGATGTAGATATACCTCTAAAGCAGAAGTTACAAAGTTTAAACTCCTTGCCTGGCACATTACGAAGCCTGAATAATTCAACCTTGTATAAAATGTGATGTTCTCGTTGCTTTAATTTAGCTTGCTCGCTCACATAAAAAGAATCCCCATTTAGCCAGAGTGGGGTCACACTCAGACATTGTAGATAATGTATTGAGATCTAAAATAAAAATGTCCACAGTCACTGGTTAGTGCCACCACAGCTGGTCCATCTAGCCTAAAACTCACTCTGAACTCTCATGAGGAAGTTGATGAAATCCAAGCTCTCCAGCTGTACTGTGGCATAATAGTTGTCACTTTGTAGAATAGTTGAAGGAGCGCTTTACAACAAAACAATTTGTAATATTATAATAATTCACCATGTATATGATGAAAAGCCTTATTTTGTGCATAGGAATTTGATTTACGATATGAAATGCACGGTGAAATGCTAATCAAGCATATTCAAGAAGAAAAAAAACTGTATATATTGAGTGGAGTGGCCCTTAAACGTGTACTCTGTTTCCAACCTGCCATGCAGCAATATGGATGTAGAGGAGATGGACATGGGTAAGTGAGGTGAGATGATCATTGCATGTCTGATGCGTGTTTGGCATCATACCGTATGGCGGTTAACGTAAATTCATCACTCACCCACCATACACTATCCTTCACTGTTATTATATAACCATCAGACCGAAATGATCATGCAAGTCCAAGCAGGTTGATTTCCTTTGCGGTGGAAAAAACTAGACTTTCGATACACTCATTGCAGCGTTGCATTGTAAAGGGATATTTTTTGGAATTACCAATAGTAGAGGTGGCCTTGGTGGAGCATTAACTGTGGTCTTCCATTTACTGCATGTTTAAAGTGTGCTGGTAAAGTGTGCTGTTATAGTGTGCTGTTATAGTGTGCTGTTATAGTGTGCTGTTATAGTGTGCTGTTATAGTGTGCTGTTATAGTGTGCTGTTATAGTGTGCTGTTTTAGTGTGCTGTTATAGTGTGCTGCACATGTCAAACACACATTAGCTTGTGTTTTTCCCATGCACTCTTATCCCCAAAAATTCTTGTTGGTCTGTAATTCATTTTTGTGAATGTGTCTGATTCTGACTCACTCTGTCCATTTATTACAGTTTGATAGCCTGTATGTGTGTGCGTGTGCGTGTGTGTGTGTGTGTGGCCAACAGGTATTGTGATTCCTTTCTCATACTGACTGTCAGTTTGGCACCTCTCCAGATAGCACTCTGGACCTTTTGTCTCACTCCATCCTCATTATCATTCCATCACTCAAATACATTTTTCACTGTTCCTCTCACTTTCTTTTCTCTCTCATTTGGCTCCTTGGGTACACTCTTTCTCTCTTTGACCTTCTCTTTCTGACCTCTGTCAATTGGCTTCTCTCTCTGCTTCTTTTTATCTCTCCATCTCTGTAAGGCAGAGTTTCTGAGTACATGTACAGCTTGAGTCTCTGTAAGGTCAAGAGGTCATGCAGCGAGGCCCCCTCTGAGCAGAATATAGCATGCAGTCCAGACAGTGGGGAGACAGTAAGGAAAATCATGTACAAATAAGGCTTATGTGATTAACGACCACTTCACCTGTTGAACGTTCTAGTGTGTCAATACACTGACCACTGAAGACCCGTTAAGGAAGCAATTCTGTGCATTCTATATCTGTACTGTCCAACTCATGTATTTAAGCACTCTTGTAAGAGAGAGTCTTCACTCATGCCATCAGCTTGTCTTGAACTGATTGTTTGATCCGGGCCGCTCGACTAATAAACCAAAGTCAACTCCTCTCCTTTGTCGTGACTCCTTCCGGCCTGCCTTCTCCAGAATTTACATCTTATCAGTCTCTCACTTTCTACCTGCCCCCATCTCTGCCTCCTCTCTCCACCTCTCTGTCTTCCAGACTGGCAGAGTCCCGCTCCGGACCCTTCTCTGAGGACGCACCTCTAAGTCCCCTGGAAGCCCAGCTCGATGACCTCTTGTCTCTGAGCAGTGATGACTCAGACTTACGCTCACAACATCGGCTGCTTAACAAGTTGTCCCCACAAACCATGAATACCTGACTGCCAAAACACACTTTTATGCCCTCTTTACAAATGAAAATGCCCGTCATATAATGGTTCTCATAATCAACCTGAAGACTGACCTTCTACAATTCCAACACGTGTAAGGCATCACAACATTAATCTTCCCAAAGAAATAATTGTACTTACATATTTTAGGATTTCTACTGCCAAACATTGTAACAAGCCTTTTTAAATTCCACTAATATAAGATTGTACTTTATTTGAATTTCTACTGTCAGTTACAACTGTCAGTCACTTAAAGTTTTTCCAGTTTATTTATTTAGATGAGATGGAATCAAACTTTTGTATCTTAGGCAGTCAATGAATAAATCTACTTTTCTTACAGTACCTTTTAAGGATACAGAACCTTTAAGGATCAACAAGAACTAAGTCCTACCAACTTTCAATGTTTCTTTAGAACACATTTACAGATGGACATCAAGCTCACATTTCTCAACAGCAATTATTAGATATTTTATATCTGCTCAGTGGAATATTAGCTTCTGAAGTCTGAATAGTTCTCTCCAGTGGTCCAGTTAGGAAACACAAGCTGGTACGAATGCTCAGTGGTTTTTATTTATTTCATTATGAATTATAGATTCCTTTGATCTAGCATGTTGATGCCTTGGTTTTTGTGAAGAACAAAAGGGAACTTGACATATAATCAATCAATTGTTAGACCAGGTTTCTTTCATCCAGTGACATGCTGTACTGTACAACACTCTGGTGTTTCTGTGCTATGATATGAATAGCATGCATTGATCACTGAAGAAAAACAGGACCCTTTGATCTCAGCATAAAGGTTTTTACATTATTCACTTATGAACCTTTTAATGTTTATTTAACAGTAACTGTTCTATCATTACATTTTTGCACACAACATCTAATAATATGCCAGTAACCTATATCTTGTCATTACATTTATCATCAATTGACAGTGACACACTTAATTTTAGCCATATATTTCCCCCTCTATCTACTTATGAGAATGTCATATTTACAATTAAAATGTGTAACAGTTGAGAAGCTAACCTAGAGGTCCTGCATTTTTAGATTGTTATCGAAAATATTCTGTGCTGTATGAAATGTTTTCTGTGCTTCTCATGTCATTGGGGACCTAAGCCCTGACTCAGTAAATGTGTCATTTCCTATCCCTCCTATCCCCTTTCACTTTACTTCAGTGACAGAAAATGCTTAAAATTTCTCAAAAATTATAGAAATATTCTCATCACGTTGTAGCCAATTCTTGAAAAATGGCATGAAATGGCTTTTAGCATTAAGAGCCCTTAATGTGTTTTAACACATCTGTCAGAGGACTATCCAAGTCAAACCAAGGTTGCAATCTTAATTCCAAACCTTTTTCTTTTCTGAATTCAGCTACTAAAGCTTAATTTATACTTAGGTTGCCGACGAAAAAAACGAATAATACTATAATATTTATACTTCGGCAAACAGTCGCCTGTGCTCAAGGTTCGCGTGACGTAAACAGAATCATTTTACCGTTACATTCATAGCTATGGTTACATTGTTAACGCTTTGTAGCCTAGGTGATCAATCGGAGAAACTGACCATTTAAATTTTTCACTATGTGACGACATCCGCGCCAGTAGAAATTTCTCCTGGTAGGCGACACTTCTAAGCGACGGTTAAAAGTGTCGACCGAGACGTCATTTCTGTCGGCGACCTTTTCAAAAGTGTCTGCGACCTAAGTATAAATTGGGCTTAACAGGTCATACAGGTTCATGTTTTCCTTGTACAGTACTGATTTTAACTATTGAAGGTATCAATGTAAAGTGTGTACAATGAAGGACAACTTTATATCCTAATTCTGTATTTTTTCAATGTTAAAAATTGTGTAATTATCTTATGTATATTAGGATATTTTAAATGGTAGAATCAGGATTTATTGTCAGATCATGTGTTCAAGTCTTGTTGAATTACAATTTGTTAATGTAAATTTGTGAATGCCTTGATTTTTGCATTGATACTGTAGGTAGAGCATTTTGTATAACTGGTCAAGTTTCCTACTGCAGACATTGCTTTATTTTAGAAGTAATTTAGACACAAACAGAAAGACACAATTACCTTTACACTTAAGATACAAAATATTTAGATTTGGACCCATATTGATAGAAGTATTGGTGTGAAGCAAGAAGGAGGGAAGGAGGGGGATTCTGGGAGTTGTTGTCATGACTGCAGAATATTTGCAAGGCTTATCAGGTTAGACCATGGCTTAATTGCATTGTTTTGCCTAGACTGTCTCAAATACCACCTGGCTCCCATATGTCAGGGTATGTGAGGAGTGTGAACATTAGATTTACATTTAGTCATTTAGCAGACACTCTTATCCAGAGCGACAGCAGAAGATAACAGCAGAAGCTCTATAGATATAAGCACATTGTATCTCATAAGGTATTGCAGTGCTTTTCTACTACTGTAGCATTTTGTATGAGACACTCACTTGATGGGAAAGGGGGGAAATGTTCCAGTTTCAGTCAAAGGTAAACTAAGTAATGTGCCATGTTGAGTTCAAACTATGGCATTCTCCTCACCCCTGCTACCTAGGCATTGCCTTTCCTTCTCCTGTGGAGGAAATGTTTTTTCTTTGCCATATTAACTTTTTCTCCTGAATCCAGTCCAACACCTGGTGTTTGTGTGTGTGGAGTGTGACTTCCTCTTATTGCTGCAGATTTTAAGATTGGCTGTTTTCAATGTCTCTTGGAGGACTCGGAAATTGGATTTTAAAATGTGTAAACACAAGGGAAGTTAACCTAACCTCTATAGAGTACCAAAAGTTGACTTAAGAACATGTATTGATTTTTGCATTGTAAGCCAGACCATTTACAGTTGAACTGCATCTTATTTCAAATGAATTATTGAACTCAGTTGCATGGTTTTTGAATGATTGTGATACATACAGATCCATATTTGGAACATTTTTCAACAGAAACAAGACATTTGAATAATTTCCGACATCAATGTAATGGTTCATTATGTATTCAAATATATTTAATTAGAATCCTTGTCTATAATACGTTTGTGACTAGTATGAAGTGGTGTTTACTTGATCAGTCTATTTTGTAAAGAAGGTGCTCATTTTCTGAGATCTATGCAATTGTAGGATTTTTCCACGTTCAGTTTTACTTGTGAGTGTAGGCTACTTTGTGCAATTGTCCTGTCTAATCCATGGTATAGCTCCATTTGTGCATACTTTGAAAACAGTTTTGGTTCGATAAACATAATGCTGTTTGAAAAATAAATACATTTGTTCAAATAGTAGTGTAGTTTTTTGTCTTGATTGTCTTGATTTGCAGGTATTGAAAGAACTAAAGTACCTGTAATATTTCAGTGCCCATACGCCTTAGGCCAAGTAAAAAATATTGCTTGTAGAGGGGCGTCTTGAGACAACATTAGAAGGACAGTGGGGATGAAGATGTGCGTTGACTTTTCTTAGTAGCATGTCGCCTCTGATTCAACCCCTGTAAAAGCAAAAGAAAACATTCATTTGTTTCCATTTTGCTTAGTCACCACTTCAACCAACCTGGGGAAACAACGTCCCTGTAAAGCTAAGGCAGACACACATGCATCTACAAAGACGCTTAACAAATTGAAAGCTTTCCAGGACAACTTCAGTAAATTTGCTGAGTGTAACCTGCCCGAGACTCACTTATTCCGCTTGACTTTGATACTTGTGTGCTCCTGTGCCTCCAGGTAATACTCTGCTGTAATTGGCTTGTGAAGATTTATTGTCGTGCCAACCTGTGTGATCTTTGTGAGCCCATGTGAATAGACTGTGCTCTGTTTTGTTACATAATAATGTATGCCATTGGGAATTGGACCAAGTCGAAAGAAATTCAGCTAACCTACAGTGTCTTAATCTTTTTATGGTCAGAGTGGCAACTCCTTGACTTAGTGTTGCCCACTTTAAAGCATTTTGTGGCCTTAATATCATTATACATGGATAACACCATTAAGCTCAAACTAAGATACAGCAAGATTATGAGGGCACACAAAGTAAAGCACCATAAACATGGATTCACTTCGTAATGCTGAATATAGAACTTAGCTTAACAAACAAACAACAACGTCTGTGTTTTCTGGCAGCCAATAACCCAGACAGGACAAATATGTACTATACAGTATAGATGTTTTACTGTACAACAGGCAACCTCCCAAAGCACTCCTGTCATCCAGACACCGACTCTTGTTCTAATTACATTTAGGCCAGGCTGCAGGTAAACAAACCAAAAAGTGGATGGATGGATCCCTTTTGGCCCCTGGCTGTCATGTCTTTGCTCGTCACTGTTAAGGATGGCCTGCTGTTGAGAAATGTCAGAGACCAGGACCAGGACCGGACCAGGATCTCCTGATCCATGCTGGCCTGATTATGTCCAAGCTTCAGGTTTGCTCAGTACCATGCTATCGAGCAAGGAGGAATCCTAATAAGTGACATAACATTTTGGCAGATCTCTGTCCTGGTTAAACGTTACATTGTAAATACAACCGGAAACACATCACTAATAATTAAAAAGAGTGCTGTCATACTCACTCAACAGATTACTACATGTCTAGTTCTTAATACATTTGAGAAAAAATGAAGGAACACTTAAGTAATATTTTGGAATTTATTTGCTTGAACAAATAAGAATGTACATTGATTGCTTTTCTAACTTTGTTTTAATGAATAATGAGCATCATCCTTCTGTTTTGATAGAAAATAATATAATATTATACTTTAGGTCAGTTGATACAGTAGCCTACGCTAGTTGTTGGTATTCTAAAGACACTTTAACTAAGTCAGCTAACACGATAGAGAGTGTAAGTATAATACTGTAGTCAGCTAAACTTCCAGAAACATACAAAAAAGCTCTAATTCTGACATCAAACTGAATTCCAAAATGTATACTGTCTCAGTATTACAATAACATGTATTTTTGCATTTTCAAAATACAGTTAGGAGCACATTAAAATGCTATACTACAGGTGAATGACCAGCATGCAACCTCCAGTAATACATGAATGGCACACAGTCATTAGTTCATGTGGAGAATAATTTTATATATGCAGAGTAGTAAATGTTTATGTCCAGAAGTACTTTTCTTTCGATTGTGGCATTACCTTAAATTAACCACAGTTGTTTATTTTTGTCATGAGTACTCTATACATTGATGGTGTGATATGACAATGTGCATCAACCAAACAAATATACACTGTACAGAAAGCAACTACATGGCATCTGATTGGATAATATTTACAGTATGTATCAAAAATACACTGCTCATTGAAAATATGAAGACAGGCTTCCCAGAGATGGCAATGATGTGTTATATTGCAATTACGAACCAAGTATCCGGCAAAAACTGTTATGTTAACTACATAATGTGTTAACATTACATTATGCACAATCAACCTGCTGAAGTGAATTGCTTTATAGCCGTGTGTGTATGTGTGTGTGTGTGTGTGTGTGTGTGTTCGGATAGAGAGAGACTTAGTACAGCGTCTTTATAACCATGTGTAAGTGTGTGTGCGTGTGTACTGTAAGTGTGTGGATGCATGTGTGTCCTCTGTGAGATTAACTTGGCAGACCTGCATCGACAATCGGGTCTCACGGCAGCAGTTAAGCTAATGGCTTGTTCTGCCCAGGAGTTTTCTTCATTGGTGAGGGGGTTGACAATGGAGAGGGAAGGGCGATCAAACCTCAATGATGTTGATAGATCGCACGGATGGATGAAACTGCAATAGAAGAGAGTAAAAAAGCATAATTGGGACGTGTTTCTCTGTCACAACTGAGATGATCAGTAAAAGCTTGTAAGGATGGATGTTGATTAAAAGCTGAGAATATGGTTAGATGTATCAAGCATTCCAGGAAAAGTGTGCAGATCAAAGGAATCCCCTGACTAATGTTTAGTCTCTAAGCATTTGAGTTTCATCTTTATTTAGACCAGTCATTTATATAATTTGTATTGCCTTTGGTGCAATTGTTTGCTGGTTTGAAATCAGTTTTTTGTTTAAATAAAATACCACCAACTCTCAAATCTGTGCTCTATGGCTTGTTGGAGGTGTTCCATGCCTAAATGACCACATTAACTTCCTCCTCATTCATTTGAGGCTTGGATTGGTTTTAGATTCAGTCTGCTTCAGAACAATAACCTAGCCCAGTCCAGCAAGGTAGAAGGTTCCATTATGGCTTTACTCTGAGGACCTAGGAATGTATCAAACTTAAAAAATTGTCTGCTTCTTAATGAATGTTGTGGATTCTCTGGGAGGTTTTGAAACACAACAAATGTGTCTGACGGATAAGGAAAAATCATTGACACTTGGTAATCAGCAAGGTTTTGGACAGATCATCTGGGGTGAAAAGGGGACTAGATTGATCACCATAACAGAGAGTTTTCTTATCCAGCATTCTCCCCTCCACAGGGAGTGGAAATGGATGGTGTCAAATTTTCGTTCTGTCTCGCTCTCTTGTTTTTCTTCAGAAATACCCATTTTCTGTTGGCCAGCGGGCACCACCCGACTTCAACAGTTGTGTTGTTATCACCCATTAAGAGTTCATTTCACCAGCCAAGCCACTGAGGCTGTTTCATCTGACTAGAACCTAGTAAGGAATGCAATATACTTGTAATAGTGTGTGGGACATCAAATGGGAAACATCATTAAGGAGAACAGTGAAGCACAACAAATCCCCCAAACCTTGCTTGCAATACACCAATTAGAGAAACATTGTGTTGATATTAAACCAGACTGGTTTTGATTAATCCTTCTTGCACTGTAGTAAAAAATAGTAGTACCAAAATTAATATAAAACACCTCAGGAATTAGTGTCTATAAAGTTAATTTTCCTAATTGCAAAGGTATGGCAACTATAGGTATTTATTTTCTCAGGAAATGAAAAGCAGTCTCATTTTATACAGTTATTAGAGAAACAATCACTGTCAGTTGTAGAACTCCAGGGAAGTTGATGAAGTTTCTTAAGTTGTCACATTTCCATGATTGGTCACTTTATGAGAGGCTGAATTGGACAACAACTCTCTAAAAACACAATAAGAAAGCCATTGGATTGCCCTTGAGCTAATTTAAATATAAAAATTCAATACAGCTTTAATCTAATTCTACAAACTGGGAAACATCACATTCTAATGGCCAAAGTCATCGATTGGTCCATGCCCTCAAATCTGACCTATTATTGGATATATCAACCATTATCCAGGATTCCAATGAGCCAACACTGACATTCTGTCTCCATTTAGCTGGCCTTTGATTTCATGCATCTTTCATATCAGGGACGCGTTCCTTCCCAGCATTGCCCTTTCTGCCTCCCACATAGTGACGCACTGGCAAGCTAATCCATAAGGTAAGCTCCGAGGCATGGAACGCTATATGAAGGAGTTCTCACTGTAATCCAAACTGCAGCGTATAGAATGTGGCAGTGTTTATTTTTACAGCTCGATTATTTTAGTTGGTTTTCCTTAATCACCTGTAATATGGAAAAGGAGATCCTGAAATCGCTGCCTAAAGGTTACCATGGTGATGGTGGGATGGTGATGTAAAATAGGGATTGGAACAGATTTAATATTTTCTAGGTCAGGTGAGTTCTGGGATGTGTGTAAACAATTGTTCTAGATACAGTTATTAGATACTGTAAATTGATCGCATTGATTTATTTCCTTAGTTGAGATGTTAAGGCAGCCTCTGTACCATCCAATCACAGCAAACTGTGCAGCGATACCATCATTCTGAACAGATGCGTTGTGTGAGGGTGTTTGTTCCCTCACCTTACTCCGGAGCAGGCCTCCACTGTGGTGCTCCGGAGTGCTCTTCTCTGAGGACGGCTTCACCTTCTCCTTACTGTTACTGGAGTCATTGTCCTTGATGATGTCATACTGCCTGCAGAACAGGGCGATGACAGCTACAGGGGGTGAATGAGAGAGTGAGACAGAGAGAGTGAAAGAATGAGAGGATGAGATGGAAGACAAAGAGAGAGAGCAGAGAGGAGAGGAGGGGGATGGAGAGAGAAAGGGAGAGTTAGGTAAAGAGAAAGAGAGAGGGAGGGAGAGACACAGAAGTGAGAATTTCTGTGATGTCGTCATTTAATGACAAGCCTGTCGTTACTTCCTGTCACCAGGCACATTGATGAGCCACGTGGGGAATGGAATCCCCCAGGGGAGTGGAGCCTTGGGTCTGGTGATGGAGACTTTATTCTCCAGCTTCAAACACCTGTCATTCTACATAGCGTTTGAGTTGAGGTGCTGAATTTTGAAGCTTGTGCATATAAGACATGGAAACCCATATGACCTTGGTCTATTGTGAAATTAAATACAGCACCATTAATCCCTTGTAATTTATATAATGAATAGTTCATAGCCATAGTTATGGGACTCATCCCAAATAGCTCACTACCTAATACTCATTTTGTTAAATAGAACTATGAACATTTTGAACCGTGCAGAGACTGAGAAGTGTTTTAAAATGCCACATATTGTGTCCTGTCAGATGTAAGACTTATCATCATAGAAATGGAAGACATTCCTGTGACTGCTAGATGAGGGAATATAACAAGAAGCAGAAAGTGTCTGAGGGAATGTAGCAGTGAAGCAGTTAGTGTCAGAGCAACACCATTGTGCCCTTGAAAGAAGCAATTACCTCACGATGGATATTGTACTATACATGCTAGAGACTGTGTTTCTCTCTGGATAACAGTGTTTGCAAGGGGCATATTTAAAAGAGGGATTGAGAGAAAGAGTAGATAAGAATGTTAACAAGAGATAACTTCAGAGGTGCGGTTACAAGATACAAATGTCTTAAAGAAGACATCAATCCCGGTAGGATAATGTTTCTTTTGGTAAATGCTCCCATTGGAGCCACAATATCAATAACATTATAGATAATGACTCATCTATAATACACAGAAAGTAAATACACAATAGTGATCACTCTTAGCAGAATATGTGACCTCCCTGTTACAGGGCTGAAAATGTCTGACACACCAACCAAACATCTTGACGTATATGTCCTTGCCATGTATAACCTGAAGACAATCACCCATCTGGTGAAATATTATTTTAGCCATTTAAAGTACGATGTTGCAAGGAGCAAACAATTTGTCTTAATATGAGCTAAAAATGATGTTTTATACTCACATACTTATTGGCAACTTTTGTGTATGTGTATTTACCATGCTTAATTTAATATACTTGTATGTAAGTATGTTTGTACTAATAATTTGTAAGTATATTATACTTTACTTTTTATATTTTTCGTATGGGATTCCAGTACTACAACTGCTACATGTGTCCCTGGTCAATGTCTTCTTGTTGAGAGGGAACACACAGGCTATGTACTTGTTATTGAAATGTACTGTATCAACACTTCACTTCAATCTGAATGGGTTTCCTAAATCCTCAGTGAGTGTTGAACATATGTACCAACCCATCAAACCCAGAACCTCAATTTGCTCCTCATGAATGTTTGATGAGACTAGCTGTGTATTTCCAATGCATGAAAAGCCCCAATTGCTGTAAGCATATTACACATTTACGAAGACTTCATAAAACACTTCATTGCCGAAGGGATAACGATCTGTACTTTCACTAATGGATACAAGTGCCATGTATTGTTCAAAGCTTCCTGCTTCCTTCTCAAAGTTGTATATGCTTTTCTGTGATTAGTATTACTCCCCCAGCTCTGAAGCCATGGGCGGGGTATCCTGCTTCCTGTTCCTGGAAGACAAGTTGGATATGCCAGTTTGCATTGTGCTTCAGCTCTTCATTAATCAAACCCGGTCCTCACAGAGCTGGCAAGTCATTACTCCAACTGGGTTGATGAGCAGAGGCTAGTGAGAGTGGGTGGTGTCAGTTTGCCTTTTTGTGGGGTGAAAGGAGAAAGCTGACAGTCTGAAGCTACTAAAGAGAGCTACTGAAGTCCCTAATGGGTCTTTTCAAACTGATTTTAAACTGACTGTAGGTTTCATGACTCACAGTCCTGCCATCAAAATGACTTTTCTGGGGTTCACTGGCTGATGGATTACAATAATTGATTTGTTTAAATATGATAAATATATTGAAAGAGCTTGAGTGAATACTGTTTTTGAATCCCTGAAGCCCATTCCAAAAACTACACATCAACAACTAACAAATCTATCAATTGTTATGCTTTTTGCTGGTCTAAGTTGTTTTCCATTCAGTGTGCTTAATGCATATTGTAGCACAAAGGGTAACGCTCTTTCAATAATTTGTCAGCAATGTATGAAACCTTACCTGCCCACATGAGCAGCACCACCACAATGATGATCAGCTCTCCCGTCTGCAGGTGTCTGGACTTGTCCAGGCCCTGGACTGTGGGGTCATCTGTGAGGAGAGAGGCCCAAGACTGTCACATTATAGAAATCACATTAATACAATTCTGTTTGCGATTATTAAGTGTGATTAACTAAAGTTTGCCTTTTGAGTTTGACCATTTCAAAATACTTTTCATGCAAGAACATCTGACAACTGGAACATGACATTTTAAAAAGAAGAATAAAACAAAGCCTGAGTTGTAACAGAATTCTAAAAGAACACCAGACAGAACTTGTGTCAACTTCACTGACATGTTTTTCTTAGCTGCTTAAGAAAACTTGCTTGAAACTATAGTCTCCACAAAGCCACATATTATCGTAACAAAGACTTGGGCCATGAGCATCCCCATTAACCATCTGTCAGTGTGGGGAGGTGAAGATTGCTGTTTATCTCTCACTGCCATCATTGTCCTCCTACAACGGTCACAAGAAGACGAAGAACCGGACAAAACCACACATCCATCTTCTAGCATTAATCTTCCTTTAAGGGGATTGACTAAATGCCCATTTGCTTCTCTCAATACCATCTTTTAACCTGTGTGGAACTCTTCCAGAGCAGCACTTTTCCCAATTGATTCTCTTTAGTGGATCACACCGTCATAACGTTGGCTGGAAATACTCAGCTGTCAGCTCTCCACTCAATGGCAATTACCAAGAAGGGTCATATGTATCCCTGTACACTTTTTTTCTTTTTCTTTCCTTTCAGTCTTTTGATTAAGAAGGGAGAAAAATCGAGTGACAAGGAGCAGGAAACCTGTCCTCACATGAGAAAATGGAGGATGAGAGACAGAGAGAGAGAGAGAGAGACAGACAGAGACAGAGAGACACAGAGAGAGAGAGAGACAGACAGAGACAGAGAGAGAGACTCTCATCTGCTATTTTTCATAAATTAATATTTATGAGGGGAGGTGGGGCCCCTGAGGCAGGTAGAAGAACCGTGAAACAACCCCAAAAAACCTGCTGCTTCCTTGCATTTTCACACTGGAGCATTGCTCAGATATGCTCACTGACTCTTAAAGAGGAACTGAGTCAGCCTTGTGGGGGCTTATCAGTGAGAGTGTTTTAAGTAGATTTTTGGAAGTTCAAAACATTGAGACACCTCCTCTGTGTTATTGTAACTTACACAACATCAATTTCTTCAATTCATCTCGTCAGCATGGAACATTTCTGTTCTGTACTCATGGGTGCCATTATGTTTAAACCCCTGGTGCCTAATCAATAAAACCCACTCCCAGGACTCAACCAGAAGTGAAGTAGAAGATCAATATGTTTGTGATGGACTGGCACTAAGTTGCTATTCACTTTATAAGTTCACAGATTTATTCTGCTTCAGTGAATTCAAGATGTCTGAAGATGTGTTTCATCGACTGCAGTTTGTCAAGTTCAGAGTGTCCTCTACAATACATAATTTATCACCATTATCAACATTAAAGCCACAAATATATAGATTATGGAAATACAGCCTCACTTACAATCCTACCCTTGAGTGCAATCTCAGTCTTTGGACATGCATTGGATGGAGCTGTGTGACAGTTTGTAATAAACATAACTGAATCAAGACAAATGATCTGCAGCACCTGGCTATTCAGAATGGTGTGTAGGTAGCAGCAGAGTGTGTTTACTGTTGCTGCTGTCAAAGCTGCTAGGCCAGGCCAGGTTTAGACTATGACTCAGTGCTCTCAACCTGGAATCACTTTGAAGTCTCACAGTAATTGTGTCTAAGGGGGGCTCATTCTTAGTTGTGTTTGGCAGCACAGACATCGTCCTCTGAAAATCCACTGACACATAGGCATCCCCAACCACCAGCAACAACTGTAGTCTGACTGTGTAGGAGCTTTGTGGTAGGCTGTGTGTTCAATGGTTTGTGGTTTGTTGTGCTGCTTTTGAGTTGTTTATGACACATTTGATGCATTGAGGTGAGTTTCCTGCTTGCATCCTGATCAAGCTTCTTTTTACCAACAAAAACATAAAATCATAGTACCCCTCATAGTACTGTACCATCTGTATTTGACCTGTGGCTGAATGTGTAACCTCACATTATTTTGCCATATACTTCAAAACAGTACCACAGTCTAAATACTTAAATTACACTATCATACATTCCATTACCTAAATACATTTGCATACAGTATACAATGTTGTCATGTTTGACTATCAACACTACCAGCTGCAGTACATCGCTGCAGATAGAGCCACAGTTTAAATAAAACATGACTCCTGAGTATTTCCCAGCTGCTATAGAGGCCAACCACAGAGCAGGGTAGAAACATCGCTCACATCTGAAGTACCCTCTTGAATTTTGTGGCCTGGAAAATAATCTTCACATGCATATATTCCGATCACATGGCATTGTTCAGGCAGTAATGAAATTGCCTTGGAGTCTTTGAAACTGCAGCATCGATTTCTAAACAAATTCCACCGAAGCTTATTTATATCCAAATTCCCCATCCGTACAGTAGAGAGCCAGCATTGTTTGTTTGTGTTTTATGTGTGGCATGTATGGGTTAGGGATCAAACCATGAGGGAGAGGCTCTACATTCTGCCCTGTATGCCTCACACACGTAATCATCGTTTCTTCTGTCAAAGTGTTCCTTTGGTCAGGACGGGGTCAAACTTGGCTATTGATCCGAAACAATCACAGCTGTAGCTCATTGCAATGCATCTGGATGCCTGGGCCTGCAAATCCATTTACTCTGAATACGAGTCCAGATGTCTAGATTGAAAAGGCTTTTTTGTGGTTGAAGCATTCAGGATGCACACAAAAGAAAGACATGTGACATTACGTTTAAAAGGTGAGTTGTGACTAATTGCGTTGTGGCAAGTGGGAGGCCGTGCCAGATTACATTATTTCAGGACAAATGTAAAATTCCAAAATGTTCTCTAAGGCCAAAACACGAAAGTGTACGAGGCACTAGGGTGTTAAAGAGACGCATTGCCACCAGATAACGCAGCTGTAATTTTGTGATAACAACATTCATCTTCCAGAGGGCGTGAAAACAGATAACGTTGCAGGGACACGCAAGGGACTGAGCTTTGTTTTCTCATATCCACAGATTCGGCACTTGCACTAAGGAACACGTCTCTTTTTATGTTATTTATCGTAATAACGTCTTGATCCTCCATGGTGTGCTCTGAGGTTGTTACATGACCAGACAAGACTGGAAGAGTGCCTACACATCCCACACAGTGCTGCATGCTGCATAACCCTTCAAAACAAATTCTGAGACATTAGAGAAGTGAATACCGGCACACAAAAATACTGTAGCTCTCTTACTTTATTGCAATGTTTCAACCAAGAAGATCCTAGAATCCTTGATGAATGGGATATACTTTAATGTGACTAAAGAAGACCCTGAGTGTCAAAGCAGGCTGTTGATGCCTACACTCTTTACTGTTGACATATCATGCAAAGACTATATAGTGACTAGGATGAAACATGGATTTATTCATGTTATTTATCACAGCTGATATCATCTAATCCAAGAGTGTTGGATGAAGGATGCCACCAATGATTGGAAACAATGTGGATAAACAATCTGCAGTGCAATGCAGTTCTCAGTATGTATATTTATATACATACTGATATATACATATATATGATTTTTTGATGGCTGTAGATTTTAGATGGATTTCAGTGTGCAATCACTGTATAGATAATGGCGCCCAAAGTTGTTTGCCTACGTTGGAAACTGCTCAGATTTGTACCACATACATTGGGAGTTCAAAGGAAGCAGACTGGACACCAGCCAAGATTTACCAGGAAGTCTGAGATGTTGTTTACATCCTACAACCCCAAAACACACACTTCCACTAATGAAGTTCATCTACTGACTGGACTGTTTCTCTGACCCACTTGGATGACTCAGGAGAGCTACTAGTTGTGACCCCCCCGGTTTTAAAGATTCTAATCGAGATTATCTATCAAAGATTCTAATCGAGATTATCTATCAAGTATCAACTTGATAGATAATCTCGATTAGAATCTTTAAAACCGCTCAGAGACTGCCTACTTGACTAATGGAGGATTCAAAGGAATTTTTGATGTCAACTCTGCATTATTTATATATGTGTACATGTTGAGAACAAAGTGGATTGGTTTCAACTAAAATCTTCAGTTTAAAGTTTCATATTTCATTATACGGTCATCTTTAAGGTCCACTGTTTCTTGTTTTTCTTGGTCCAACCGTTGCAATATTGACAAGTACACAAAATGTTGCTAAATGTAAATGTAAATGTGACATATGCTTTGAAAAGCAATGTTTAACATTTCACCACACGGTATCTTAGATTTTGCTGATCCATTCCACCTTTTATAATGGTACCCATCCTGAGTCAGCAAAAATGTATAATTAATTTTCACCTTATATCAGCATTTCCAGTGAACAGGATGTGACCCCCCCACCATTTAAAATGAAAGAAAAGAAAGGCTCTGCTCTGTAGAACCAGATCTATAAATATTTTGTATTGTCTAGGTGAAGGCCCAATAAAGACCCCCCTACCACCTCTGCTGCCTAACCATGACCCATAACCATGACCCCTAATCATGACCTCTAACCATGACCCCTAACCATGACCCCTAACCTCTACACCCCTTCCTTAAGTCAATTCTAAATCTAAATCTCCTTCTGCACTAAAAGCTATTGAACCCTCCCCCAGTTGTCTAGGGACAGCGTATTCATCCCTAATCCTATCTACTTGACCATGCTGCAATCTGTCTGAAACCCCTATTAGCCACCTTGAGTAAGACAGAGATGCATACATTTACAGTCTCGCTTGCAGCCATGCGTGAAGACTCTGTTAATAATAAATTGGGCAGAAGAAGAAAATCACCGGGAGAGAGACACAGTGATGCACCTTTGGGAGCTGCTGTGAGAGCTGGGGGAGGGGGAGGCCTCCGGGCTACATGCACTTACTGTACTGTGGTACCCTATCCCACTCTTATGTCCCATGCTTGAAAGCAAAAAGAGAGGCAATTTAATGCATGGGGAGATATTCCTGCATGAGGAGCTATTCCTGGAGTTTTAAGAAATGGGAGGTTCCTTACTTCACCTACAGGAAGAAGACGCACAGCCCCAGGGTGGCTACTACTGTACTACTTCAACAATTCCCAATACTACTTTTAATATTTGCAGTAATCATTTTGTACATTTGCTTTGCAAACCAACGGAGTTGCTTGTGTATTTTTTAAACCTGTGCTT
Organism: Osmerus mordax; assembly: GCF_038355195.1. Lineage (NCBI taxonomy): Eukaryota > Metazoa > Chordata > Actinopteri > Osmeriformes > Osmeridae > Osmerus > Osmerus mordax. The sequence goes on along the minus strand of NC_090057.1, from coordinate 7,951,647 downwards.
CAGTTTAAGGGTTTTACCTGGCATTCATCCATTTATAAAGTCTAAATGCACATCTCAGCCATCTTGGTACATATAACAGACATACTTACCCTGGTTGGAGCTGTTGGACGGGAAACGATCCGACTTCTTGAGGGTGCGGAAATGGACCTTCTTGCTTGCCTGACTCTCACCATACAGGCCGATGGACTGCACCTGGATGATGTAATCCGTCTCTTCCTCGAGGTCCCAGAGGACGCAGGCCCGACTGGTTGTGTTCACCTCGCGGATGAACCTCTGCATGTGACCGTCCTGCCTCTGCGATTAACACAGGCCATTAATGAGCCAGGGGTTAGACCATTGAGATAACTCAGTGGATACATTTAACTTCACTCAAAGAGCATGTAAATGAATATATGCAATCTGTTAGATATTACTTGCTACTACTCCTTGCTCTGAACTTGAAAGTGCATCATGTTGAGGATGCCTTTACTTTCCTAAATCCCTGGGTGGGGTCAATGAACATGTTTGTATTCAGGCTCTGCCCAGTCCTCTCTATCCAATCACTCTTCCAAGGCCCTCGGCTAGATGTCTTATTTTCTTTTTCATTGGCACACTTGGCAGAGAGATCTGATACAGGGGCTCATTTCGCTCTTTAAACAATAAATAATGCAAGCATGTGACCGCCACACACTCCGTGCAAATATTAGACCCGCATAAGCCACAATGCAGACCATGATTAACGGCCATAAAGAGAGTCATTCAAATGTTATGACCACTGTGCATATCAAGTACTGCCTTGTACATAACTGAGCGAAGTAAAAAGAAAAGAAAAAAGAAAAAAAACTTAAAGAAATGTTTTCGTTCCTCATGTGAGCATTAACAGTTCATTTTACAATGCTATTTTGATACCAGCTAGCCTCGAAAAATATTAAGATGTTGTCTGTTGTATGTATTTCCCCAGCAAACAAGGTTCTCTTGACAAATCAGGCATGTCAGGTTTTATTTAGATTTCAAGCTGTGGTGCCAGATTTAGTCCATCACTCTTCTTGGCAGGATCATTTATATTACTCTGTGAACTACACAGCTGGTATTGCTAGGAGAATGAATATGTGGGAAAAGGGAATTTTTGCATTCAATTCCGATACAGCAAAGAGTAAGGAATATATTGATAAAAAATAAAAATAAAAAACATTCACTGGGGATAAAACATGACATTTCACACAGGTAACTGAATTTATGGGACAATGTATCCAATTTACTTCAGGTATCACATTAACTCACACACCTTTGTGAAATCATGTTAGCCCAAATCCCAGATTGCAAAATCCAACAGCAACTTACTTGTTGTGAGATGGAGAAGCCAATGATGATGTCACCTTCTGGAACCTCCCAGGACACAGTGGCAGAGTCCGCCCTCAGGTGCATGACAGACACATTTACTGGAGCAGGTGGGCGGTCTGAAGAGAGAGGAAAGAGACCATATTTATAGGGAATAAGTGAACAGTCAATCAGGAAATGTATAGTACCTGTGTTGGAGTCATATCACAAAGGTATAAGGGACATTTTGAAAGAGTGTGACCCTTTTTTCAGAATCACCTACAGTATTTTAAACTACATTTTGTTTAATAATTGACCGATTTAGGAAGTAAAACTGCTTTACAGCTCCATCTATAAATAGCTAAAACTGAGCTTTTACCATAAAGTAAAATACATTTTCTTATGACACAAATTCAGAACGACATCTCATGAATGCATTGTATATATTTTTTATTTCCACTGAAAGAGAATAATAGCCCTTAAATTCCTGTATAATAATCCACCCCGCCCACACACACACCTCCTCTGTTTCTTTATGAAGTTATTTTCCTCCACCTTTCCTGGAAATCAGGTTTAGTCACGGTCAAGTCAAGCTGCTATACAATATTTATAGAAGATGAAAAAACACTCTGTGACACATCTTTTTCCATTTACTCCTCTGAACTAAACAGAAAGGATTTCCTGCCAAGAAAGCTCTCCAATCTGGCAACCCTGCCGCTGTATGTAAAAACCCAAGCCATAGTATATCCGAACAGGAGCTATCTAGAATGAATACACTATTTTAGAAGGCAATCTCAGTAATACAAAGATAGAATTTATGATGTTTTGTATGTTTTAGTGCTTCTAAGCATCTGCCCGAGAAACATAAACAGTATGATTGAGGGTAGGCATACAGAGACAAGACTGCCTTGTGGAAAAGTGTTTGTCTGTTTGAATTGAAGAGTTCAAACCTCTTCATAGCTCATCAAATTTTTGTCATGGCCCACTAATGCACTATAATGAAGGAATTGTAAAATAATTAATTCTAATAATGTAGCAGTTAATTTGGTCAATTGCTGTTTAGTTCAATTACTTTCCATTATCACAATAAATATCGCTGCAACCTCTTGTTTTGCTTGTTTCACCCATTCAGTTTGGTAAAACAACAACTGATGACAGTCTGGCCTTTAAAATGTTTCTTGTCCATCCTTTTTGATCGGTGCCACATTTCTTTACCCTGTTGCTTACCAGTCATCTATCATCATTTAATGGCCACCGGACAAGCTGATTACAGAATGGCACAAAAGCATGGGCAATCAGGCCTGAGAAACAGAGGGTGACACATTCAATAGGAGACCCAGTGTCTCGCTTTCCCAGCAATCACTTGGGCAAGACTGGACAGCCAGGAGGAGATAGGGAGAAGCAGGTGGACGAACTGTAACCAATGAGCTCCCTGAGGGCCTCTGTCATCCTTCCTCACATGCATAAGAGACTTTGTGTATTACAGAATCTTTTCTTGTGACTCTCGTTTTGTATTCCCCCCCCCTTTTTTAAATACAAAGAAAAGGATAACTAGTGACATTCATGCTAAATGATATAATGCAAGATTTCTATCAGTTGTATAATATGGATGAATGCAACACCAAGTACAGTATGTGAGAATGTCAGGATGATTGTTGGATTAAAATACCTACTCCTGCTAGAATTGAATTTGCTTTAAATAGCGGCACAATAGTTATTGGATCAGCATCGAAGATTACATTTTTCAAAGTCAATTAGCAGTGGCATTTGCATTTGTCAAATAGCAATAGCTTTTGACAATTTGACTAGGACACACCAACCCTTAACCATGTTATCCTCAGATGACACGGGAGAAGCATCATCCGAAGGGAGCCACGTGGAAATACCAACAAAAAGATTGACAAAACTGGGAACCATTCCAAATCATTAGCAGTCTGGTCCTTCCTCTCTCTATCTCCCTCCTTCCCTCGCCCAGTTACCTCACTCTTATCAGGAATACGATCAATGGCCGTCTCCTCGTTGTGTCACAAAGGTGAGCGATTGTGCAGCGAAGTATCAGAATGAGAATCAATTCCATCCAATGACACCGCAGAGGGAGGTCACTGTGCCCCAGGTTGTGATATCAGTCATATCTATGCTTCAGCCTCAAGGAGAGAATACACGCAGGAGGTCAGTGTCAACTACAGGCCTGGCACACATCTCCAATATCCTGTGACATCCACATGGATAGTGGCAATGAAAATACCAAACTAAATGTAGGGCCAGCTATGAATAATGGCTAGTCAATGATGGAGAGAGAGGTGAGATGGGCGTAGTCCCGAGAGTGACATCATGGAATCAAGAGGTCATGTCTGTTTCATTTGACCATTTAATGAGAACATTGGGGAACCTGAGAGAAAGGAAGGGTGAAAATATAAAGTGGGTTGTAGAATGTTAATATTACTGCATTGGAGAGTTGGCTAGTAAAAATAAGTTTTGAATTTGAACGAGATAAATGCATGATTTTCATCATACACATGACTCATAGTGATGATGAAAATGTTGATAATGATGATTTGTTGTAGTCATATGGATAAAGTATTAGGTTGTACTTACAGAAAACAAGATTGTTCCCCATAATATTAAACTAATCATAGACCTACAGGATGACTAACAAGGCTTTCACCTCAGTCCTGTATAATAGGCTGCTGGGGTGTAAATGAGAAAATATTATTACCCCTGTCACTTTATCCAAAACAAAACATCCTTAACTCATTGGCCTCTTGGCAAGCTTTAGAAAATTCTACTTACGTGTGTACATTTAATGCAGTAAATGCTCACGCTCAGCTTTATACCACAATTACAATAATGACACTGTTAGCTGCCAATCTCATCATTACCCCTGGAAATTCATCAGTTAATACTTGAACATCACATGTACAGTCATTTAACTTTGCATGTGAGTTATTCATGGCTGACACTTGGCCACAAGATGAAGGGTGTTCATATGTTCAAGGCAGTTCCTCATTGGGTGGTAGCAATAGTTGGATAGGCCTTGACACCTCTGCTACAGCTCTCCTACCACAGAGTCCAAGGCTGAAACTAAGGTATAGCATTTGTTCAGTGGAGGACATGTTCATTTGTCACAAGAGCTCATTGTCCTTTTGGTAATAGGGGTGACAGACATCCACACACAAGTAAAAACAGGCAGCCTCTGTGATATATGGTCTATGGACACACTGCTGATAGAGCATGTGGTGGCCCAGTTGAAGATGGGGCATGAATAATAGCGATAAAGTGTTTCTGTAAACCCAGCTCATCTATAGCCACACCACACACACTCTAGTGTTCAAAACACTTAAACAGGAACATTCAAAAATTACAATTTACAGACATAAAGACAAACACACACACACATAAACAATTGAGCAGAAAAATACTATCTCGAGTTATAGACTTTATTATAATAAATATTTAATGTTCCTTATCCACAAGCAGTTATAGGTACCTTAGTAGTAATTAACAAATCAAATACTTAATTTCTCTGTATTATCATTGTGTTGGTATGCTGATGGAAAACTTAAGATGTCGTTTCTTGAGCTAATATCATAAAACATAAAGTTACATCAAACACTTTTCCAATGTTTCAAACCGACGAGGTAGGTACGTTTGAGGTTGTCCTTAACAGCGAGCCACCGCAGTTCTTTGCTTAGAGACTTGACTTGTTTCACAGCAACAAATGTAATTGTGGGCTTAACACATTATGTAAGATCTGAAATCAAACAACGATAGGTCACCTGGGGTTAGGAGCGTGACGGGGGGAGAACAGAGCTCTTGTGGGACACCAACGCCCTGTCAGGATGAATCATGGTGTGTGAAGCCATGGACCAGCACACTAGCCACCCCCCATCTTTCCAGGGAGCACTCAGCCTAATGCTTGCCGAGATAGCTACAATAGCCATAATGCCATAGATATCTGTTGAGGGGCCACTATGTTGGTACACATTGATGTGTTTATCCAGAATTGTAAAACACTGCCATTTACTGTACTGCCCAGTGAATACCTCAGTATGGTCTTTACTGTATGCCCCAGTGGTAAAGGCTGCCGCCACTTGAATTTACAGATTCTAGCATCAGGCTGTCAAAACTGGGCACTTTTATACAGGACGTGTTAAAGTTCAAAGTGATTGATCTTCTCAATAACACTGTCATAACTGACAATATTCTAGTGGCTGACACAGCCCCTCATGTTTACCAGGGTGACGGACTGTTCATGATACAGTGTGGTTATGCGAACATACTCTGCATTATATTTAACTTCTGCAAATAATTCACTATTTATGAATGACATCGACAAGGTCAATAATGAATTCACAAGCATCTTGATATGATTTGTGACTAACAATTTGTAAATGATCGTGTTGTGCATGAATAACGGTCAAATAAATCTGTTTACGGTTCTTCATTCATTTGTATTTATTTAACAAAGGCAGCAATACTGTTTCAAGACAAGCCTTCAAATCAACAATTTACCTGTTTGGTTTCTGGATAAACCACTTTCTCTTCACCTCAACTGAGAAATGCACTCTGGGCTCTCGCAGTGAAGGGTGTTCTAAGGCTGCTTTCACTAAACTGGCATCTTGAAATTTGCTCTGCGGTTGAGAATTGAGGCAGTAACATGCTGGTTTTATCTTTAAGATGTGTCTGGTGCCCCCCCACCCCCAACCCCCATCTCTCTCCCTTACTTCTGTGGAAGTCACTCCTCTGCTTTCACCTTTGAGGTTTGTGGCAAGATGGAAATGAGATCCTGTCTTTGATATGGCGTGGGAGCAGCTGCTGTCTTGGTCTGTGGCATTGTGCTTTCCAAGCTGTGTACTACATTGATGCAGCTAGACTGCAGTAGTTGACTCTATAAAGAAGATTCTGACAGAAATTGGAAGACACAGTTGTATGCAAGATTTGTGTGTTTCATTTTTGGAGGATTAATTGGAATGCCTTTGTCTCTGATATTTAGTCTTCAATGAACTAGCAACACATGCAAGTGTTTTAGGAATATCTGCAAGCCACATTACTTCATCCAAACAGCCCCATGCAGCTGTTGCCATTGCACCTGCCCCCTTGTCCGTGTAAACAACCTTAATGTACAATATGTAGCCTATACAAAGCACAGAACACAAAGTTCCTGGGTCTAACAGTGGAGGGAGCAGAGTTAGTGAGGCGTGCTGTATCTGAACCCTATAAACTGTCAGTGCCTCAGTAAAACAGGCACTCCTTGTCCCTGTCCATCTCCCTCAGGTGCATGGTGTATGCTTTCATGTCAGGGAGCAAGGGCAGTGGCACCATGCTGGCCCCCAAATGGGACCAGGTGTCAGTCTGAGGTTAATGTAATCACTATCCAGTCTCACGGGCTGCGTGACTTTGAAGGCACAATGCTTTTTTTCACTATTGAAGCGTAAAAGGAACTCACAATAAAAGATGAGAAGCCAGTCGAGTTTCTTGTAACAATTTATAACAGACTATTTTGTCTTTTAAGACGAGAGTGGTGTCATTATTTTTTAATTGGTTGGATGTAGTCCATGACAGATGATGTAACAGGTGGAAATGAGAGTCTCAGGATCACTGGGGTGCCTAAATGTAACTACTTTATGATTTGTCCATCAATTTGCCAAATACCCGTCGTAACATTTTATGAACACACAATTGCCAATTTAGCAGATGGAGATGGGTTTTGCATTGGCAAGAAAATGTCCATATACTGTACATCCATAATCTCAAAATAAGCATTGCACCTCATACAAAATCCCCACCTTGCATGCATATATTTTCAGGCAATCAAATATTATTTTGTCTCGCCACACTCAATTAATGTGTGTATTCCACTGAGCAGGAAAGACCAAGTCAAGGTCACAGCGCAGCTGGGCCCCTCCCGTTCTAATCAAGAGGCATTGAGATAATTTCACTTTAGTATTCTGCACAGGTTGTCTCCCAGGGGTGACACAGTGACACTGCAGATGTCTCTGACATGGTCGGGGAGGATGCAGCCTCTAGCTCTCCAAATTGCCTTACTGCACGATCATCAGTCTGACCATATGTCCTGTGCCTATCTTTTTTTTATAAGAATGAGTAGTAGGCTACTTTGCTCAGACTTGATTGATAAAGGCCATAGTATTTTTTCTATGTGGAACATGGTATACAATGTCCTACCTTCTGTAGTCTAGTCCTGAAGAAGCCATTAGCTTATAATGTGGAGGGATCCAAGAAGCTATGCAGGCCAAATTAATTGAAAGGTTAGCCTACTGTATTTTTGAAAGACTTAGAGAAGAATTATTAACTGTACCTTTGGCTATAAGAGCATCTCCAGATTGTAGCCTTTCTACAATTAATTGCAATAGTGGCAGTAACAAATTGATTTTATTATTTTACTGTCTTTGCCCAATTTAACTGACATCTAATGATTGAATTCCTTATCCACCCATTACTGGTTTATAATTATGAAATCATAATGGGAAATAAAACCGAATAGGCGTGCTTTTGATGTAGGATAATGAAAACAGATGAATAATGCGACTGTAAACCCCATTGCTCCAGCGCATGCATTGGAAAGTCCAATATTAAGTTCAAAAGCTATTTTCAACCTAAAAACCCATTTCAACAGCCCATTCATATTCATGAGATTCTTAATGAGTCTTCTAATAGTATTCCTCTCTACTTGACAGCGGAGCGTTCCCCTTACCATGGAGATAAAAAATGTACGCGCACCTCAGAAAACGCGTCAGGAGAGCGCAAAGCGCGCCAGACAGAACACCCCAACACCAATCTCACTGCCAAAACTAACATACAAGACACTATTTCCCATAGTGAGTTCGGTAGTGAGAGAGAATGGGAATCCGTAACAGGAGGGAGAGAAGAAAGCGATGCTGATATTTAAATAAATAAAAGAGTATAGCAAATGAGTAGCCTATAATACCTAGTGAATTGCTTGCAGTGTCTTGGATGATATGTGGTGAAGAATATTGTTCTGTAGGCTTATAGCCTGTAGAAGGATTGGTACAAAATACTTCAACCGTAAATAACTGCAGTAATTGGGGCTTTTTAATGAGCATTACTACTGTACACACATGGGCCTACCATGTTAGGTTAGTTTGAAATGAACGATTAAAGGCTGACAGTGCCTGCAGTCCGCATATGTTTGAAGAGCAACAATTTCTTTATTTGAGATATCTTCATTTATACAGAAAGAGCACATTTAGGCCGTGATCCTGAAGAGGTTAAGATTACTGAGGTCAATGAGGTTTTTAGTGTATACTTGATACCCTTAGGAACTGCACTTTGTTCATGCGTTGATTATTTTATTTTAATTTTGTTACCATTATTTTACCAGGAGAGTCCCATTGAGATTAAAAATCTATTTTTCAAGGGAGACCTGACCAAGACAGGCAGCAAAATAATAATGGGACACAATAATGTCCTATAATAATAGTCAAATGAGTAACTTTTCAGTTTTATGTTTGTAACAATATCCACGTTTTGACATTTGAATCTACAAAGTCACATGACATAAGAGGGAGAGTTTTTATTTATTATGAACGTGCATGCATTTGCAATTGCAAGTCGTGTTGATAGGCATTACAGACATTACATCAACATGAAACAGCATAACTACTTACTTGCTGCCACCAAGAACATGTCACTGCCGAAAAGTAACAGGATCACAGAGTTCAGCAACACAAGCAGGCGAGTCATGTCTGGAGGATGTCTTAGTATCTTCTGGTAAAAATGTTAATGTTCTAGGTCCACTCTTTTTCAATGACCCAGATGTAGCCTACTCTATTTGCTCGTTTTCATAGCACATTGGATTTGTTGAAATGATTCCTCTCACGAACCATTCCTTTTCCGAACCATGCGACAAAGTCCAGGTATGTAGGCTTGAGTAGGTCAATCAACTTTATATGAAAATACCCCACATTTAGGAACAGTTTGTCAACACGCCCATGACGTCCATGTCAACAAAAATTCCATCCATTTCGTTTAGAATCTTAATGTTGTAGCCTTCAACGTCTTTATATCAAATCGCTGTGCCCTTATTTAATCTCACTGCGTTTGATGCGCCCTTATTCAGTGTTCACATGTGGCTCCATCCGTATCGAACGCTGATGCCCTCGGCAAGTTCTATTGTTAATCTTCCACGAGCTCAGGGCGCTCGTTAAGTGCCGGTGCATACAGGTAGTCCCTGATTGTGCTCGCGAGGTCCCCTCAAACTGAGGGGACAAGTCCAGGCAATTCAGCACCACAGACAGCGCCTAAGCACCACGCGGCGCACCAGCTAAAGTGCGCCTTCGCTCACAAGCGCTGCAGCTCTGATTTATTTATTCAGGCAGATGTGTCATTCCGCGGAGCCACTCTCCGGCGCTTCACTAATGTCCTAAAGGCAAATACCTACTCTTTTTCAGCACTTCAAATTCTTTTTACATTCTCTTTTTACATTCTCTTTAACATTTCGTCCATGTACAAAATGCATGTAATACGGGATCCAATCACGCTTTGTTGTAAAATGGCCAATGAGTGAACCTAATAAGCTATGTTGTACGTAGTATGCTAATAGCCTACGTATATGCAGTCTGATTTTCATGGAAATGTCAAAATACATCATATTTACCGCAATGCAAGCGACTTTAGCCTATTAGGTTTAAAGCAAACTTTTCGGCACCCCAAAAAAGGAGCTTAATTAGCCTAACCTGTTTCACGTTTTTCTTTAGGCCTATCTACTTTTCGTTGTTTACACCGTCCTTCTGTATAATTTCATCATAATACATTCTAAACAACGACGCTAAATGACTTAACACTGACTCCCATTTGTTGTCTCTTATGATTTTTAAGTGAATAAATTAGGTATTTCCAAGAAACATTGTGTTCCTTAGAATACCTTGCATGGGTGTAACACGCCAGGACTGCTTCTGCGTGCGTCTCAGCACCTGCACCATGTTTCACGCTTCATTCATTAAATGGATGGTGGAATCATTCCTTCGTGGTCTCTCCAACAGCAAGTGATTAGATAATAGATGAGAACCTTATAAACTGCCAGATCGTGATCCACTTCTGTATACCTTTTCCCCTGACGTTTGATGTTGCCATGGTTTCAATGTGCTCACCAACCCTTTGTGTACCTGGAGTGCCTTATGTAAAATATGACATCAGGTTTTTAGATTATTGTGAGTTACCATGACAGCTGTCCTTACACAATGTCTTTTTTTGTATATATGTCAGCATTCTACATATGCTGACATTTCTTTGACATTTTGCTCATTTTGGGTTGTTGAGTTTTCTGCTATGGTAAAGCCCCTCCTATCCTATTTTAATATGCATGTGTTTTTAGTGACACAAATACACTTGATGGCAATCTAGTGATCTAGGCTACAACTTTGCTGAGTATTTTATAGCATTTTTATATACAACTAAGTTATTTGTAGATCGTTAAATCCCTTAAAATTAATCAGTCAAAGTCGTTATTCGATTGATGTTGGGAAAAGTCTGACAGATAGCTACTTCTGCTTCTCAGAATTCTGGAAGCATGCATTAGGGTCTCTGTGACTGTGGTAGCATTCTTACGTGATTTGGCAATTTTCTCTTGGAACACAATGTATTTCTACTTTTAGATATCCAGATACATTTGCATCCTACATGAGCCAAAGCTGCCCAACAATCATTAAAAGGTAATTCTCAGCAGGAGAGAGCGACCCGACATGGCAGATTATATCTAGATTGTATCTAGAGTTGGATTAAATGATTTCATGCAGGGCTTCTATGTCTGCGCTGTGGGGGTTGGTTTGGTATCTGAACTACACTATCTTCAGCCTTTCAGATGAATGGACGGCTTGATATCCAATCAGAACGTACTCTGAATTCTGCATTCACATGTCCTCAATCTTGACACAAATGAAAGCCTCATAACTGATTGAGCTTGAAAAGGAACATCTCAGAACCCCGTTGGTGTATGAGCAACGTTCTGCCATGTGTTCAGAGAGGTAAATTTTGGACTCAGTGAAAAATATTCCAAAGGGCCCATAAAGCATATTGGGAGAAAACCTTAAGGGAAAATAACTATTGTGATTGATGGTAATTATTAATAATATTTGTATTGACCCCATCCAGCATATTTAATTTATATATCCAGAAGATGGGGTGACAATAAAGTAATGCAAACAAAAATGTATGATATCCAGGAAAGACAAACAAACATAGTCAACAATGATAAACTAACAGCAAATCAGCCTTATAACCACACAAAACTGAAGATGTTTGGGAGCAATGTAGCAAACATTTTTAATAGGTTCAGGCCTGCTCTGGGTTTTGGCTTGTTCACAGTTCATTTGGTCTATCACTTTGGAAGGCTTTCACAAAGACACACACACTTACACACTGACACACAGGCATACATATACGCACAAACTCATATACACCCCCCCCCTTCCCCTCCACACACACACACTGTGACAACCTCTGAGAGTCCAGAGGCTGAGACACATACATTTTAGGTGGTTGGAGACTGACTTTCCCGCCATGGTTGGCCACTCTGGCCTGTATGTGTGGTACACAACTCACACTTTACGTGATCAGCCAGGGATATTCTTGCCAGCAACTGGCATGAATTGTCTCTCGAGGCATCTTCTTCTCTCGAGGCGTTCCTCCCCTCTGAGTCCTGTCCACTCCATTTTAGTAAAGAGTGTGGTGATTGTAGAATTTAGTTGAGAGTTATATGTAACATTGCATACCTCTAAAAGGCTGGAACCAGTTCAGCCTGAATGACAGTCTTTTTTCTTAATTTTATGCAAATCATGTCTGTAAGTGAAGGTTTTAATGAATAAATTAAAGTCCATTAAGTTGGTGCAAGGGGGTGTTTAAATGCCGAGAGGCTCTCTTCCAAAACCATCCTAAAGTTTTGTCTTTTGAAATCCACACTCATATATAGCCTCGCCCTCCCTCCTTTCCTCTCAAACCATCTTTAATATTCCTTCATTAATTATATCCTTAATTGCCATCATGCTCCAAATGAGCTGGGTGGAAACCTCAAGGTTTCCGAAGGACAGACTAGAGAACCCTTTCAAAAGTAGTTCACCTGGCTTGAGAATCAAACGTTAATTGCTTTGTGTTCAGTGCCTTGTAAATGTACTTTGTAACTTTTACCAGGTGGGTATGGGGGTGCTTGAAACTATTCAGAAGTTTGAATGGCTTCTGATTTATAGACTCATTCCCATCAATATATTCAAACCAAACATCCCCTCCCTTCCATTTTCACTCCTGCATGTTTCTTAATTTGATAGCATTATTGCACTAATGAAATTAACAACATCGTGACTGAGGAACCTGTCCAAGTTCAGAATGTTTTTTGGCATGGTCATAGGACTGGTGCTATAACTTGATATAATTTGCTGCAAAAAGTGTTTCTTTGTTGCTTTTTGACCAAAACCTTGCCACCATTCTCTACCTTCAACCCACTTTTAGCAAACAGGCATATTAATCAGGAATATAATGTATCCAGTTTTATAGGAAATTGTCTAGAATAGATTTTGCTTGGCCATTTCTGCCAAATACAAAAAAATCAAATTGAACTTTCTAGAAACCCTCCATCACCTCCATACAGGTGTTAATATTGAATAGGTTACGTTTACCTACGGATTATAAAGAGCAGTACTTATAAGTGGTATTAGTACAAAGTTCTGCCAACATTTGCCCTGTAATTTTGCTTAATCCCACCATGGAATGGAATCACTTTAAATGATTGGATTTCTGCAATTATGATAATTAATTGCAGTTACTCAGCTAATTATTTACTATTAATTAGGTATGTGAATGATTATTAATACAATGCTGTTGATTGATTCAGGGTGGTAATCCTCAATACATTTTCATTATTGTAAATCTTGTGAAAAAGCAGCAGGCTACAGTAACTGGCCTGAAGTGTGATCTTGATCTTTGACTAAAGAACGTTCATTTAATGAGGCATTTTAAAAAGGCTTTCACAGAGAAACCAGTTAGTGGGTTATATCCATTGGGAAAAAAACTGTCCATCTTAATGCATTATCAACTAAAATAAACAAGTATGACAAACCACAATGTCAAATTTCTGATATACGGTTTTAGCATCTCATAGTACAAGCCACAACAACAGTTTGTGGACAATTCTACAGAACCCAAGTGATGAAAGGGTAAGTAGCCTAGGGTTGCAAAGCATTTATCAACTAAATTGTACCCTGTTAGACTTACTTTGTGATTTCTGTTAGCCCCCTGTGATCACATAGCACAAGAACAGCAGTCACATCTCAGCTAGAATCACAGTGCCCAGTATTACTTGCTGCTGCACCACTGCACCAATAATTAAACTTTCCAGTGGCTACTACAGCCCTCTGACCTTGAGTCTCATTCAACACAGCCTAAGGGGTGCGAGTGTTTTGTGTGTGTGTGGGTTCCCATGGTACCTTATAAATGAATTGACATGCACTCATATATCAAGAGAAAATGTCCATTCAGCAGATGGCTTCCAGAAACCTCCGCCGGCCGAGAGACCGCGAGAGCCCCCACCCGTAAATCGAGGCCCCATGTTCTGCTCTCCAGAGTATTGGCTTCATCAAAGAAAACTCCATTAGTCATGATCAATTTTTATTGTGAAGAAAATAAATATATTCTGTGGGTGTATCTTTTCATTAAATGTATAGTAATGAATTCAGGCTCTTTCTTGGCCTCTTTTAGTTATTTTTTATTTTTCTTCCCTACTTGGTATTCATCACCTCACTCACCACACACTGATGATGCCTTTGAAAAGGAGTCTAAGGGAAGGTTGGTGTCTCTGAGCTGAAAGGGTGCTGAGAGAGAGACATGTTTGGCTCCATCAGAAGACAGAATCTTCAGAGTTCTTTATTAGTTCAGTAGTGGAATACATATATACCTTCCCATCTTGTTGGTGGATTCTCTTTAGACTGAATCAAATCAGGAGCAGTCAGCATTTGATGTTTAGGACAAACAATGACTTCAGAAATGGGCAGTTGTACGAAAAGACACAGTGTGATGAAAGAGCATGAAATTACAGAAGTGTGCTTGAAGCATGACAATTTTGTATAAACAACTCAAAGAGTGTAAACATCACAACATTTGTCCACAATAAAGCAAGTGTAGTGTCTATGTCACAGTACTGACAAATATTCAAGAATTAGAACTTCAGCATTGATTCTGTGGTGGGATGAGTAAATCTGTGGAGGTGATCATAGGTCATAGTTTCCTTTGGTAATTGTGTCTATGTAAATACCTCTCCATGTGTATTTTCCTCTGCTTAAGCTATTTATACCTTCAATCCCCAGGACTCTCAACAAATGCCTTGTAATATCCATCACTGGACTTACTGGCTGTACTGTGAGTTCCATCTTGATTTTACCTCTCTCTCTACCTTACATCAAGGCTTTCAAAATAGCTCATCTTTTCAGAGCATTTTGTCGTCAATCCAGGCGAACTTCAGTAAAATCAATTTCTGGCACTTTAGCAAGTGTGTTTATGTTAACTTGTTCGGATCCCTGTTTCATGCCACTAAGCCTAAATAGCTTGCCAGCATACTTTCTAGGAGACATTTAGACACATCCTTGTTGCCACAACCAAGACTACAGTACATGTAAAGCATTGAACTGTTGGTTAGTTGTAACTGATTTAACTTCTTGTACTCGCTGTGAATTATAACATTTACATTACATCTAGTCATTGAGCAGACGCTCTTATTCAGTGGTTAGGGAATCGGGCTATTAATCAGAAGGTTGGTTGGTTCGATTCCCTGCCGTGCAAAATGACGTTGTGTCCTTGGGCAAGGCACTTCACCCTACTTGCCTCGAGGAGAATGTCCCTGTACTTACTGTAAG
This sequence comes from Osmerus mordax, assembly GCF_038355195.1. NCBI lineage: Eukaryota > Metazoa > Chordata > Actinopteri > Osmeriformes > Osmeridae > Osmerus > Osmerus mordax. The sequence continues at coordinate 7,936,477 of NC_090057.1, read as the reverse complement.
TCACTCTGGATAAGAGTGTCTGCTAAATGACTAAATGTAAATGCTCTTATGTTTTTTCCCATTGGCACTTATTTGCTTTTCACAAGGTATGCTTCATGTTGTGGCTACCCACAATGTTTTTGTTGTTTATGATCATTGACCTATGCACTTTTGTAAAGCTCTCTCTTGGAAGTCGCTTTGGATAAAAGCATCTGCTAAATGAATACATGTAAACTTCATCCCCAACAGCTCTTACAGTAACACACTTCTGTTGTGTTTTCTAACCTGAACTCAATCCTCCTCATTGCTTGGATGATCTGTATAAGATTCAAATACCTTGAAGCTCTCGTAGATAATGTTGACATCTTTTATCATACTTCTGAGTGCCTCCAAATCTATGTTGCTAAACTCAGACTTTATTGATGACACCCATTAATTCGGCATTATTAAAGCTTTGGGGGGGTGAAAAACATGTTTATGAGAAACATTACGTCTATGGAACCACAGGGAACAGGGAGATCACGGATCCAAGGCCATTTATCTAGATCTGCTCTGATGTTCTCATTTTCATCTGGAGTGCCAGTGGGGGTGCATCCAAGCAGGGAGAAAATGACACGCTCCTTTATCCAGAGATGGACCATCAATCTGGGTGTGAGATTTCTACAATACCATTATTATTCCTAGGTGAACATTGTGTTGTGCATGTGTGTGTTCATGTGTGTGTCTGTGTGTGAATGTGTGCGTGAGTGTCCATGAGAAAATGCAAATACACATGCACACAGTTTTTTTTAATGGAAATTCCCAGGGGCAGACTTCAAAGAAAGAGACTCCTCCATGTGGCTGTTGCATTTAACCCCCTCTTAGGGTTTTTTCAGAGGAGATAGGGAAAAGTTATCAAGGAAATGACAGATGAAGATATATTCATAAATTACCTCTCGTAGCCCTGTTCGTACATGCTCTGTTGCAGTTTTTTTAGTTGTGTTATTCTTACCAGTTTTATTCATTTTCAATGAAGATCTAATGCTGTAAAATATTTTCTGGCAAAATGTCAGATGGTGTCACTGAGATTCCAAATTCCCCAAATAAAGTTAATCTTGCAGCCTTTCAAAATGTAAGCAAAGAGATTATGTCATGTGGTTTGAAAAAGCAGACTGAAATCTATATAGGTATGGAGAGACAGGCTGTCACTTTAATGGATTGTATTCTAAATGCAAAATGAGATCAGTGTGTAGGGTAAGACTGAGACTCCAATCATCTGCTCTCACTCTTCATTTAATTACAGTGCTAACATGACTGAAGGATATTGTAAGAGGATTAGTAATTGGGCATTTGAGCATAGAAAGCCAACCACGTATTGAACTGGGTAACAACCTGCCATCTCCATATAAAAAGATCCCACAAAGGAGTCGGCTACACAAAGCTAAAATGCAAAGAGGTTGTGAGTTTGCTCTGACATGAGAAGGTCACAAGTTGTACATGCTAGTTAATATTATCCTAGCAAGATGTTTTTGAAATAGTCTAGGGTATTCAAAATAGCTATTCATCATACTGCCTTCATTTAAACTACGGCACTGGGATATGCTATTTCAGATATCTGAACCAGCCATCTTGTTAATTGTTTTACCACTAGTTAATAAGTCAAATATCTCTTGCTTTCAAACTACTATCAATCTGTGTAAGTTTTCCTACTTTTAACTCAGCAACAATCTTTTGAAAGTCACAGCATGTGTTTTCATCATGAAACTGACATGTTTGTTCACACTGCTGTGATGTAACACTGACCTCTGCAGGATGACTAGATGAAAAGTCATAGGTCTGGGCAATATGTCTTTTTAAGTAAATCTGAAACTAAGATGTTTTCCTTTTAGATAAATGAATAATAAAACTTTGCTGTTGTTTAAAGTGTTCAGGGTCCTTTCAATTTATAATGTGGACATATATTTTATAAGTCCTTTGCTCAGCCCGCTTGTAATCTTCCTAATAGGCTCGGATTTCTCCTGTACCTTTGCCGATGAGCAATTTTTGATGATGCATTAGAATAAGCGCCCCCCAGAGCATAAATCACTGACACGCAGAATCAGGGCACTGGCATATGCTCGCAACAATTTGTCAAAAACAAACCTTCTGATTCCTCTATATATCCAGTAACTGGCAGGAATGTGATGAAGCACCTCATCTTCACATCTCCTAGCCTCAATTAATCCTAGTGGTACTGTGGCCCAAAGTTGCTGTTTGTCTGTAATAAATTGGACAAACAAAATGATGTTGTTGAAGAATGGGATGGTGGAATGCAAACGATCCATTAGCAGGGTCGGGCTTTTACAATTTGTTATGTCTTAACTTCATTCTTTCCTTCTTGCTCTCTCCCTGTCTCTACCTCTCTCTCCTTCTTTCTCTGCCACTCTTTATGTCTTTATCTCTCTGTCAGTAGCTACGGAACACCAATGACTCCACTGTCTAAACAAAGGAACCCTGTTATAGCACAGTTTTGCCAACATCCCATTTGCTTAAATGGATATGGAAGTAACTTCCCTGTTTACATTTTCAGAACACTTAGCATGACCAGCAGGTACTCCCTCACTGTGAGGGAGTATGAAGGGGAATGCTGATTCACACTTCCCTTTCCTGTCTGTACAGGAAGCTGTAGGTTCTGCCCTAGGTTGGGGTGGGGATGTTTCATAGTCATATCTCTGAGGGATGCCCTGTGATATAATATGATGTATCTTCGGCTACACTGAGGATTGTGGGTCACAATAGCCAAGAAGCATTCTAGCTTCCATACTTCAAAATGTGACCAGATGCAGTAGGACATTCTGCATTTGATGTTGTATGTATTGGGACATACTACATATTTTTCAGGCATATTAAATAGTATGTAGAATGGATGTATGGATGGACTCGCCTTTTGGGTATTATTTGGGGGGGAGGCATCTAGTAATATCTCTATTTAGGAAATTATAGAACAGTTTATTGTCCAAATGAATGTAACTGAATGAGTTTATGGTCTGTTAAGTTACTGTTGCTGCCTAAGTCTTCTATTTTGTGTTGTCTTGTTTGGTACTCTGTATAGCAGTTGGCGTTATTATGCTTTCACAACCGCTTCTGAGTTGTGTATATAATGACAGGATGACTGTGGTTTCCTGGTTCATGGTTTCAAATTACTGTAAATTTCGGCGTACTCATCTCTCTTTGTGAGTAATCAATATTGTTAGCTTGTAAAACATTTAAATTCACGTTATAGAAAAGCTTTTTCAATAGTTTGATATTTTCTTCCATATTTCCAAGATTATGCAGTATTTCTTTAATAATTATTATTTTTGTTATTCCTTCTGAATGTATATTCCGCTATATTTAACCAGTACGTAAAACAACATTTTGCTACCTAACTTTGATCAGGACAGTTGCAGTACAAGTATTTGATGTCTGTTCAAGCAGGTGTGGACCATTGTTAGCAATGAACCACAACTTAACCTCTTGTTTCTCTAAAACATCCACATAAAGATGTGTAAGTTAAAAACAATAAACATCTTTATTTATAAAAAGCTTTAGGGCAGCTGATTAAAAGTATTCAAGCAAAAAGTGCCGTTCTTTGTGAAGTCTCAGTCTGTGAGGAATTACAGCTTGTTGTCTCAGAATTATGTTTTTATGTCCATACAGCCATTTAGAGTAGATCTCACTGTCAGCCCGTTAACTTCTGGGTTTGTGAAAAAACATACAGCAGTCAGCCAGGCATCCAATCCTCATTATACTTTGAAGCATATTCTTGACATAGTCCAATGACTAAACTCAATAAGAGGCTCCACTCCTCCACTCCACTCCCCCTAACTGTTGCGGTTCTTTAGTTCATTTCTTTATGGCTGCATCTCGTACTGGCCCTCAGTGGCAACAAAGAAGTCATTTAGGGTGTTCTGCAGGTGCTCGAATGTAGGCCTATTTTCTGGTTTCTCCTTCCAGCAGATCATCATGAGGTCATAGAGCTCCGCAGGACAGCTGTCAGGGCAAGGCATCCTGTACTGTTTGTCCAAGTTTCTGATCACCTCAGGGTTAGTCATACCTAAAAGCAGAGGTGTGGGTCAAGCGTACATTATTGTTGTTCCTACAAATCTCAGAATACAAGAGGACACAGGGGAAACACAAGGTTTACTAGTAGTATTAATAGTTTATGTTACTGTTTTTGCAGTCTATGTTACTGTGTGTTATATGCGAGCAGGGCACTGTTGATTTCACCTGGATAGGGAATCCTTCCATACGTGACGATCTCTGTGAGGAGGATGCCAAAAGACCAGATATCAGATTTTATGGTGAAGGTTCCAAAGTTGATAGCCTCTGGAGCTGTCCATTTAATGGGGAACTTGGCACCTGAGCAAAGGAGAAATAGAACAGAAATACATTGGGCTATATATGGGGTAAAACACAGGATTAAATCATGGGGTAAAGCACATGTGTACTAAACAATTCAACACAGGTGACAAACAGGGGTAATAGACATAATGTACTCTATGGACAAAACTATTTACAAAACAATATATAAAAATATTAAAAATATGTGACACACAGGTGATGCAGGTAATACTGCTGACAGTGAAACAGTGAACAGCATGCACTAGTAAACTGTGCAGATGAGTGTTGATATGCAAATAAATACAAAAGCCATAAATGGAGACGTGTGCCAAGTAGAGATAGTACAAAACTACTAAACAGTTCAAACAGAGCAGTTCAAACAATGCAGTATTATTACATACAGGAAATAAGAATGCCCTGAATGAAGGTGATTGAGTGGTGTTCCAACAGTAGTCAGTGTTATGGCTCACATTGAGGCATTATGAAGTCTAATGGCTGCCGGCAAAAAGGACTTCCGATAACACTCCTTGTGACATTGGTGTGTGATCAGTCATGCTCTAAAAGTGCTCCGCTTCATCACAACCATGTTGTGGAGGGGGGGGGGGGGGGGGGGGGGGGAGATGTTGTCTATAATAGCCAGAAGCTTGGAAAGTGTCATTTCCTCTTCCTTTAGGGTGTCAAGGTTAGTCCCCAAAACAGAGCCATGCTTTTCTGATCAAAATAGGTTTCAGGTCTGTGTAAATTATAGACCAGAAAGGGTCCTTAACTAAGATATTTGTTTGCTTTAGTCCATAGATAAAAGTTCAGTAGAAAAAAAGTGGTTAATAGTTGCAGTTGCAGAATGCTGATAAGACTTGAAGAATGATCTCTTCCTATTCAGATAAAGAGTTCTCCTATTGCATATAGTCTTCTGTGAAAATCACATGAGAAAAGTTGGTGTTTTGCATGTTGGTGGTTTTGTGTATTATACAACAAATGTTATCATGTATATTGCTAGACCTGCAACAGTAGGCTACTAAACTCTGTAATTCACCATACATTGTAACCACAGTAAAAGTGAGATTTCCCCATATAGATGTACTGCACAAGGGAAAGTGTGAACTAGTTCTAGACAGGTGAAATCACTCTATCATTCTGATTGGATTTTAAGAGCAGATTGACTGCTGCAAAAGAGGGGACTATTTGCATATATTGAAAATGTTCGCCCCAAAAAAGCTTTAAAAAATATGAAATGTGCCTTATTGTATTGCAGTATTCTATAGAAACGTGAAAACATTGTCCTCAAATACTGAACCAGCAAACTTTGCAAAACACAACATTTGTCATTGCCAAAACTTATGGCCACGACTGTACTTAAGCGACTCTAAAGACAAAACATACAAAAATATAATCGATCTTGGTCAATTGAGCTGTGGTACCATACCTTCCTGTGCAATGTATTCAGTCTCTATGATCCTGGCCAGGCCAAAGTCGGCTATCTTGCAGTGCAGAGTCTCGTTGACCAGGATGTTGGCAGAACGCAGGTCTCTGTGTATGTAATTCTTCTTCTCAATGTAGGCCATGCCTTCAGCTATCTGTCACAGAGAAGGACAGAGTAAGATGTTTGTAATCTTGTAAATTAATCTAAAATAAAAGAAGGAAAGGAAATATTTGTACATTTCTATAACTTTATTCTCATAATGTGGTCTAAAGGGTTTGTCCTACCTAAGACAATGCTTTCCTCATATTGGTCTACCACAGGCAAGTAAAGCATAATAAAAACACTTTTTTATGACAACTTAAGTAATGTCAGGTTGACACTGTGGGTACACAACAGAAGTTCAACAGGATGCCCTACTTTCAGGAAGCATAATTTGGTTGTCTGTGGAGTGGAGAAGGGGGGGCATCACTTCCTGTCCGGAAGTTAATAATCGATGCAGGCCCTTGAGGCTTAGAAGTACACAAGGACCCCGCAGAATCCTCATTGCTAAAGCTGACATTTTCCGAATGCACTGTTGTCAGTATGTGTGAAATATACTAGAAAAGTGCAGCATTTTCAAAGCACCCTGATAAAAAGACCTCATTCACAGTAACAAGACTGGGTGTGAAAACACCCATTTCAATGGGTGTTGCATGCAAATGTCCGAGAAATCAACAAGCGATGAATGCAGAATTCTTTTTATGAACTATGTTGAGATAGACAAGAAAATATGTGGATATCTCTCACGGCTCACTTCCCTCAGGGAATGCCAGATGTAAACTGCCTGTGTGTAAAGAATGTTGCCTTTGTGATGATCATATTAAATTACAGCATGGAATTTGAATAAGTTTGCCAATGATGTTGATCAACCACACGGTAACTTATTGAGTTACGGTGTGCATGTACAAGTCATGCACACCGTAACTTACATCTTACACTCGGTTTTCCCTGAAGTCTGGCTTCTCACCTGTGCCGACATGTCTATCAGCTTTGTCATCTTCAGTTTCTTCCCCTCATCTGTTTTCAGAAAGTCCAATAGACTTCCTGTAGATAAGAGAGAAGAAGCATGCAGACTAGTCAGAGTGGAAACAGATAGCAACAGGGGTGGGGGGGTGACATTTACAAATATTTACATTGACCTTGGTTCTCTGCCTCTGTATCTGCTGGCCCTCTCCTCATAGACCGCTCTCTCTTTTTCTTATACTTTCTATCTCTCTCCCCTCTATCTCTCTCTTGCTTTCTTGTTCTCTATTGCTTCTCTATCTTCCTCTCTAGAATCATGGCTGCCCTCCTCCATAGCTCTCCCTTCCTCCATTACTCTTCTCCCTGCTTCAATTCCTCTCTCCCTCACCTGCCTTTAATTCGTTCTCCCTCGCCTTCCTCTCATTTGTCCTCCCTCCCTCCCCTCCCTCACCGTTGATCATGAACTCGGTGACGATGAGGATGGGCTCCATGGTAACCACGGCGTGCAGGCGCACCAGCCTGTCGTGCTGCAGCTTCTTCATCAGGTTGGCCTCCTGGAGAAAGGCTTCCGGCTCCATGGTGCCCTCCTTCAGCGTCTTAATGGCCACCTTCTGAGTGTCCTTATAGTATCCTGAAAAAAGATATTACTAGATTCTACAATGTTGAATGAATACAAATGAAAAGATGTTGTTGAATACCAGTCTGTAGTATATGTATAAGCTACTATAAGAAGATAGTAAATAGGAGGCCTGGGTTTCTTCTGTGCTCAAGAACATATGTACTGCAGTTCATAATTTCTTTGTTTGTGCAACATAAAGTAGAAATGTATCATAAAATGTAATTTCTTTACATCATACATAACTCTGAGCTTCACAGTTTCAAACCCTGATGGATTATCCACAAAGTGATTGACTGAAGTGGTTTACCCATCCACACTTCTCCAAACTGCCCGGCTCCCAGTTTCGTCAACATCTTCAGTGTCTCGCGGGGTATCTCCCACTCATCTTGTGCCCATGGTGTCTGAAGGGCCTTGGGCTTGCAGGGGCTGTTCAACCGCTGGCACAACCCATCCGTTATACCTGTACCCAGAAACAGTCATTCAGTGAGTGCCAAATGGTAGTAACGGGTGAAATACCAGCCTACATGGGCCAAATAGTGGCGTTCATCTAATCAAAAGCTTTTATAAAATAAATATTTACATTTAGTTTAATTTATTTTGAAGACCTGCCATTTATACATTCCACAGAGAGAGATAGGGAGAGAGTGAGTGAGCATTGAAAGTCTTGCTTATCGGGTGGTTAGGCCACAGAGTGGAAAGATCACCGCTCCAGTAACACAGGAAATGCTCAGTAGGGGGTGGGCGTTAAAAAGTCTGCTTCACATTTAATCTCATCTATATCTAGAATGATTTCCACTGAGATGTGTGATATACGTCTGATAGCTCACTACAACAACAGAAAAGGCTTTAACTGAAAAGGGAAGAAGGGCGGTTGATCCATTTTCACCACACTGTTAATATATATCCATCTTACTTACGCCTGTAGTAGTTCACCAGCTCCTGCAGTGTGGGGAAAGTGGTGGAAGGGGAGATATAGAAGCCACCATTGTCCATCGAACGTATCTTATAGTGCTTGACCATGTCGCCTTGTTCAGGCCCAGCATCTCTGATGGACAAGGAGAAAGCCCCTGGGGAAAAGGAAGAGTGAATGTTCGAATACAGGAAGCATTATTTGATTCACTTGATCTCAGATCTGTAAAGGGACTGGACTGGTTTAAGTTTGCACTTATTTACACTGTTGTCTCAAAGGCTGAGATGTTGGATTACTTAGCTATCAAACTAAATGGGAAATTAAAAGAAGTACACTGAATGGAGTAATGTACTGAATGGAGTCTTATTACCACATGTTGATACATACTGTGTAGGTACATACATACTCTGTGGATTTGTCAGGTGGCTACTCGCCTTTAGACGTCTCACTCTCTCTGACTAAAAAAGATCCAGCTTTGTTTCCTGGAGCCAAGAGCAGGCGCTCGGTCTCCCTCCTGCTTAAGTTTTTGAAAAACCATCTGTAAGAAAGACAAGCTATTAATTACCAGTTTATCGTTTTGACTAATGAGCAGGTATTTTGACTTTTCAGGATAAGGAACTAAATGGTGAATTTTAAACCTTTTATTATCTGCTATAATTACAAAATACAGGATTCGTGCTTTGCCTTGATAAAAGTAACTGCTAAATAAGATATGGATAAATATGATTACATCAGTTAAAACCATCTCCCCAATCCTAGGGTCAATAGGTATTGTTTGGATACATTGCAAACATTATAATGTTTTAGAACTATTTACATGGCGTCATTTGAAGAAATATATTTTCAATTAGTCGAGTAACTGACCAGTCATGTTGTTGTTGTAACTGTGCACAGCACTTGTTGTATTCAGACTTACTTTTCCACCTCCAGAGTGTCAGCGTGTGCTACATATGTGCATGGGATGTAGCCCTCCTCTCTAGTCAAGAGGGATCTCGCAAGCCACCACTCACCATTTCTTCAAGGAAAAAGAACACAGACAAATCAGTTTTGTGCTGTGGTACTACAATGAAAATAAACTAGGACTGAACAACTTTGATTGCAAATCAGAACTTAATGTACCATGGAGCAGTGCATAGACAAATAGGTTACATATAGTATCAATAGCGATATATATTACAGGGCCGTCTGACACATTTGGACTCAACCACCAGAAAATGAATTTTCTAACTTACGCAACACCTGAAATACAGTATACCTGACCAATAGCATGACATCAGTCTACTTACTCTTGCAGGACCTTAAGCCTATCTCCCTTTTTGAATGGGAGATCGCTGTCATTGGTTGGTTTGAAGTCATGCTGAGCAATGACAATGTTTTCTTCTACTGAGGATGAAAGAAAAAACAATGCATTCTCATTAGAACTATAACTATAAAGACAAACACTGGACAGTACGGTTCCCCTGTATATGTACTAAATATATTTCTCCTTTTGTTAATCTCATGCAGTAGTGTACATTCAACTTGATTTTTTTTGTACCATTATTTGAGCTGGGTTTTCCATTGGATCCCTGAAAGCCAAAACATATTATATATACATTAGAACATTATAAACATCACAATAAAATGTCTCCAGACCAAACATTTCTACAAAGCCAGCACTGAAGATTTGTTTGATGTTTTGGTATCCCACTAACTCTGCACCATTACTCCCTTGATCTTCATTGGGCTGGTTTGTTTTTCCCACACAGGCTAAGCAACTCACCGTATTTTTAGAAGAGTGAGATGATTGACCGTTGTTTTTCCCTGTCTCATATCTGTTTTCTGTCCCCTTTGTCTCACCACTACACGCGCAACCCATCCTAACAGGGGTGGGCACATGCACATACGGAGGATGTCAGCACATTTACACACGAAACATTTCTCTGTGGTGATGTGTAAATAGTGGTTGTGTGCTCTTACCTGCGCTCTATCTGACACTGGAAATACAGATGTCAGTCTCCACTTTGCCAACTATGAGGAGCTGGGCAGTTCCACATAGGCCTCAGTGAGATCATGCCCTGTGCTGTAAATGAACTGAGATACTACTGTATCAATCACATGCAACGTGCATACGTCACCTCGACAGGAATCTGTGACAGAAAACATAAACCAAATTGTTGTGGAAATGTATTCTGTCTCTCAGAATCTGTATTAACATGCAAATGCGTACGTTGTAATCATGTTAGAGTGTATAGGCATTGGCAGGAATAGAAAAGACCAACAAAAATAACGTTTTGACCAACAAAAATAACTTTTTGACCATCAAAAACAAGCCGAGGGTTTACTTTTGCCAAGCCATCTACACACATCCCCTATCGAGTTCCATATCTGCTTTCATGTAGGAAATGGTACGATCTGAGATCCATAGATCTACCCTTTTCCCTGAAACTTGTAGCGGCTCTTATGCTCCCTTGAGACAGAATTTCCCCTTAGATAACCCAGCAAATCCACATAGCTGGAAGCTTTGAGCCTGTTAGTTTGAGTGAGTCTACAGCGTGACCAATGACCAACCTCCACACCCCCCACCCTCATGTTATATCCCTCCTTAATTCTACCTCTCCTCACAAAAAGACCTACAGGACTGGACATCACCTCTGGCTTTTTAAAATACTATTACAAAATTACAATACTACTTGACATTAGCACACTATAAACGATTCAATTTAATTGTTTTTATTCTATTGCTGAGTCCTATTTTGAAGAACTAGTGGCTAGGTTTCTTGGAAAGCTCAGTCCGTAACGTCAGAGGAAATTGTTACAGATATTAGGAAGAAAACGTAATGGCCCAGAGATAGGTCATATTTGTCATCTTGATACATTTGTCATCTTGATACATATTCACATTGCTACGAATACCTTTGAATCAATTAGGCAGCCACTAACGTGTAGGCTGAATAATGGAGAATGCACATGTTTAATACTTGTAAATGCCACTCTTACAAAGCATAAATAAAATTACAATTATGAAAATGGTTAAACAGATTATAGTATTTGTATGTAGCATGTTAAGAGAGTGCACTATAAGCGTGGATAGATACCTTGAACTTGGCTTTGACTTCTGTCATCAAATGTAATCCAGAATAAAGTGTCTGCAGTTTCCTCATTCAAAGCTTTTCTCTATCTCCCTCACTCTTGCTCTCTCACTCACACACTGAAACACACACACAACTCACATTTACACACGCACTCACAGAGCATATGTCCAGTGGCTTGCCTGAGGGACCACATTAGTTGGAATAGATAAGTAGTCAGTAGTGGCAGTGTTTATTTAGTCTGACCGCCTCCACCCTTTCCTCTGCTTCAATACCCACAATGTCAAAACTGCAACTCCTGCCTCAATCTGAAATATGGGGTCCATCATTGCCGCACACCTACCCAGACACACATATCCAAAGTGTACTTTAACACACACAACCCGAGACTGAAATAAAAACATTTATATATCATACATTTTGTTTGACCAATGTCTCACAAAAACAAGATTTTTATTTTATCTTTATTACACTGTGTTGAATAACCCCCCCAAAAACACATACTTTCATTGTATCTGTCCTGGAGGTATTTTCAGTTCACTATACTGTACATCAAGAAGCTATGTGCTAGCACACAGTCATGCATTTCCTGTTTTGGCCATGTTTCACAGTGTCACTCTGGTCTGCTTTACAAACGTCTCAAATGTTTGTAGTAAAATGCAAATTTTTAGAAAAATGCATGTGTGTATTTGTCTGTATAGATACCACAGATGTTTCCCTGTATGTGATGGTGTGTGTGTGTGTGTGTGTATGGTTTCCATGACGTTGCAGTCTCAGTCCCTGGGTGTTTGAGCTACTGTGTGGTTTATCACATCCTTTATGGGTGTACTCTGAGCCTCTTACTCTTCCTTTACACTGTACAACTTGTACAGTGTAAAATACACCCATTTTCAATCAGAGGTAGTACTTGTTTTAACCACAAGGTGGACTAAACAGTATTTCTCAGGAATAGTTTCAGCCTAGTAATGCCCTTGATATCCTGAGTAGAAGGTTATTGTTACAGTTTGAAATCATAACTTTGATCAAATGTATGTAATTAAGTCAATTATAAATATTGAGCTAAATAACCAAGCTGATGTCTGCCTGTATCCCTAAAACAAATTAATGTATGAATCGACAAATAATTGAACCACTGTATGTGTAGATTACATTTTCATATTATATAAATGTTTATTATTATGATATTATTATAGCAATATGCTATAGTCTTTATGTGTTTAAGGAAGAGCTGTACCATGCTGGTTTGATCATGTAGGTTTCCAACTTAAGGACCAAAAAACTAGCCATTACCCATACATCCACACAAGAGGGCAGGAGAGTACACTTATGAACTATGGTTTATCACTGCTGATTTACAGGCACCTTCCCCAACAACTACACCCTAGTGTGCGCTCATACTTACACATAACAGGGACAAATGTACACTCTATGTCCTACACACACATCAGTATTTGAATTGTCAATGTGGACAAAAGAGACAATGTGCAAGGTGTCACTGGCAACAAAAAAGGAAATGCTAGTTGATAAGTGCTTAAACACTTCATCAAAATTAAACAATGTTTTACTTTTTTACTTCACATCCTTGACTTGAGTTTTTCCGCGTTCTCACTGCAGGTCGCATTGTTGAGGGATTTCATGGGTTCCACAGGAACAGAAACAATAAACACAAAAACAATATGTCCTTCAATAATTCTGTTACCCATTTAATCCCTCCCCCTTTTGTATTCAGGCTCTCACACTGTAAAAGTATCAGAGTGACATTATAAGGAACACATCTTTCAGGAGTATGCTGAGGACAACAAGAAGGGAACTATCATTCTTGTGACACCGGAAGTGTTTGTTTCCTATGTGGTTTTATACAACGCTGAACATGGGGGGTATTGCTATCTGGGCAGCACTTCACAGATTTTGTGAAGACCACCTGTGCTGTTTGTGAGTGGGGACTACACTATAACTGTGCCTGAACCCCACAACCTCCAGAGTTTACACATTGCAGGCTGCAGGTGCATGACAAGGTTTGTGTCCTGGTTCATAACTCCATGCTTCCTTGCTCAGGTTTTCCATCAGTCCTTGTTTTTTTCCTTTTTTCTTTCCCAGGGCTTGCGGATACTGAGTGTGTCTCTGTCTGGGGTCCCCAGACGCTGCATCCTGCCTGCCGAGGGTCGGCAGCAGCCCCACAGGATAACCTGAACAACGGTGGGAAAGAGGCTGAGCTTTGAGCTTTGAGCTCCTTCACTAGCATAGGCACAGTCACCTGTGTACCAAAAGCCAGGAGGCTGCTGTGTGTGGGAAGGGTAGGGGGTGGAGGGGGCGGGGGGGGGTGGCAGGTGTTAGGGGTTGCATGCATGTCAAGTCAGCAAGGGATCAGAGGTTTAGATACAGTGTATTCATTTGTTTGTAATAGTCATGCTGTGGGGATAATTGTCCTGTGTTGTATTTAGCTGCCACAAGGTCATCTGGACTTTTATCCATCAATGCCTGCCTAGACAACATGATGCCATGAAGGGAATTACCCAGGGCAGCAGACTTTACTAACGTTACACACACAATCTTTCTCCTCTCTTCCTACTTTAATTTCCCTCCCCCCCCCACCTCCACACCAGGAGGCCTCTTTTCACTTCCTCTGCGTGTGGGAACCATCGCTGTCCTCTCTCACACGTGTAGAGGGGAGAAGGCCTCCCTCCTGCGTTTGTCCTCTCAAAGACACAAGGTGATGGTCAATAAACAGGGGAACAATCGGTTCCCCACAATGCCGCTCCAGAAGCTGTCCTGCTGCCCCTCTGCCTTGAGGTCTGGGATAGCTTCACACATCGTTCTTCCTTTATGGGTGGAGGCGGCAATTGCGGCAGGTTCACAGTCTCAGTGCTGGCTGTGAGCCAAGTGATTATCAAGATCATAGCTTTTAGCGACTTGACAGGAAATCATGTTTGATTAATTTTAATACTGTACAGTGAGGGAATTTTTCTATGCACTAGACATTGTGATTTTGTTTAATCATTTTTTGCCTACATGGAGAATAAAATACAAATTTTCCTTGTAAATGATTATTATACGAAATAGACAGTATTGTCAGAGGGAGTAATCCCCCCAAGTTTTAGGAAAGCTCTCTATCAGTATATCATTAACCTAACATAATATTTAGTTTTATCACGTCATGTACTGGCTAAATAATAATCTCAGTGTTGTCCCAGTCAAAGGCTGAAGCACCTGCTGGTTAGAAACACCTGGACAGAGGCATCGCCGTGCGAGGGAGGATGGTAACAGGTCTGTGCATCTGGATCACTGAGTGACAGAACGAGGTAAACAGGACCGAGGGAGAGGGGAAAGCCCCTCGGATCTTCCTGAGAAACAACAGCCTCCCAGAGTTTAGTATGGAAATAGCCTGCCTGCCTGCAAGCAGGTGCTTCCTCAAACCAATCTCTGCTTATCAGCCCACTATATGGATAAATACATATTATGTTACATGTGTTGCAAACTGGTCTAAACACAAATCATTAGGTACTTTTATTTTCTCAACACATTGATGTCATTACTTGCTGTAAGAAATGTATTTGAGATCCAGACTCTTTGAAACACAGACTTACAGTATAATTAATTCCCATACACATTAGAATATAATTTAACAGGAATGGAACAATACATAATCTTCCTCTTCCTCGCTAAATAAATATTTAAAAAATGATTTATGGAGGAAGCTTGATTAGATTATGGAAGGTGACGTCCTGAGGATGACCTTTTAATGGTGTGGAGCTCAGAACAGGGTTACATGTCGGAAGCTAGCCATTTATCAGTCTGTGGAAAACACCAATTAAACTTGTTTTCACATGACTGACACTTATAGTTTTTGACACCTAATGTTTCTCTATTGAGCCTGTGGGACAGAAACTATATTAAAGTTTTTCTCCAACTTACATGGGTTTTTGAGGAAGTATATGTGTTAATGGCAGACCACTGGCCTGTGTTCTGTCAGCTCCACCTCATAGTGTAGCGTTCGATCAGAGTGACACCAATTATTTATGTCACGTACCCACAGGAAGAGCCAATGGGACCGTTCAGAAAGAGACACATCCATCAGCTTAGTCCAATGGGGCACACTGCCTGTGGCTTTGGCTCCCTATATGAGTAAATTAAAGCTCAACGGACAGCTTCATAAATATCCATCCACCAATTCATTGTAACATAGTGTGTGAGATGAAGTTGATGACACCCACTAAACCTGAATCTTAATCTATTCAGTGCCGATATTCACAGCCCTAATTGGTCTATTGTTTCAAGTAACATTTTATTAGTTCTTGATTCTATGTATTTGTTCTCATTGATTAAAACAAGCCATCTATTGTGTCATTGTCCTCGCAGCTAGTGTTGGGGACGATACTTGTCCACATCTTTCAATAAACCAACCTGCTGCCAGTCCTTAAAAACTGTCATCGTAAAATGGCAAAACAATTCTGTCCATCCCTGCTTAGGATGTTACCTACCATTGAGGACTTGAGATGAATTCAAATGTCAAGACATGCTAGTAATAGACTTCCACCTTCAATATAGCCCACATGTCTTGTTGGCATTGATGTCATTATATGGAACATTTTGTTCTCACATTATTGTGATCATATATACAAGGCCTATTACATTATGTTTTGTATAGTAAATATATTTCACAAATAACATTTCAAGGACTTTTAAAATTTTATTTCATCATAAATTATATACATACATTCAGCAATTGTTGATTTGCTGTAGCCACATCATCATAAACATCTGTTCCACATTGAATGGTTATATTTTTCCAGTGGACAGAGCACAGCTGATTCAACATGTTAAATTAATCTAAAGAATAGTACACTTGGAATCTTTCAGTTGGTGTGTGATGCCCCCTTAGCTACACGGTACATTGCACAGTTTTGCGGCAATTGCTTTTCATTTCCATAGGAACAACTAGGCTGTACAGATTTAGGGTTAATAGTTACATAAGCAAATGGAAATGTTAGTATTATAGCTTACACTGATGTAAATCAAGAAGCTTCTAAGGCATATATACTTTCCATTTGGGGAAGGGGCCCAATGTGTGCGTTTCAAGGGTTGACACCTTATGAGACTGAGGTGTAATTCACAATGAAGGTGCTTTGATACTCCTGAAATACTTTTTTTTACTATAAGTATTATAATGTTTCACTTGCAAATGTACATACCGGTATTGGAAAAACAAAGTGACAGAGAATTCAGGGGTTTTCAAACTCAATACCAATATAGGTATTGTCAATGTGTCAGCTGGCTGTCATATTCAGTGCATTTATTTCTATAAAAATAGATAATCTCACAGACATGTGACCATAATGCAATCTAATTCAAAGTCAACTCCACAAATTAGACAATTAAATTATTTATCTTTCATATTGTATATTCAACCATTTGTAATGTATAGCTCCAGCTACCTGAGGATAGTTATTGACAGCAGCAAAGCATGTTGCCAAAAATACATATAATACATACCACATTATTACGTTTCTGTATAGTGTATGATTGTGATACTTTTCATTAACATACAGTACTTGACTATTGAAACACAGTGTGCTCCATTCGTTTGTAGTTCCTTACTTGTAAACTCCTTAGGACTAAGGCTTACAGCTGAGTAGAATATAAACCTTAACAATTCTACTCAATACAGTGATAAATAATTGCACTAATACTGACTCATCTTATAAAACAAACAACATAAGTGGCAATATGCCATCAGGAGAAAATACTGTAGTTTTCTGTGTTGTAAAATAAATTCTCCTTAATGTTAGTTTGCATATTTTCAAGTATTTTTTCCAATATTCCCTTTTAACATAACTTTTCTACTTACAGTTCCTGTGTATGTGTGCCCTCACAGTCGTAGTAGTAGTACTATTATAAAGTGCTTATATGGTATTTTACAAAACATTCTGCTAAGCATCAAGTTAAAAATCTAAATTGTGTTATTCTATGTCACTTCCCTTTGGCTTTCTTGACTGAACAGATCTGGTTGGGGATCTTTTCTTCAGGGAGACGAGTTGCTTCGCTAAAATCTCACTGGTTGACTCTGCATCCCCATTGTCTACATTCACTTGGCCGTTTTCCGAAGATCTGTTTCCTGATCAAGGACCTCTTCTAGGGATCCGGGTTGAGATTCCACTGAAGATTTAGTAGGCTGAGTGGATAGGCTCATTTTGCGTGACTCATCACCCTCATCATCATCTTCAGTCTGTGATTTGCTTGTTGTATGAATGTCATCATTTGATTCATCCTGTGCAGTCTCATCCTTTTCCTGTGCAGTCTCATCAACTGCCTCAGACTCCTTCTGCAATTCTTCAACTGGAGTCTCAGATTCCTGATTTTCTTGTTCCTCTTTGGTCTCTTCATCATCCTCCTCTGAACCCATACTATTCTCCTCCTCCAAAACCTCCATCTTCTCACTGGCTTCATCATCAAGTTCCTTCTCATCCTCTTTCTTGTTCTCCTCTTTGTGGGTGTCAACACGCTCTGTCTCAAAGTCCATCGTTTCCTCTGAATTGTGTACTTCTGTTTCTGAATCTTCAACATCTGCATAGGCCCCATCTTCAGAGTCTACGCTCAATTTCATCAAGGCATCATATGAGGTCACTGCTGTTTCCTCAACTGGCATGCTCACATCGGACCTATCCTCATTGGGAGTCACAGTGTCTTGTTCTACATCATCTAGTTTTTCTTCTGGCTCAGATTCATCATCTTCTGCCTCATCCTCCCCATCTGCAGATGTCCCTTGATTCCCGATGTGGTTTTCTTCGTTGGCTGTATCGGTTTCTTCATCTTTTTCAGATGCCTCAGTAATATCTATAACTTGGATTACAGTGACCTTATTCTCTGTGTTCTTGTCACCACCTTCTTCCTCTAGGTCATCTTCCTCCTCTACCTCCCGTTCTTCATTATTATCTGATGTTTCTCCTTCCTCTGCCTCATCGTCTGCTTTCAGTTCTGATACCTCATCATGACCTTCAGTTCCCTCGACATTCGATTCTAGCGGAGAATCCTCTTGAAGATCCTGAATCAGGTCTCTGACCTTACAAAATGTTTTGTGTTTTGCGGCTCCAACATAATTCTTCTCAGCCGCGCTATGACCTATTACTTCACTTTCAACTTTGTCTCTTTCAGCAGACTCTTCTCCTGTATCATCAACTTGAGCTGAATCTTCCCCTGCACTTTCCACTTCTGCAGACTCATTTTCTGTAGTATGTTCTACTGCAGATTCTTCTATTACACTGTCTGTCTCTCCCCCCTCCTCTCCTGCTGTT
Source organism: Osmerus mordax (assembly GCF_038355195.1). Lineage (NCBI taxonomy): Eukaryota > Metazoa > Chordata > Actinopteri > Osmeriformes > Osmeridae > Osmerus > Osmerus mordax. The sequence continues at coordinate 7,917,846 of NC_090057.1, read as the reverse complement.
TGAGCTCCTTCAGATTCATCTCCTGTCGTTTCGGGTACAGCTGACTCTTCTTTTCCAGTCTCACGTTCTGCAATGTCTTTATCGTCATCATTTTCTTCATTTTCAGCTGTTTCTTCCTCCTCTTCTCCTGCTGTGTCACCTTCTAATTCATCGTCATCTGTATTTGCATCTGTCTTTTCATCTGTCTCTTCCTTATTGTCAGTTGTTTCCTCGGCCTGCACTGTTGCTTCTGCAGTTTCGTCTTCTGCAGTTTCACCTTCCACTGTAGAAGCTTCAGCACCAGTTTCTTCTAAAGATTCATCTTCAGCTGAAGCAGCCTCACCCGTTTCTTCTTCTACTGCTTCATCAGCTGTAGTCACTTCACCAGTTTCTTCCACTGCAGATTCATCAGCTGTAGCTCCTTCTGCATTTTCTTCTTCTGCTGATTCATCCTCAGCTGTAGCTGCTTCTGCAGCTTCTTCTGTAGATTCATCTCCAGCTGTTACTCCTTCTTTGGTTTCTTCTTCAGCTGATTCATTAGCTTTAGCTACTTCTGCAGTTTCTTCTTCTGCAGATTCATCCTCAGCTTTAGCTGCTTCTGCGGTTTCTTCTTCAGCTGATTCATTAGTTGTAGCTTCTTCTGCTATTTCTTCTTCTGCAGATTTATTCGCTGTAGCTGCTTCTGCAGTTTCTTCTTTTGCAGATTCATCCTCTGTGACTGCTTCCGCGGTTTCATCGACAGTTTCATCCACAGCTGTAGCTCCTTCTGTAGTTTCTTCTTCTGCAGATTCATCCTCAGCTGTAGCTGCTGCTGCAGTTTCTTCTTCAGCAGATTCATCCTCAGCTGTAGCTCCTTCTGCGGTTTCTTCTTCAGCTGATTCATTAGTTGTAGCTTCTTCTGCTATTTCTTCTTCTGCAGATTCATCCGCTGTTGCTGCTTCTGCAGTTTCTTCGTTTGCAGATTCATCTTCTGTGACTGCTTCCGCAGTTTCATCGGCAGATTCCTCCTCAGCTGTAGCTGCTTCTGCGGTTTCTTCTTCTGCAGATTCATCCTCAGCTGTAGCTGCTTCTGCGGTTTCTTCTTCTGCAGATTCATCCTCAGCTGTAGCTCCTTCTGCAGTTTCTTCTTCTGCAGATTCATCCTCAGCTGTAGCTACTTCTGCCATTTCTTCTTCTGCAGATTCATCCGCTGTGGCTGCTTCTGCAGTTTCTTCGTTTGCAGATTCATCTTCTGTGACTGCTTCCGCAGTTTCATCGGCATTTTCATCCACAGATGTAGCTCCTTCTGTAGTTTCTTCTTCTGCAGATTCCTCCTCAGCTGTAGCTGCTTCTGCGGTTTCTTCTTCTGCAGATTCATCCTCAGCTGTAGCTGCTTCTGCGGTTTCTTCTTCTGCAGATTCATCCTCAGCTGTAGCTCCTTCTGCAGTTTCTTCTTCTGCAGATTCATCCTCAGCTGTAGCTGCTTCTGCCATTTCTTCTTCTGCAGATTCATCCGCTGTGGCTGCTTCTGCAGTTTCTTCTTCTGCAGATTTATCCGCTGTGGCTGCTTCTGCAGTTTCTTCGTTTGCAGATTCATCTTCTGTGACTGCTTCCGCAGTTTCATCAGCATTTTCATCCACAGCTGTAGCTCCTTCTGTAGTTTCTTCTTCTGCAGATTCCTCCTCAGCTGTAGCTGCTTCTGCGGTTTCTTCTTCTGCAGATTCATCCGCTGTGGCTGCTTCTGCAGTTTCTTCGTTTGCAGATTCATCTTCTGTGACTTCTTCCGCAGTTTCATCTGCATTTTCATTCACAGCTGTAGCTCCTTCTGTAGTTTCTTCTTCTGCAGATTCCTCCTCAGCTGTAGCTGCTTCTGTGGTTTCTTCTTCTGCAGATTCATCCTCAGCTGTAGCTGCTTCTGCGGTTTCTTCTTCTGCAGATTCATCCTCAGCTGTAGCTCCTTCTGCGGTTTCTTCTTCTGCAGATTCATCCTCAGCTGTAGCTGCTTCTGCCATTTCTTCTTCTGCAGATTCATCCGCTGTGGCTGCTTCTGCAGTTTCTTCGTTTGCAGATTCATCTTCTGTGACTGCTTCCACAGTTTCATCGGCAGTTTCATCCACAGCTGTAGCTCCTTCTGTAGTTTCTTCTTCTGCAGATTCCTCCTCAGCTGTAGCTCCTTCTGCGGTTTCTTCTTCTGCAGATTCATCCTCAGCTGTAGCTTCTTCTGCTATTTCTTCTTCTGCAGATTCATCCGCTGTGGCTGCTTCTGCAGTTTCTTTGTTTGCAGATTCATCTTCTGTGACTGCTTCCGCAGTTTCATCGGCAGTTTCATCCACAGCTGTAGCTCCTTCTGTAGTTTCTTCTTCTGCAGATTCCTCCTCAGCTGTAGCTGCTTCTGCGGTTTCTTCTTTTGCAGATTCATCCTCAGCTGTAGCTGCTTCTGCGGTTTCTTCTTCTGCAGATTCAACCTCAGCTGTAGCTCCTTCTGCGGTTTCTTCTTCAGCTGAATCATTAGTTGTAGATTTTTCTGCTATTTCTTCTTTTGCAGATTCATCCTCAGCTGTAGCTGCTTCTGCGGTTTCTTCTTCTGCAGATTCAACCTCAGCTGTAGCTCCTTCTGCGGTTTCTTCTTCAGCTGAATCATTAGTTGTAGCTTTTTCTGCTATTTCTTCTTCTGCAGATTCATCCTCAGCTGTAGCTGCTTCTGCGGTTTCTTCTTCAGCTGATTCATTAGCTGTAGCTTCTTCTGCTATTTCTTCTTCTGCAGATTCATGTTTCTCTGTATTATCCACAGCAGATGTTGCTTCAGAATGAACCACTGATTCATTCTGAGCTGAAGCTTTTGTGGCAGCATGTTCTTCAATTGCCTTATCTTCACCTTCATCTGTCACTGTCTCAGCAGTCTTGCCTACAGACAATTCTTCTTCAGCTGTACTTGTTTCAGGACTCTTATCTTCCACTGCTTCCTCTTCACCCATCACTGCCTCTGCACATTCTTCCACATTTGTTTTCAATGTCATTGCTTCAGCTATTTCCCTTTCTTCTAATTCATTCTTTGCTTCCTTCCCTTCCACCATGTCCTCCTCTGTTTCTCTAACTTCCTTAAACTCATCATCATACTCCACTGTGTTCAACGCCTTAAGGATTACTTTTTCAACTAGTTTTTCTGCCATTTTTGTTTCTTTTCTGGATACTGTTTTGTTTTCTTTACATACAGGCACCTCCTTTTTCATTTGGAGAATTTTCCTCAAATCAAAATCCATCATAACAGGAGCTGTACTCATGACCTCAGCAAGAACCGCAGGCCTAGCTGCCATTTTTTTCATGATACATGTGTCACAAGGGCAATATTCATCATCACTTCGCTGGTCACTGAAAGATGTTCCAGTGGCAGTGTTATCACCATCACTTTGTGCTACTCCTGCTTCAATTGACTGATCGCGCATGACCTTCAGCCTCCTTCGTCTCTGCTCAGTTTTTGCCGTTGATTCACGAGACATTACCTCTTTAGGAGGTCTTGGTCTTCCAGCTCTGCCATGAATTTTCCTTAGCTCTTTGTCCATACTTGTTTGTATCCTTCTCTGTACCTCATCTTTCAACTCACTTATCATGGTGTCAAGTTGTTCATTATCGTCCAAGTTCCATCTAATCTTAAACTCAGCCATAGCATCAACATAATGTGTCATGAACTGCTTTTCTAGTTTGTTTAGCAAATTCACTACCCAGACAGGGTCAGGATCCTGAGAGACCTTTTTAGCTAAATGTGCTTTTACAATAGAAGGTGGAGTGCCAGAGCTTGTGTCCTCCTGATGGTCTGTTTCAGCTTCTTCAGGTAGTTTAGGTGTATTGCTGTCGTTCCTTGAGCTCTTATCTGAAGATGGAGGTGTTTCTAATAACTCTCGTGGGCTGGCATCACTTCTGATAGTCTCGTCTGATGCTGGGACATCATCTTCCTGTTGTTTATCCTCATCCATCCCTTTCTGCCCTTCCTCTGATGTTAACTGAATCCCACAGGGTATGTCAGGAGTTGCCTGGTTAGATGGCACACCTGCAGATTCTGGGCTCTCCTCCTCTGCTTCATCAACTTTTTGTAGATTTGCCAATGATTCATTCCCCTCTACAATGGTCTGTGTATTTTGTGTCTGTGGCACACCGCTGTTAACACTGCTTTTGCCAGAGCCTGTTGAGCCACTACTGACATCCACACCAGAAGAGGATTTAGGGTTGAATTCGTCATCTACAGAGTGCAGATCATTGGGTGTTTCAGTCTGCTTTATCTTCTTCTCATTCTCTGAGGGGTCACATAACCACAGAGACTGGAGGATATTCATCAGCCTCCGGTATCTTGCATCTTTGGTGTTTGTGTCAGTGGGATCAAAGTCTATTAATTGTAATTTCGCAAGACAATCAAGGAGACCTCTGGCTGAAGTACTTAGTTTACGTCCATAAGTTGATGAAACCTCTGGTAAACTGTTACATCGATCAAGGGTGGGACTTAGTAATACTTTCATAACCTGCACTGAGGAATGGAATGTATTTGGTGCAACTTTGGAGCCTGTGCTGGGAGGAGAATCTTGTGATTCTGCCTCAACTGGGCTGTCAGTATCAGGCACCTTTTTTGTCTCTTCAAGTTCTTCTCCAATCTGCATTACACACTCTGCAGGGGTTTCAGTTACCTCAATCCTGTTTGCTTTATCTGTTGGTGTTAATTCCTGTGTTGATTGTGCTGTTTCTAGTCCATCACAGTTTTCATTGAATTCGTCCGCAATGTCATACATAGCACTGTCTGAAGGAATTTTCTTCAGCCATTCATTCACAACCTCATTTGGAGAGGCATTTGGTAAGTTAGATGGAACTATGTCACAGACGTCATCCTCTGTTTTGTGCCATGAGGAGACACTGTCTCTCCTGTGTCTGCATTTGCTACTTATGTCACTTTTGTTGTCACTTAATTTTTTGTTACATTCAATAACTTCCAAAGCTTCATTGCATGTTCTTTCAGAGATGTTGGATTTAGAATCTCCATTTGGTGGAGATTTGTTCTTAGTCTTGCTATCTGCCATGGAACCACCAAGGAGAATAACGGGATGTTTACTCTTATTTGGGATTCCTTTTGGTGGTCTTGGGCTCTCTGATGCCGTTTTTTTACTGGACTTACTAGTCTTCACTGAACTCCCATTTTCACTGTTGGTATCATCTATTATTTTATTTCCATCTACCTCCAAATAAATTGATTCTTTGTGTTTAGATTTCCCAGACTCCAAGTGCACAGACGTGTTTGAAATATGTCTAGAGGAAGATCCTGGACTTGAAGCCTCTTGCAATTGGGAATTACAGTGATCACATTTTAATGTATCTGATGCTTTGGATCTGGCAGATATAGAACCCTTTGATGTAACCGACATTTCCGTATGGGCTCTCTCTTCCTCTTCTCCATTTGAATGGTTTACCACCCCTGGGACATCAGACTTTTTAGATTTCTTAGATTTAGCAGATAAATTAGACTTGGCAGAAATAACACTGGCTGCTCTGTCCTCAGAATCAGTGGTCTTTTCAGCAACAATTTCAGACCTCTTAGACATTTTAGATTTTGCAGAAACATTTGATTTAACAGACATAACACTGGGGGTTCTCCTGGTTTCTTCCATGCCCCCCTCCACATTCCTCTCAGTAGGAACTTCAGAGCCTTTGGGTTTGTTTGATCTTGCAGAAATATTTGACTTTTCAGACAATGTGCTTGTTGCCCGATCCTCAGTTTCATCATTTTTGTTTTCTGGTGTGTCAGACACTGCCTTATCATTTTCTTCAGCTGGAGCTTCAGAGGTCACTTTAGACTTCCCAGATCTTGCTGAGACATTTGATTTGGCAGACAAAGCACTTGTAGCCCTCTCTTCATAAACATAAGCATTTTCTTCAGGAGATGCTTCTGAAGCTTTTGATGCTTTTGATTTCCGTGATATACCAGAAGCATTGGACTTTGCTGACAGTGCACTGGGGGCTCTCTCCTCTGATTCCTCCTGTTCATTTTGTTGTACAAGAATTGCAGATGGTTTGGACTTCCTTGATCGTGCAGATACAGTGGACTTAGCTGACATTGCACTTAGGGTTCTCTCTTCAGTATCTTCTTCCACATCTTCAGTGTCCTCAACTTCAACAGTTGGAAGATCTGAAACCTTTGATTTCTTTGACCTGGCAGAAACATTAGACTTGGCTGACATTGCGCTAGGTGCTCTCTCTTCAGCTTCTTCTTGGTCCTCTGCATTCTCTTCAGGGGAAGGCTTTGAGGCTTGGGACTTCCTTGATCTGACAGAAATATTGGATTTAACAGACAAAGCACTAGGTGCCCGTTCTTCAATTCCCTCTACTTCTTCAGCTGGACCTTTAGATGCTTTTGACCTTGTTGATCTTACAGAAACATTGGACTTAGCTGACATTGCACTAGGAGTTCTTTCTTCAGTATCTTCTTCCACATCTTGGGCATCATTGTCAGCAGGAATCTCAGAAGCTTTAGATTTCCTTGATCTTGCAGAAACATTAGACTTTGCCGACATAGCACTAGGAGCCCTCTCCTTAAGTGCTCCTTCTTCTTCTGCATTTTCTTCAGCCGCTGATTCTGCATCCATCTCCTGGCCTGCTTCTTGTTCTTCTTCATTGTCTTCAGGTGGTGCTTCGGACGTTTTTGACTTCCTTGACCTGGACGAAACATTAGACTTGGCTGACATTGCGCTAGGTGCTCTGTCTTCAGCTGCTTCTTGGTCCTCTGGATTGTTTTTAGGGGAAGGCTTAGAGGCTTGGGACTTCCTTGATTTGAGAGAAATATTGGATTTAACAGACAAAGCACTGGGTGCCCGCTCTTCAATTCCCTCTACTTCTTCAGCTGGACCTTTGGATGCTTTTGACTTCCTTGATCTTACAGAAGCAGTGGACTTAACTGACATTGCACTAGGAGTTCTTTCTTCAGTATCTTCCTCCACATCTTGGGCATCATTGTCAGCAGGAATCTCAGATGCTTTAGATTTCCTTGATCTTGCAGAAACATTAGACTTTGCTGACATAGCACTAGGGGCCCTTGCCTCGACTGATTCTTGTTCCTCTTCTGTATTGTCTTGCTTTGGTGCTTCTGAAGCATTATCTTCAGGTTCTTCTTCTACATCGTCTGCATCCTCTTCAACAGGAATATCAGAAGCTTTAGACTTCCTTGATCGTACAGAAACCATAGACTTTGCTGACATAGCACTAGGAGCCCTCTCCTCAAGTGCTTCTTCTTCTTCTGCATTTTCTTCAGCCTCTGATTCGGCATCAATCTCATGGTCTGCTTCTTGTTCTTCTTCATTGTCTTCAGGTGGGGCTTCGGACGTTTTTGACTTCCTTGACCTGGACGAAACATTAGACTTGGCTGACATTGCGCTAGGTGCTCTGTCTTCAGCTGCTTGTTGGTCCTCTGGATTGTTTTTAGGGGAAGGCTTAGAGGCTTGGGACTTCCTTGATCTGACAGAAATATTGGATTTAACAGACAAAGCACTAGGTGCCCGCTCTTCAATTTCCTTTTCTTCTTCAGCTGGACCTCTTGACACTTTTGACCTCCTTGATCTTACAGAAGCAGTGGACTTAGCTGACATTGCACTTGGGGTTCTCTCTTCAGGAGCTTCTTGCACATCTTTGGCATCGTCATCAGGAGGAATCTCAGATGCTTTAGATTTTTTTGATCTTGCAGAAACATTTGACTTGGCAGACATAGCACTAGGGGCTCGTTCTTCATCAGCTTCTGGATCTTCTACATTTTCTTCAGGAGGAACTTCTGAAACCTTTGACTTCCTTGATCTTACAGACACATTAGACTTTGCCGACATAGCACTAGGAGCCCTCTCCTTAAGTGCTTCTTTTTCTTCAGAGTTTTCTTCAGCCTCTGATTCTGCATCCATCTCCTGGCCTGCTTCTTGTTCTTCTTCATTGTCTTCAGGTGGGGCTTCGGATGTTTTTGACTTCCTTGACCTGGAAGAAACATTAGACTTGGCTGACATTGCGCTAGGTGCTCTCTCTTCAGCTTCTTCTTGGTCCTCTGGATTCTTTTTATGGGAAGGCTTAGAGGCTTGGGACTTCCTGGATCTGACAGAAATATTGGATTTAACAGACAAAGCACTAGGTGCCCGCTCTTCAATTTCCTTTTCTTCTTCAGCTGGACCTCTTGACACTTTTGACCTCCTTGATCTTACAGAAGCAGTGGACTTAGCTGACATTGCACTAGTATCTTCTTGAACATCTTTGGCATCGTCATCAGGAGGAATCTCAGATGCTTTAGATTTTGTCGATCTTGCAGAAACATTTGACTTGGCAGACATAGCACTAGGAGCCCTCTCCTCAAGTGATTCTTCTTCCTCTTCTGGATTGTCTTGCACTGGTGCTTCTTCTGCATTATCTTCTGGTTCTTCTTCTGCATCCGCTTCAACAGGAATATCAGAAGCTTTAGACTTCCTTGATTTCGCAGAAATATTTGACTTTGCCGACATAGCACTAGGGGCCCTTTCCTCGACTGATTCTTCTTCCTCTTCTAGATTGTCTTGCACTGGTGCTTCTTCTGAATTATCTTCTGGTTCTTCTTCTGCATCCGCTTCAACAGGAATATCAACAGGAATATCAGAAGCTTTAGACTTCCTTGATTTCGCAGAAATATTTGACTTTGCCGACATAGCACTAGGGGCCCTCTCCTCGACTGATTCTTTTTCCTCTTCTGGATTGTCTTGCACTGGTGCTTCTTCTGAATTATCTTCTGGTTCTTCTTCTGCATCCGCTTCCACAGGAATATCAGAAGCTTTAGATTTCCTTGATTTTGCAGAAATATTTGACTTTGCCGACATAGCACTAGGGACCCTCTCCTCGACTGATTCTTCTTCCTCTTCTGGATTGTCTTGCACTGGTGCTTCTTCTGCATTATCCTCTGGTTCTTCTTCTGCATCCTCTTCAACAGGAATATCAGAAGCTTTAGACTTCCTTGATCTTGCAGAAATATTTGACTTTGCTGACATAGCACTAGGGGCTCTCTCCTCGACTGATTCTTCTTCCTCTTCTGGATTGTCTTGCACTGGTGCTTCTTCTGAATTATCTTCTGGTTCTTCTTCTTCATCTGCTTCAACAGGAATATCAGAAGCTTTAGACTTCCTTGATCTTGCAGAAATATTTGACTTTGCTGACATAGCACTAGGGGCTCTCTCCTCGACTGATTCTTCTTCCTCTTCTGGATTGTCTTGCACTGGTGCTTCTTCTGAATTATCTTCTGGTTCTTCTTCTGCATCCGCTTCAACAGGAATATCAGAAGCTTTAGACTTCCTTGATCTTGCAGAAACATTAGACTTTGCTGACATAGCACTAGGGGCTCTCTCCTCGACTGATTCTTCTTCCTCTTCTGGATTGTCTTGCACTGGTGCTTCTTCTGCATTATCCTCTGGTTCTTCTTCTGCATCCTCTTCAACAGGAATATCAGAAGCTTTAGACTTCCTTGATCTTGCAGAAATATTTGACTTTGCTGACATAGCACTAGGAGCTCTCTCCTCGACTGATTCTTCTTCCTCTTCTGGATTGTCTTGCACTGGTGCTTCTTCTGAATGATCTTCTGGTTCTTCTTCTGCATCTGCTTCAACAGGAATATCAGAAGCTTTAGACTTCCTTGATCTTGCAGAAATATTTGACTTTGCTGACATAGCACTAGGGGCTCTCTCCTCGACTGATTCTTCTTCCTCTTCTGGATTGTCTTGCACTGGTGCTTCTTCTGAATTATCTTCTGGTTCTTCTTCTGCATCCGCTTCAACAGGAATATCAGAAGCTTTAGACTTCCTTGATCTTGCAGAAACATTAGACTTTGCTGACATAGCACTAGGGGCTCTCTCCTCGACTGATTCTTCTTCCTCTTCTGGATTGTCTTGCACTGGTGCTTCTTCTGCATTATCCTCTGGTTCTTCTTCTGCATCCTCTTCAACAGGAATATCAGAAGCTTTAGACTTCCTTGATCTTGCAGAAATATTTGACTTTGCTGACATAGCACTAGGGGCTCTCTCCTCGACTGATTCTTCTTCCTCTTCTGGATTGTCTTGCACTGGTGCTTCTTCTGAATGATCTTCTGGTTCTTCTTCTGCATCTGCTTCAACAGGAATATCAGAAGCTTTAGACTTCCTTGATCTTGCAGAAATATTTGACTTTGCTGACATAGCACTAGGGGCTCTCTCCTCGACTGATTCTTCTTCCTCTTCTGGATTGTCTTGCACTGGTGCTTCTTCTGAATTATCTTCTGGTTCTTCTTCTGCATCCGCTTCAACAGGAATATCAGAAGCTTTAGACTTCCTTGATCTTGCAGAAACATTAGACTTTGCTGACATAGCACTAGGGGCTCTCTCCTCGACTGATTCTTCTTCCTCTTCTGGATTGTCTTGCACTGGTGCTTCTTCTGCATTATCCTCTGGTTCTTCTTCTGCATCCTCTTCAACAGGAATATCAGAAGCTTTAGACTTCCTTGATCTTGCAGAAATATTTGACTTTGCTGACATAGCACTAGGGGCTCTCTCCTCGACTGATTCTTCTTCCTCTTCTGGATTGTCTTGCACTGGTGCTTCTTCTGAATTATCTTCTGGTTCTTCTTCTGCATCTGCTTCAACAGGAATATCAGAAGCTTTAGACTTCCTTGATCTTGCAGAAATATTTGACGTTGCTGACATAGCACTAAGGGCTCTCTCCTCGACTGATTCTTCTTCCTTTTCTGGATTGTCTTGCACTGGTGCTTCTTCTGAATTATCTTCTGGTTCTTCTTCTGCATCCGCTTCAACAGGAATATCAGAAGCTTTAGACTTCCTTGATCTTGCCGAAACATTAGACTTTGCTGACATAGCACTAGGGGCTCTCTCCTCGACTGATTCTTCTTCCTCTTCTGGATTGTCTTGCACTGGTGCTTCTTCTGAATTATCTTCTGGTTCTTCTTCTGCTTCTGCTTCAACAGGAATATCAGAAACTTTAGACTTCCTTGATTTTGCAGAAATATTTGACTTTGCCGACATAGCACTAGGGGCCCTCTCCTCGACTGATTCTTCTTTCTCTTCTGGATTGTCTTGCACTGGTGCTACTTCTGCATTATCTTCTGTTTTTTCTTCTGCATCCTCTTCAACAGGAATATCAGAAGCTTTAGACTTCCTTGATCTTGCAGAAATATTTGAATTTGCTGACATAGCACTAGGGGCCCTCTCCTCGACTGATTCTTCTTCCTCTTCTGGATTGTCTTGCACTGGTGCTTCTTCTGAATTATCTTCTGGTTCTTCTTCTGCATCCGCTTCAACAGGAATATCAGAAGCTTTAGACTTCCTTGATCTTGCAGAAATATTTGACTTTGCTGACAAAGCGCTAGGGGCTCTTTCTTCATCTGCTTCAGGATCTTCTACATTATCTTTGGGTGTTACTGCAGAAGCTTTGGATTTCTGTGAAGTAGCAGAAGCATTAGACTTGGTAGACATAACACTTGGAACTCTCTCCTCAGTTGCCGCTTCTTCAACCGGAACATAAGAAATTACAGACTTCTTTGAGCGTTTTGAAGCATTCGATTTAACTGACACAGAGCTGGATGCCCTCTCTTCACATTCCTCATTTTTGATCTCTGCATAATCTTCAGGAGATCCTTCAGTATCTTCTTGAGCTGCCATGTCTGATATCATTGACTCTGGATCTATTTTGTTTTCTTCAGGTGCAAACTTTAACACACCAGTCTTAGACTTTGTAGAGACATTTGATTTAACTGACATGGCACTTGTTGGTCTTTTCCCTGTGTGCTTCTCTTCATCCCCCAAACTCTCTTTTACTTTGGATTTACTTGATTTTACAGAGGCATTGGATTTGACAGACGTGGCACTGGACGATCCTTCTCCTTTTTCCACTTCTTTTCCTTTAGCTGTTGATCTACTTGATCTTGTAGAGACATTTGATTTGGCAGACATTGTGCTCACCGCTCTCTCCTCAGGTTCGTTGTCTTTTTCGTCAGTGTCCACTAAGGGTTCATTATTATCCTGAGTTGCCTTCGAATCATCTGGCAATGCTTCATCAGATGCTCCATGTTGACACTTAGTCTTTTGGGATTTTGTGGAACATTTTGAAGTAGATGACAATTCACTGGCTGGCCGCTTGTTACAATCAGCCTGATCATCAGGTCTATTTGCTTCTGGAGACACAGTCTTAGCGACCTTTCTGGACTTGACAGACCGCACAGAACAGGTAGATGCCTTGCTTGGAGGCCGAGGGGACAAATGATGCATATGCGTTGTACTCAAAACTGCACTTTGGGTGGCCTCTTCATCTTCAAGGTTACTATTCTGAGAACATGAAGCTGCTCTTGAAGCACTTGGTGGAAGGTCGTCATCCTCCTCATCTTGATCCTCCTTGAAAGATGCCAGGATTTGAGAGGACGCACTTACAGCAGATATTGGTCGTTCCTCCCCATCTGAAACATTTGTGATTTTGACACTAACGTGGTCATTTTGGGAGTCATTTGATGGTTGTGAAGATGGACTATCCGGTGTAGTCTCATCATTGTCTGTGGCCTGGGTTTTATCAATAATCTCACTCTTAGACACCTCACTTCTGTTACAACAGTGGTTGATGGTGCAGTATTCAACTGTGTCCCTCTCTTCAACAGTTTGCTGAATGCATGTTGCCTTCTCAACCACATGCTCAGTGTACTCCTCACTAGACCTGGATACAGTTCTTTCCACCAATGTCTTTTTACAGACCATTGTGTGTGAGGAGGCACTGGAGCTGGAAGATCTGCATTGATGAGGGATGCCCTGTGTACCTGAGATTGGGTTTTTCCACATGTCATACTCCTTGCAATGACTGCAGCAGTGTGGACAATGTGATTCCTCCAGGTGCTTTTCATGAAGCTTTGAGATGTACACATTGTCAGCCTCACCTACTGAGACAGATTCTGGTTCTGAACAGCTCTCAACACTACTTTGTTGGAGGTAGTAGTTCATATGTTGCCCGTGGGGATAATTTGATTTTGTCCCTGATACCTTTTTTATTTCCGTGGACCAGTGTAATGTCTCGTCATTCATTATCCGGAACCGAACCTTCATCTGCATTGACAAGCTGCCATCTTTGTTTACAAGCACCCTTTTCTCTATGTCATCATCCATCATCTCTTCCCCTGCGTGAGGACAGGGCTCGTGTCCTGGTGATGCAGAGTTCAGTCCATTTGGAAATGACTTTTCTGATGATTCTGAATGTCTTGCAGACCGGTTGCTGGTTTCAGATCTTGGGTGGATAGTGCTCTTCTTTGTTTCAAGTCCAAAATTCACTGCAGTAACCAAGAAATAGATTAGATAATGCATACATTTGAATAAATAGAGAATAACAATTTTGGTGAATTATAGTATTAATGTTTGGAATCGGCAAGTGTAGAATGTTGAATAGTTTGAATTGCTATCAAAAGCAATTGTTGACTGAAGACGTTACTTAAAGAATCTTATTTTTGCCAACCAATCATTAAATAAAACAATAACAAAACATATTTATTGGTTTACAATATGTATTCATACCGCTTTTCTTGCTCTCATGTGCCTCACTGCAGACACTGGACCTTGACCTTGGTGTTATCTGTGGAAGTCTGTCATCTAAGTTTTGTCGAAAATTCTCAATGATGATAGGGTGTGAAGGCTCACGCCCTACACAGACCAGTACACTGGGGCACTGCAAGAGACTCTGAACACTGTCAATCTGAAACAGAAGGTATAGATATTTATTAATACAGCAAGATGATAATTATATATTATTTATTTATCCATTCCTTACTTGTTTTTAATATTTTAAGTAAATATGACTAAATTGTATTTACAACCAATGTTATTACTTGTGTTATATGAACACTTGATACACTTTATACATTTTATATGAACTGTTGTGTCATTGTTAGTGATCACGCAACATGCTTGCATCAATGGCTCTGAGGGTGTCATCTGGATTGTAATCCTAACACAGGATAATCTACTAAGAACCACCTGAGGTGACAGTGCAGTCTGGTCCTGGCCAGCCTCCATTGTCACTATGTGAAGCAGCCTAACAAGTGTGCTGACGATGGGGAAACAGTAGACCTGGTCTTGGTCACTGTAATCCATAACACTAAGCATAATTACAGCATGATTTATTTGCACAAGGACACCCTCTACTTCTAATTTTGTGTGATACACTGTCTTAAGTGGAATCTCCATACTGGAGTCAAAATAAAGTATTTGCTTAGGTCCTAATTCCTACTGCAATCTTTTGCAGTTGTGCATCAATTTGTTATGCTAACTTGTCACTTTTCTTTGTCAAACCCCATGTGTGAATGTAGGAAATTACCGTGCAATACCATATTAAACCCCAAATTGATGAAATAATGTTGTTTGTATTTCACAGGGTATACATGTATAAGTGCAGTATGAGTCAATAATATCAGTCTTTCTCCTCGGTGCTTTAACACATTAGATGTAACACAATTTCACAATTAGATTAGATTTAACACCATTTCATTATCTGGAGAGGTAATACAGTAATAAAAGTAACTCTTAAATTAAGATGGCTGCACAAAAGACAATTATCTATCACATCCTTAGTATCAGACCCAAGCACATTTTAAGAAAATAATGGTGGTTAGGTGAATGGTGATGTGTGGAGATGTTTTGTATCAAATTACTTTACTTTTGAATACATACAGTTGTGCTGATAGAGCAGTTCTTAGTTGTGGAACGGAAATGTACAGCAGTCAAAACAGATAAATTACTTCATCCAGAGACACACGAAGCCCAGATGAAGATAATTAATTGCCAGTGTGGAGGATGCATTTCTGAAAGACTACTGGTCTCAAGCTGGTGTGTGTATTCTCAACATTGACCTGTTTCTTCTCTTTCAAAATAGCTTAGATTTGACCAAGATTAATGGTTATTCCACAGAGTTTAAGCATTTCCCACCATCTATGTGAGGGAATATCCTTGTTGTTTTCCCAAAAGACACATCAAAAAGTATGGAGAAGCCTGCTATAACTGCCAGATCTCCAGCAGTTATAGCAGGCAATATATAATTGCCTGGTATAACATATGAACTGATTAATATAACTTTTCATTAAATTATGAACTTTTATATGATTCTGTTTTACTATGATTAGGACAAGACACTTTCATTCCTTTGTTAGGAAGCACAATTTTTGTCCACATTGAAATTCGTCATAAACACAAGATTACACTCTTTACACTTCTTACAACCTCATTATGGACCCTCACAAACCATTCCTGTAGCATGTTTTCATTGTGGTAGCTTTATTATCTATTGTGGAGAGTAAAAAACCCTCAAAGGTGCCAATGTATTAATTTCCTTGCTTGCTAAATATCCAAGCAATTTCAAACGTCTACTAAATCTCCATAGTTCCATATAAATCCAGACCAAAAAACCTATACTATGAAGTCATCATTGCTGCTGTAGGGATGATTTTAGTATGGTCGCATCCTTGTGGAAAGCGCAAGCTAAAAGGCCCCAATGGAAAGCTTTGCTGTGCTTTACAGCATGTTTACCCTGGGAAGTACATGCTGGGGGGTTGTGTTAATAGGAGGATATGCCTGCTACCACTGAGAATACAGCTGCTGGTGGTGGGTAGGTGGTGGGTGGGGTATATAGGAGAGACTGTCCCAAAAGACAGGAAACACCAGCTCCAATCTAGCGACTGACTCCGGCTCAAAACATAGGCCTATCTCTTAGCCTGGGGGAATTTGTAGTGTGCCTGAACTGTATCTTGTGTGTGTCTTTTAGTGTCACAGATATTAGCCATTGTTATTTGGTAAACCAAATCTCATATCTCTTCTCAAGAATAATTTGAGAAATATGTGTTTTTGAATAATATGAACGTTGACTGCCCTTCTAAGCCCAAAAACTCTTGATTAAGTATTTAAAGATGTGGTTATCCTAACTCATATCACTAGAGGCCTCTCTTTCACTCATCTACTCAACTCAGCCTGACACGCTCTCTGTTAAGTATTGCTTGCTCTTTAGATCATATAATTAAAAAAAGTTGTTTTATAAAAGTAGTCAAACTGAATGCACAAATGATACAGGAAAATAAATGTTTAGAAGCTGACTATCCATTAATGTTTTTTTGTTGCAAAATCCAACTGACTTAGGTAACATTGCACAATCTAGGCATCATCTAGGACAGCACAGTAAACTTTATGTAGGCCATGATATAACATTTGTTTGCTCCAAGTGTAAGTGTTCTCACCTTGCGGCCTTCCAGTGTGTACAGTTTCCTGATGTGGTACTGCATGAACTCCGAAACCTCATCCAGGAAGAGTCCCATGCTGCGCAGGGTCCTGCGATGCAGCACTATGGTCCTCCGGATAGAGGGGTCACTGTTTTTCACCAGCACCACCTTCTTCTTGTCCCGCTGAGGGAGGTGAGGGAGGTGGTGGTGGTGGCCAGAGTGTTCAACAGGGGTCTCCTCAGGTCGGATGAGCCTCCTGTGAGCTTGCTGGTGTTGGTGGTGATGGGGATGGTACCAGGCAGAGGAATGGGCCCCTCCCGCCTCCACTCCCATATCATGGGCCTGTTTGTGTTCGTTGCAAAGGTAGCATCCCTGGATATCGATTGGCTCCTGGTGGGAAAAACCACGGGAGGAAGAGTGTAGGCCGGCAGGAAGTGAAGGTTTTTGGTGCGCATCATCCACAATACCATCAAAGCACTGGTAACCACGCTTGTGGGAGGCCATCTTCACTTTTCCTGCCGGACAATAGCAGGTTCCTGCTCTGGGCGTAAGTGTGTCTCAGCCGTGCGAATGTGGCCCCGTACAGGTCAACGGAGGTAGATGGGAGTGACGATGGTTGTCATGGTTACATTGTTTAGGGGCTGATAGTCCACAGGGTGAATATGTTCCTTCCAATCATCCCTAACTGGAATAGAACATAAAGAGCAAGGTTAACAATATCTGACAACACTTACATCCCTATCAAGGTTTGACAACACACTAAGCCTGCATCATTAACATCACCATAGTGTTATTGTGTACTCAAATCTGGGATTGAATCTACTGTAAATGTGTGCAGGCCACATTTCAAGCACAAATCCACTTACTCTTCTCTCGATGTCAAACACCGTTAGCGGGTGATATGATAATCTGAGTCTAGATGCTCACTCTACACTTTTACATTAATGTTCTTTTCTCTGTTTTCATGGAAGTGAACTGAAGGCCTTAAACAGATTTTCATACTCTTAAGCTGATAAGTCTAAGAATGTGGCTTTAGAAGTATAACAGGGCTTCACATGAGTTATGTCAGTAGGATGAAACTTTTACCTGGAACCATACAACTGGGTGTTTGTACTGATATCTTTAACAGAATACAACAGTTTATTTTTTTACATCAACAGATTGTGAAGACATCAGAGACAGTATAACAAAGGCAGTTAGCGGACAGAAGCTTGATCAAAATAAAAAGCTTAAGTCCTCACTGACAGAGAAAGTGGACGATGGTTTCAAGTCCTGGTTGTATGAAGCTAAGCATACAACTAAGCCACAGTTCAATTCATCTGTCTATAATGCCAGGATTACCCACTAAAAATATACATAAATACAAGCACTGAATAAGCACACTGTTCATGGACAGATACAATGTGGAGACTTTAAGATAATGTAGCCCTTCGATCTTGTGTTGAGAGAAAAGGAATGTAGGCTAGCCTAAGCTTACTAACAAGTGCCAGAAATGACTGAGAGTTAAATATTCTGTCAGCAATACAAAAAGTAGGCCATACTGAAGTATTGCAAGAACAGGTCAAACATATTACTCTTCCCTCCTGTAACAACATACAATAATGATATGACTTTTTCAAGAATCGCATGGCTATCAGGACACCATTTTCCAGATAAAAACATGTGAAAGTTTGTAATTTATTACAGTCTGTATACATGTATACACAACATGGCCTTAGAAACCTAATGTTTCATAACGTAATCTTACACAGTTTGCCTTTGGGCTAATACCAGTTTACAGAGAGCCCCTTCAGCCTGTCAATTGTCACTTGATTGGCTTACAATACACCTTGAGTTGAAAAAAGTTATTCTGGTTCGTATGAACACTAAAGCATTAACTGTAAGACAGTTGTAGGAGTTCTTAATATAATTGTTTATAGCATTTGAGCATAGAGTTCAGAGTAGACCTTGTTATTTACACTGTTGAAGAACTGGATGTGTATGTAAAGAGGTACATTAAGGTAAACCTATTGAAAAGCCTCATGTTGACAAAAATACAATCTCTTTAGCTGAATTGTGGATAATGGATCAAGGATCTCTTAAGCAGAATAGTGCATCGGTTTAGAAGAATAGAGACATTCTCACACTGTGAGAATATGTAACTGTGAACCAAACACATCACCGATTATCAGTTCTTGCCGCAAGGAATGTCTCTCAATAAAGGGGTTACAGATGAAAACGCATCTTTCTAGCTGCCGAGGATCAAGACAGCTTCATGTCCCCCAGACACAGGCCTCTCTGAGTTCTGCTTTTGAGAAGAACCTCACCAACCCTAAGGTGTAAAAACATTCAGCTACAAAGAGGGAAATCATTTTATTTCCCAAAACATGTCAGAACCACTGTCCGTTAGTGGCAAACTGTGTGCCTGTGCTGATATCATGCATAACAGTTTGAGGCAGCATCTTGAAAGACAATACATGAAGAAACCCCTTGTAAGTGATTGCATTAATAATAATTTTACTGCCTGTGCAAAGTCATTGTATAAAAGTACATGGAAATGGCTACAGAACCGATGTACAGTTTAGCCATTCTACAACTTTTCTTTTTACTTAATTTTAGAAACTGGATGATTGCCATTTTATTATATATCATCCTTGTTTTCTAGCTGTCATAAGTTGTTCTGTACCTTTCTGTGGCTTGATGTTTGTTGGTTGCAGACAGGTAGAAAAAGGTCAACTTTCTTTCATGAACTAACATTTTGCCTACTGCTTTATTGAAAACTGCAATTCGTTGCCTCAGTACTGTACTCTGTGCAATGACAATAAAGTTGAATCTAATCTAATCTAAAAATGGTTTTATGGTCAGAAGTTGGTGCAAAAACCGTCAAAGCCTTCTCATTCATGAGGGCAAGATTGAGAAAAGTTTCAGAAGACAGTTGACTGACAATACTGCAGTTGTTTTCCTCACAATAGGATTTATATGACTGGTCTATTTCAATGTATCAAAACCAATACTCCTTTAGACTAGGTGTTTAGACACTGGTACTGTCTAAACACCTAAAGGTAGGTCTGTGTGCACCTCATGCGAGAGCCACACCCGCTTGCTCTTTGTCCTGCGGGTTTAACTTTTTGCTTCCATTCCATCTTCTACAGTACAAATGCAACATTGAGTAAAAGCTCAGTATACTTACACAGTCAACAATCATGATTCAACCAAACATGAATAAATCCATCAAAAAGGGATAACAGCACATCAAAAAATCTTCCCAAAAAATGGGAAGTACACTCCGAATGAGACACCAAGCCTTGTGCCTTCTGTGCGAACGAGTAGATGATGGAACAGCCAGTTCAAAAGCCCTCCTCCAAACACGGGCCTACCTGCTAATCGGGTCCCTAGGAGTCTAAGGATAGAACGAAAAGCCTTTCTAATCACTCTGAGATTGCCTGAGGCTTTGGACACATGACCAGGACACCCTTTGATAAAAGGGAAAGCAACTTTGCACGTTTTGGACAGAAGGCACTGAAAAGCAAGGACCGGCCATGACTCGGCATTACCCTCATCCCCTTTGCCAGCTTCTCCATGTGGTACCTGCATGTGAATGGTTCAGATTTAGCGAGACAATGTCTGACCTGACACATGAATCAATATTTAAACAAATATTTGCAATTTGTGATTTGTTGAACACTTTACTTTAAGAAAGTGGCTTTTCTTTTGGTATCAAAAATAATTAATGCAATATTCCAAAGTCTGGATTGTTAAAATTAAGTTAATGAGGTAAAATTATTTTTAAAAAGAATGAATGTTTACATACAGATACACATACAAGTCAAGGGGAAAATTCTTCACCTTCACCAAGAACTACAGTAGACTCATGAAGGCAGCCTACCAAAGAGGTCTGAAAACAACTCCTTTGGTAAAATCAAAGGTTAAGAGTAGAGTATTGATTACTGGGGTAACAGCACTGTTACAGCAGCAGTAACATAGTCCACACAGATTTTTTTTATGACACTAAATTACTAAATTAAGTATACAAAATAAATCTAACTTTAGCCAGAATAATGCTGATAGAAGCAGCACGGTCCAAAGTCCAAACAGCTCAGTTCTTGTTCTGATTCAAGGGGATTGATTGTGACAAGGTTTAACACCATGCTGGTGGGATTAAGATCACTCAGCAAGTGGCAAATGGAATCGTGAGATCAACCAATCTTTGATTTCCAGTGACTCCTCTGGTGATTATTGAAATGTTGTCAGCCATTTATATAATGTATTTTAAGATTAGCTTGCATGCATCATTATAGGGCTGTTTTTTTTAGGAAAAGGATTTTCAAATATATATATATATATATATATATATATATAACAAACCGTATATATATATATGCATGCTGTCAGATGAACAGGTGTTTGTACTTTATAGAAAATGATTATCAAGTTGATCATGTAATTAATGATTATCAAGTTGATAATATCAAATTTGTATTATTATTATTATAGGTTATTATTATAAGGTTATTCTTTTTTTAGGTGAACTGAGGGAACCTTTCTTATTTTTAAGTTTTAGAAGCGTTTTATTAATTGTAAATTTGATCTGATTAAAATTGTACCAAAAATCTTTGGTTATCTTGAACTTGATAAAGTGTCACCAATGGGGATTACCTGCATTAAATTCCAGGACACACTAGCTAATCCTACTAGGTTGCATGCTCTCCCCCTGAGTTACCCTGCACAAGGTCTGCTTGACCTCACTCTGCATACTATATGAAGGAGTAACAGCATTTATTCACAATTCATGGGGCACACACTGCTATACTAAGTATGTGAAGAATTTGTCTATCGGATTAAATATTTTCTTTAATAGAAAGTATTTTTTACTGTAATGTAAACATTGTCTAGCCCCATTTTGTGTCGTATATTAACCAGAGACAACTTTACAATCCAATTTCTGTTTTTATTCACTTGTGAGCAAACTTCATACATGACTATAAGTAACTAGTCACGGACAGAAGCACAAAATCAACAGAATCTTTGTCGTAATTCAAATCTGAGCTCATCAACCCTCTTTTCAAGGGCAAAGGTCACACCAAATAACAAGTGACTGTTCTTGTCTTATCAGGGCTTGCAGATGTGTGTGCATTGCCAGTCATTTCCCTATGATGTCTGCGTGGTCTCTGCTACAAGAATTGCTTAATCACAAGTGTGCCTCCCACCAACACAAATACACACTCAGTGGGGCGCAGCATTAGCCCGGACGTCTGCTTGCATCTTAAGGAGCTTTTCGGATCAGGGGTCGGAGTGGAGTGCGCTGATATGTTCTTGCATGACTCATGAGAAGCAACCCCCCCCACCACCCCCCTCCTATTGAGTCTCACTTCCTGGCTTCAATTTTCTGGTACAGAGGAACTATGATGACGTCCACACACATTACATACTTACACCACAACCTCAACACTTCTCTCGTTTGACTCTGTAATCAGTCAAACCGTTCTGTGCCGTGCACACACACTGAAGGCTTTCCACAACCAGGAAGACCAAATCACCCCATAACCTAACAGGCTCAGCTGACACACTGACTTGGGGTAGCTAGGGCTTAAAGGGAATATGGCTGTGTAGGAAACTACCAATACCAAAGAGACTCTGTCCATCCCAATGCATTTTACCACATATTTTCCATTGGCTATATAATACTGTTTGGATGATGTAATTGAAAAATACAGCCACTCAAAGCCTGGAATTCTGAGAAATGTAATGTTGTGGCATTTCTAGAAGTGGACAGTCAGTCACTAACAGAGAGTGACAGAGAAATCCGTTTTAAGATCACCTCATAGCCAATATCAACCAAGACTAGAAGACACCTCTCTTCCACCTCTTTTCCTTCTCCACACTCCTGTGGTGAAGACAGCTCCGCTCACACACCCAACACTTATTTCTCAAGCCTGCATGTGAGTGCTGACGCCCGGGCTTAGCTGCACTCAGCCTCCCCTTTAGGCCCGTCAGGGCTAATTACTGCAGAACACAGCTCTGTGGCCAATCTGCAGCTATGTTCGTCGCTGTCCTTTCTAAGCTTCACACATGAGGGGTTGAAGGTTGAATATGTAATAGAGATCACAATGGTGTGAACTCCAATGGTCAAATACTCTTGAATCTGTGTTTAGGATCATTGGCAAGAGGCCAATAAATACACACATCACTGCACAGCATTACATTAAATATACAGCATGCATTTCATAATGCATCAGCATGCACAGCTTAAACAAAAGGTTCAGTGGCAATGCAAGAGATCATAACCAGAATCAAGGGTGTAGTGGGCAAACTGTCAATTCAGCAACCCCAGTCATGGCTCATAACAAGCGAGGAAATCCTAATAGGCAGTGCATGCCTAGGCCTATGTATCACATACACTACACCACTGATAATTAGAATATTGCCTTAGTCCCTTTCCCCACATCACCTAAGGTATAGATAGCCCATGTGTGGCCCAGGACCAGACAGGTTGCACTCTCCTTGACCTGCTTTACCCCATGTACCCACTCATCTCCCAGAGACATCAGTAGGGCACATAAAGCAGCATGGACTATAAATGTAACAGAGAGGAGACCCCTGGCCCCTTAAGCCTCTAATACACTTTACGCAATCTCTCTGTGGCATGCAGAATGCTCACATGCTCGGTGTAATTGGTTTCTGTAGCTTGTGAGAAAGAGAGAGAGAGAGGGCGCGAGAGAGGCAGGCAGACAGGTAGGCAGAGACAGACAAGTGAACCTGTGAAGATGTGGCATTTTTTGCTGTTGCCCATGTATCCAGGGCTAAAGCAAAGCATGTTCGCTCAGTAGGAGCACAATTCCTTAATTTGAACAATTTACATTTTATAGGGCCATACAGAGCCCTTCTGTTACAGTATTCAATGTTTATTTTCATGCAGTTTCATTTGAATAACAAAGCCTTTCTAATTCTATAATACTTATTTTAATGCTATAGCTCATTGTATCAGTGCGTGTGGTGCATTTTAAAGCCAGGATCACAATTGTGAAGATGGGTTAGGATTCTCTGGTGGTAAAACAATATGATATTTAATGTACAAATAAATAGATTTTATGCTCAAAAACATGCTTTATGCGTGTCCGCCAATCTAGCTTGCCAGCATTTTTGAAGGCCAACAAATCCTATTAGTGGGATGTGGTGTTTTCCCAACACTAGCCGATTTTCGTTGTTAAAGGTGTGCATTGGATTATTTTCAATGAGATTCTGTGATGGCCTGTATTGGTTTAAAATAAGCCAACACTTACAATGAGACAATACTGGAAAAAATGAATCCTGATGTGCTGATCTATTTTACAATGTGCATTCGGTGCTTTTTGTTTGCTGTCACATTTATATAAGTTTGCAAACTGTTCAAAATGACTAATGGACTCTAATGTAGTGATTAACAACTAGCACTGATAGTATTATTAATATTTAGCTCAAAATAGGCTACAGTCTACACTACAAGACAGCTTTCCAAATCCAACTTGAAACTGCACAATATAATATGTCCTTAAAATGATGCACCTCTACAGCAAACAATAGAGACAATACATTGAGCCTACATATATAAAAACATATTTCACCCTCCCCCTTTCTCAAACCTCATCTGTTTATCTCGCCTGCTTCTCTTGCTTTTGTCCCTGTTTCAAATGTATCATCCTTCTGCTTCCTGTACTCTCTAGACGGCCACTCCAAACAACATTGACAACAAAAAAATCTTGTCCTTAGCAAAAAATATCTGCCAGTGACTTTACCATAAACTTTACTTGGGTTTAACAATAACTTTAGCAAAGGACAGAGAACGTGTCTATCATTGAAGTACGATATTTGAACCCCAATGTTTACTATTCCAAGTCAAAACAAAAATTTCTATCAGAAGTGGGATTCGGGTTAGGGTTAGTGTAAGTGGGTACAGTATATATGAAGATTCTGGGGGAAGGGTTGTTTTCTTAAAGGTGTGGGATGTGCAAAATGAATATGCTTACGCTGACTGAATGTTTCCCTGTATAATTCATAAAACGGTCAGTAGACTAATGATGGTAGTCTTTAAGGGCATGACATCACACTAATTAAAAGTTTTGTGGGATAGTTTTAAAACCCCAGGGCAAGTGTGATGCCCTTTGAAAAATGCAAACCATGTCTGTTTTGCGATGCAAGATTTCCAAATAACAGGTTTATCTCATGTCTATTGAAATATTTCAGCAAGGTTTTTTGGTGTCCAGTCCCCCCCCCCCCCCCCCATTGCTCTTGTATATATTAGGCCTGTCAAAAGCCTGCACCTTGTGGTCATGATAAAAGTACACACCTCAGCTTTAAAGGGTTTTCATTACAGCAAATAATAACAACCATTTACAATCCAATGCGAAGTACATAGGTTCCAACTCACATCCTGTTTTGTACCTGTCAACATGGGGCAGATATTCCAAGTGTCAGAGCTCCGGGAATGACCGAGTGAGTCATTTCCGTGTGTCTCATTTGATGTGAAGACTTTTAGGAAGTGAGACAGACCATCCAGCAGGAAGGGATTCCTTCAGTCTCAGACATCAACAACATCCCGGGTATATTCCGCCCATGTGTGGTTAGCCTGGCGCACAGTAGTGAGTATGGAAATGATGCCACCATCATCTAATTGTCAAGGTCACCATCTCTTCTCTCCCCCAATGCTGCTGCAGTGTAAACACTCGACATCAAAGCAGCGGAAATTCTCTGTATACCGACTGACGTGCCAGAGAGTCCAGATGAGCAGTTATTGCAGGTTTAATTGTTTTCATGCGCAGGACCACACATCATTCATCAGTCATCTTGCTTTTTATATTTCCGTGTGAGCCTTTGGGAGACCCTCAGCAAAACAAAGATGCCATTTTGGTTGAGATCCGTACTACACCAAAATCAAGGCCTAGAGTGGAGTATGTGTCGTTGTTGTCACCTTGTCTTTGACTTTGTGTTAGAACACATTCATCTTTCTGATTAATTTACATGGAAAATCTTTCATCAGCACCCCCCCAGCCTTCTTATCCACTGCAGTTGGTGCATAAGACTCACAAATTAACACGCCTCCCAAAAATCCCCCGTTGTTCCATGTTTTATTTTCGTTTGAGTTCCTGTGCCTCTCTGAAACTTTCAACAGGCTGTGTGGTAGCTTGCTGTGTCTATGTATGTGGAGTGGTTGTTAAAAGGGTCTCTCTAAGACAGCTGACCTTAATATGTCACTCATCAACATCATTACTGTGTCTGCTATTCAGGATGCACACTGAGTATACTCTAAACTCGCAGGATGAAAGGGTAGCTATGTAGTACTAGAGATAGGCCAGCAGTGTTGAAGTATACAAGTCCACCATAATGCAGGAAAGAATGATTGAGCCATTAACAGCTAGTCCAAATGGCAAGGCCTCCAAAACTACGAGTGTAATGGAATGGGTGTTCTCAGTGGACATTATTAGATTAGATTGCTTCTACTTATGTGCATTGTTTTTATGTTGTTGTTTTTTTCCAGTTTTCAGTAGTTACCTGTTTAAAGGATTCACACAGGATGAGTCAAAGAGAATCATTATCATGTCTTGAAGTTGTGGAATAAAATAAAATAATAACAATGCAATTACACCATGTTAAGCTTGGCACTATCTAAATATTGCATGAATGAAAGCATGCAAAGCATGAATACAAAACGTTTTGGCACTAATGAAAACAGAGAAGATACAGTATGTGGATGCTACATTCCATTGAAGGAATGATCCACGTTGTAATTAGGAATCACAATAGGAAACATCCTTTTCCACATAGAGGTTAAGAGTTATAACACTCCTGGGAGACTGCACTCTGGTCAAAAACAACTCGGAGAACTCTGCCCCATCTCATTTACAGAGAGGCCAATGCTTTTATAAATAGGCCCCACACAGCCTTTACTGTTCGATTAAAATACTTGTAAATCACTGGAAACTAAAGGACACATTCTAATAATTGAACATAGATGTATTCTTCCAAGATACTTTCCTCAAAGTGGAAACAGGCCCAGAATATTTGGCCCAATACTGTCTTGTAAACAACACCAACACAGACTGCATTTGGAAAGCTTCTTAGCTGTGTCTATTTTCTTTTCTTTTTTGTTACATTTGTTGATGTTGGAATCAGGTTGCTCTTGTGGGTAAATAGATCTCTCCATTCCCAGGTTTGGCAGTTTAGTTCTGGCTTGCCTCCTTGTGTCCACGCTGCCTGTCTGTATCAGCTTAGAACAGGTGCTGGACCCTGCTCGGCTGCTGCATTCAGCCGCAGGTACAGGTGGGTGGCCGCTGGCTGTGCCCACCGTCCCCCAAGTTTTCCAGGGGTCCCCATCTGCGTCCCTGCGCATCCTCTGCCACATGGCAACCGTCCCTTGCTGAGTCTGGTCCATTCTTCAGCCGGCGACGCACCCCTGCCTGCTTGCCACCGCACACTGCGCCTGTTGTTCGACCACAATGAGACGGAGAATAGCTGCACCCATAATCCCTTGCTGTGAGGTGGTGGGGGGGGGGGGGGGGTGGTTCTCCCTCCTTTGGCCACCATTGAAGCCAAATACAAATTGTAAACAGGTTATTATGCACACAACACACTCCAAATGTAAAATTACTCCTGCAATGTTTGTGGCTGGATCTCATGTGTTTATCTTAAATCTTGACTTCATCCTTTAGTTTTTGATTTTTAGAAAGTTTTGCTAAATCATTCTGTTTTTGCCTTACATGATACAACAACTTACTGTAAACAAATAGCTAAAACAATTTTATTTCAGAATCATTGTCAAGCAATCAGCACACACGTGTTATGTTATTTGGCGTCTAGAATGGGTCCTAGATATAGCAGCCCGGCATCATTATTAAACCATCAACTATTAACATAAATACACCACATAAACCATGAGTACAACATGTGAGTCACGTACTGCAAATCATCCACTTCCCCTTGACCTAGGGCCCCGTCAGCAACATGTGTCATCATGGCCACGTAAAGACCAACTTGGTGACGATGCTCTTGTCCGGGCAGTCATTGTCCACACGCCTCCC
This sequence comes from Osmerus mordax, assembly GCF_038355195.1. NCBI lineage: Eukaryota > Metazoa > Chordata > Actinopteri > Osmeriformes > Osmeridae > Osmerus > Osmerus mordax. Next base: position 7,890,612 of record NC_090057.1, on the reverse strand, counting down.
CTCTGAGCAGAGAGCAGACAGTCAGCCTCCTGAGTGTCTCCGGTGGACATGATGTTTCAGGTGATCATCACGCACCTCAGTCCCAGCGGATGGCTAATACTTTACACAGCTGCGCTATTGGCCCTCCAACAGCTGCCTCTCATCCCGGCCCTCACACAGCACCGCAGCAATCAGCTACCTTAGCATTTTTGGAGTTCAGTTGGAAGGCTGAGTTGTTTGTTTGCCCAGGGATGTGACGTGATGGTATAGGGGGAAACAGGAAACATAACAGACTACCTGTCAGGCTCATTCCACAGACTTGACCTGAAGTTGGGGCAGGGCCAGGGAGCAATCAGAGAGAAATAACAGGAGAGGACTCAGATTTGTTTGTTCAGACTATATCCTAATAAGGCTAGTTCTATAAATCCCATGGCATATCATACATATAATCCTTTGATTATATGATATGAGATTAGTTTGTGCACCTGGCTGAAACTCCTAACTTCATCAAGTCACAAGTGCCAGTTATCATTTAAACATCTTACGGTTGTCCTGCAATTATTAAGGTAGTCGTATAGTGCTTTTTAAATGTAAATTTAATGTTACAATGAACAGATTACAATGACTGATTGTGGTGTGGTATTCTGAAACATGCCTACTGTAGTGCCTAGCAGAGGTGTCTGAACAAAGGTTATGTTGAGGACCACAGCTTTCAGAAAGGAAGGGATTGAGTTAGACAAGTTTAGTGTTTTGCCCCTGCTTCCTGTGAACTCATAACTTCACAGTCAACACATAGCAATTGTGTAGAACTCAGCTGGTCAGGTCACAGAGAAAAAGAAAGGACTTTGTCTTCCATGAACCACATTTTTATTTTATTATCTTTTCATGATAAAACAATCAACTCTACAGGGAACTTTTTAGTACTGTCTGATTTACTGTATAGGGAGAAATGATTGAAATAGGGTTAGCAGTTGTCTGGGAAAATTGATATTTCATTAAACTACGTAACTCATTCAATGAATTTCTGGATTATGTACATTGCGTAGGAGTCATTGATGAATCAATGTGAAGGACATAATTTCTCTTGCAGTAGAACGTTTTTCTTGTCTTTTTGTTGAAGTGGAACACGGTGCATAAATGTAGTCTTGCCAGTGCCCCTTCTACTTGTGTTCGTGCATGGTGCTGCAGTAAGGGTCTTAAGCCCTGCAGTTGAGGTGAAAAGGATCAAACTTAAAACAAACGTTATGTGACAACTAATTGGATTAAACCCCAAGTGAGTGATACACAGAGACCACTGAGACTTGCTCCTTTGTTTGGAGTGCTGAGTGTCTGTCCTTGTCCACGCTACAATGCCCTACCCCCGGGGTAGTGGAAGTGCTTGTTGAGACACCACAGGGAGTCTTTACCAAGGGAGGCTAGCTGAAGGAACCTGACCTGACCCCAATGGTACCCAGCTGACACTGTACCAAACCCCCCTCTTCAACCTCTACAGCCCCCAGCCTCAGGCTACTCACTCCACTCAACGGTCCAGTCCAAAGCACTCTGTTCCTCCTACATATCTCCACAGAGTTTTCCCTCAGGCAACAAGGGTAATGATATACCCCTTCAAAAAATGAGGCCTATTTCTTACAGCTGTTAACTCTGGCATATGATGAATGTTGTCATTCTGGTCAATTTAATCAAATTCTCAAGGAACAGTGCAGTGGAGGTGTATTGAATCAGGAACATACATTGGGTACTAGGGGAATGAGTGGTGTAACAAGACACATGTGTTGTATACCCTATGGGTGTTGTTGTCTTGGGCTTGAAAATTCTTCACAGAGGTCAAACTGGAGTGAACTGACAGAGTAAGAAATCTGTGTCAGTCCTTTGTTGGTGTGTGTGTGTATGTTAGTGTATGTGTGTGTGTGTGAGCTTTTGTGGTTTTGTCTGTGTGCATGCCTACGTGTGTGTGGGTGTGTGTGGTCGAGGCTCGTTGTCGGGGCCAGGTCGACAAGGCCTCCCTGAAAAAATGTGCGGGCGTAAGATGCTAATCAGCGAGGTCTCGTTTCCTCCCACTAGTCCGACAGCGGGTTCCCTTCCCTGGCTGGGGCTCTTTAATGCGACAACCAGCCAGGCCCAAACATCCTGACGGAGAGAGGCTTTTCCCTTATCAGTCAGGAAACACCGCTCCTGCGCCACATCCTCTTTACAAGAAGCCCGACTCAACCGTTCCCAAAAAACGCAGGAAGGCCAGCCAGACTCCAGGATTTGTCAAAAGCCCCAGAATTCCTTTTATCGAAACAGAGAAGAATTTTACGAAAGAAAAAGGAGCGAGAGAAACGAGGAACGTGTAAAACAGTCGTCAGGGGCCCCCGAGATTTATTTATTTATTCCGTGCAGATTATGAAAGGTCTGCATCAGCAAGATAGGACGTGGGGTGAGGGGGTGGGGTAGGATAGGGTGGGGGGTAGGTGGGTTATAGTGAGCCACAGAAAGGCACCCAGAATAAGACACTGGAAAAACAAAGAGACGGGTTGAGATGGAGGGGGGGCGGGGTGAAAGGAGGGGGCTGTGGGTGTTTTACACTAATCCTCTGAACCGCGGGTGGAATGAAAGCGAGTGGGGACTGGGGAGGAAGGAGGAGGATGGAAGAAGGGTGGAAGAGAGGAAGCAGAGAGTGGGACAGCAGGCTGTCAGCTAGGACCAGAGCTAGTGTTCTTCTCAACAACAAAAAAAGATCATGTTTTGTAAGGAAAACCATTTGACATTAACTAGTCAAGTCTTGAATTCTGAACGTAACAAATCAAAACTAATTTCAATGAGAATAGTTGAGCCTTCGGTGAAGAACTTCATTATTATAAGATTGCAAATTAATTCCAATGCAACCGCTGGTTTAATATGGAAACCCAAAACCCAACAAACTATATTGTCAATTACATTAAAGACGTAGGGACGTTGTTTCACAGCATGCAAATTGCAGAGGATATCACACAATCCATGTCTATGTAAGCATATTTATATGGCAATTAAACAGATTTAAAGAAATCAATATAAAAGAGGAACTTTAATTTAAATAAATTTTCACAAACCTAAATCAGCATACAGTAATAGTTATCCTTATTATTTCCGTTGTAAAGATTATGATTATATATTAAGTACTTGAAAGAATGATAAGTATATAAATTTATTTTCTTTTTGATATACTACTTTGTCTGGAAGAATTGCATAAGAAATGTCAATGTAATCTAATCCTCATTTAAATACAAACTACTGAGGTAAAACTCCCAACTAATGTAGAGAGAACGAATTTTACAAACATTCACAAGAAAAGAGTTGATAATAGCATTACAATTAGCATTAATGCGAAACATCAAATTACTTAAATTAGCTTAAGAGCATTTGTACACACCTGCATGGCAACAAGACATTTACAACTGGATTGCAAGTCCGATTAAAATTCTGGGATCAGATATGAATCTGATGGACCAGAGGTTAGGGTTAGTTTTGTTTTATGTACGTCCCTGAGGTTTCCATTAAAGTTTCTTCTCACTCTGCGTAGATTTATCTTTTTCGCCTTCTACAAACCTCTTTGTTCTTCTGTAGGCCCCAGACAATCATATTGCTCTGTGATTGGTCCTGCCCCCTGCCCAGCATCCCCATGCCCCCCCCAACTCGCCAAACCTATTGTCTCAACTTAGTTACAGGTGGGATGGGCGCAGTTGCCAGGCAACAGCTTAAGAAATGCCATAGTTGTTGTAATAGGCCGCTGTGGCATCCGCCAGCACAGAGATGAGGCTGGTTTCCGTGGAATTGCTGGGGCATGCAGATGCTGGCGCGACCTGGATGTGTCCCGTAACGGTCATGCCTACTTGTTCCATGGAGTGGAACCCTGTGGAGTTCAGGTACTGGTCGAACTCATTGCGGTCCACTTCCCCCAGTAGCTCTGCTTGGCTTAGCTGATCCAGGGTCTCCATGTGACCCTGCTCTGGGGGGGGGGACAGCTGGCCTAGGTGGCCCTGGAGCCCAGGGTGGACCTGGGAAAAGGACGGGCTGTAGTAAGACAGCGGAGGACCATGAATCAGAGCCCCACTCCCAGCCTGGGACATGGACATGTGGCCCAGGTGCGTGGGCCCACAGTGGAGCTGGGTTTGAGCATATTCGGTGTGATAGGGAGGGGGGCTGCCCATGTGAGCCGACAACTGGCGTCTCTCTTCAGGACAGGAGGAGCCGGAGGAGGGTGAGCAGGAGGAGATGCCACCACTAGTGATGGAGGAGGAGTAATAGGAAGAGTGTTCGTGGTCCATGACATCCAGCGGGGACATCTCCGGTGGGGTGGGCAGACCGTAGGGGTAAGTGTCGAAGCTGCTGTTGGAGCTGGAGGGCTCCCTGAAGGACCTGACGCTAGGGAGCACGGGGCTGTGGGACGAGAAGCCCCCGCCGACCCCAGGAGACCCATCGTCGTCTTTGTCAAGAGGGTGGCAAAGCCCTCGGGGGTCATTCTGGTCAGGGCCCGGCAGGCCACCGAGGAGGAAACCTGGGTCTACGCGTTTGCAGATGCGCTTCAGCTGCTTCTTCCTGCGAGGCCGGTACTTGTAGTTGGGGTAGTCCTGCATGTGCTGCACACGCAGCCTCTCTGCTTCCTCCACATATGGACGTTTCTGTGGGGGTGTCAGGGCCTTCCATGACTTGCCTGCATGACAACAAAAAAGGCTTGACTTAGTGCATTTTATAGTGCACTTTTCCATTTAATTATTCTGGAGGACAGAATAATGTACACCATAGAACATTATATCATAATCCTTGTACGTTTGAGTCAATACTGTCATAATAATGTTTCAGTCAACCAAAGAACACAGTAAATGTTTTCATTTGTTATTGTATGTGTTATTGCGAGGGAATAAGTTTTGGGAAATAATTATTAATTTTATGAAACTGTTAAGTAATTACCCAACTGTTGATATAACTAACTACATATACATAAAAGTCAGTTTGGAAAACATGACTTCCTGTTAAAAAGACCCGGCATTGCTAATAAAAAGCAAACATTTAGTGGGTGTTAAATTAATGCCATGTAATGGCATGATAATATTTGTTTTTATGGTTTGATAAAGGTATAATTAACTGTTCACTTTGATAGAAAATATGGATTCCTTAAAACAGCAGGAATTTTTTATGTAAAGGGATGAGAATCAAATTATAAATTGCACAAGACCTATTACAATGGTTGTTGGTTGCAAGAGATACTGCACAAAGAATAAATCGTTTATTATAATAAATACTAGCCTATTGTATTATCCTAATACTTTTTGGATAATTCGAAAGGTTACCACTGGCTGTGGTAATTTTTCATGTTCATTTTAAATAAAAGAGAATAATCATTTATTTAACAAATCTACCAGTGTGACTGTGAAATAACTTTATCTTAACGAAAAAGATCATAATTTCATGCATGAAATATGTTGTTTTGACAATTTTGTCTGTGCCCAAAATATGTAACCTGTGATAGATTAACCCCATACATTCTATTTAAAAAAATCAAATTGGCATGAGTTTCAAGTTGTGTGCATCTTTTCGTAATCCCCGTCTTGTATGCCTGCTTTTGTTAAATCTCGGTTTGGCAAAGATAATGTGATCTGCGTGTTTTTTGAGCGCACTAAGCAAACCATCACTACGCGCTAGTCTAAAAACTGATAAATGTGTGTAAAACGGAGTTCATGTTAATGAAATTGAACCAGTTTCGTTTTGCTGAATGTTATAAGACATAGTCACTATAAAAAATAATTTTTCCTTATTATTATTGAATTCAATTAATTTGTCTAAAGGATGCTTGGGCAAACACCGTAATTTGGGAACCAAACTAAAATGTTTGATTTCGTTTTTCTTCTTAAAATTAGCTTTTCTCATTCAAAGTTTGAAACAACATTTTTTAAACTTTCAGAACAATTAAAAACAACTCAGTTTATTCGAATTTGTAATGGGCCTGTTTGCCATAACTTCAAAAGATAAACCGGCGACCAACGTTTAGGCCTGTTCATATCAGATGAGGGTCACACTACATCAATTATTACTATATGAGTTAAACAACTTGACAATAACTGTTTTGAATTATCATATTTTTTCATCTCACCCAACATTTTGCTGAGCTCCGCATTGTGCAAGTCGGGATTTTGAACAGCCAGACGCTTCCTCTCATCTTTAGCCCAGACCATAAACGCGTTCATAGGTCTTCTGATGCGCGGCTCCGACACTTTGTCTGCGGGAGTCCTGTGCGAGCTGTGTCCGTCGGGCACGTCCCCATCTCCCGCGGAACACTCGAAGCTCTCTGGCCACGACGAGTACGCGCTGATCAGGGCAGCCATCTGAGCGCGCTCTCTCAAAAAAATATACTTACGCTTCTCGCGCTCCTTAAATAAAGTAAGTTTTGCTTTACTAACTGATAAGAAAATAACTTTATCTGAAAAAAGAGTTCCAGTAAAAACTAATTACAGAAAGACAGAGTGAGAGAAAATTCAACTGCTCTTGATGACTGACTCAAATATTAAGCCATGCGCTGGTTGGTTTGAGATGGGCGGTAAAGCGCGCGACTCCTCCTCATGGGTTCTGATTCAGTGTTTCCTTGAGGATAGGGGAAGCTCTTTATATTTGAGGAGCAGGTTCCAAGAGAAGCCCCGAAGGACTTGCAGCTCCTCCTTAATTGCAACTTGAAACCTGTGAGGAAGCAGAGAGGAAAACATTTCAACAACGTTTACTACTAAATCACGTACCACAGCATAATATGATTACATGATAGGGCATATGTAAAAAAAAATCATAGGAACATTATTTCTAATTTGACAATGTGGAACTGACATTAAATGTGGACTTTTGTTTATCTTTTTAGGCTAAAATGAAGCTTATAACTTGATAGTGATTTTCATGTAAATTGATAGCCTACAGTAGACCCTCAGTGTTACATTCTGGTCTTAAATTCACCATAGCATCTTGAACCCACGGCACTGAATAGTGGAAATAATTGCCACACTTTTGCCTTTAACATAGCCTAATTAACTTTCCGTGTAATTGAATATCTGTAGCCTATTTTTTACCTTCGTGAATCTTGATGACTTGCGATTGTCTTGGGACATTTTGGTATAGGCCTATTGTTTCGAAATTGTTTTTTTTTTTTACTTTTACTTCAAACCAATCCAACCTGTTTGGTCCGGTGTCAGCATCCATTTAATGGTGACGTCACTTAATATTCAAACCTGAGGTTGTTTTACGCACAAACCGGCCATTTGTGCCCTTCAAAAGATGTTAAGTATAAAACAAAACCCTTAAAATGGTTAAACACACAAACCAATGTAGACAATGCATTTTAACCAATTTGGGTCAACCTATTCAAATTCAAAGTTTATATAAGTTTATGTAAGCTATAACATTTCAACAATACTGTAATTCTCAACGCAAATCTAGACCAGTCTGTGTTAGAAAGACGACAATCAGTTTCCGCCACTGGTCACCAGCGGAGTATCAGACAAAGTGTTCATGTTGACAGCATTCACTTGGAACGCTGCCACAAAGTAACTGTGTTCACTCGTCATGGATACTCCACTACTATAACACACAATGATGCACGTTCACTCACGCTCGCGCACAACCACAAACTCACACGTAAGCATAGGCTATTGGCTACTGTTTGCGCTCATGCTTTTTCTGCAACACACTCAATCATCTTCCCTTTGAAACATGCACATATTTAATCGTTTTACTGTATTCAGCTCAAGCACCATATCTTTATCAAAGTTAAAAAGATTGAAAAAAGCCCTCATACAACTAAAGACTCTTTAAAAGAGTGAACCTAAATAACTACCAACCAGATGATCCAGTTTTCAGTGACACCTCCTAGGAACTTCCTCTACAAGGTTAGGGAATGGCCCGTGATGTCTCAGACTGAACAGAGGGGCCCTGTCTACATCTTCTCTGTCCTGACGTATGTGTTTTTGGGTGTAGGTAGGTGTGGAGGTCACACACGTGTGCATGTTGCTGTGAGTTGCCAAAGTGTGAAACTGCACTTGTCATTTATTAAAGCTAGCTTGGTGGAGTAGATTCAATTCATCAATACTTTAAGAGTATGAATCCATCAGAACATTTTATTTAATGTTTTAGAATCAGAACAGGGATTTATCCATGTGTTCGTTGGAGTGAATTATGTGCTACCATTTTGGTTTTATCAATCAGACAACCAATCAATCTATGTCAGTCAGTCACGTTCATTCATACAATACAGTTGTTAGGTTTCAATATAGCTGTGAAGAGCTGAATAAAATAATTTTGTGTATTGAAAGTTTGTTTGTAACCCTCTGAAAATATGAGGGTCTTCAGTGTGAACTGTCTCTGCATGTTTATTTAGAAATGATGCCAATAAGCGCCAGAGAGACTAGCACCTCCATAACAGCTGACAGATGGCATACTCTGTATTCTCGTGTGCTTCATGTGGTTTTGTACAAGTTTGTCCTTTAACGGGAACACTGCTGCGACCTGGTCTTGTTAAGCTATGACTGGGCGTCATGACACAACAGAAAAAACAGGAAACTGTGTAGTGTAATCTATCCAAACAATCAAATCAAGTCAATATACCTTTTGAGGCAGCATTTAAATAAAATTCAGTCAGCTGCTTGTTCACCCCATGTTGTAAAAAAATGACATTATAAAAAGAAAGGCAACTTTTAATTTATAATAACAGGATTAGACATTGGAAAGACTGACCACATAATTCAGCCATTACATGTAAAACAGTAGCAGTAACCAGGAAACATCTACACAGTAAAATGTTTGTCATGGAAACATCATGACAGTAGTCATTTGTCAACATACCACCCTCGCTCTCTTTGTATTGTAGCCTCACATCCACATAGGGTGTTGAAAGGACGACATTATAAAGCTGTGATTGACATGATGCAAATGACGCTGAACAAGGTTTGAATAGTTTAATGAAATTATATTCAAATCTTATATCCTGCCCTTGAATCAAACTTTATTTTGATTGATACTGCAGAGATTATTATTCACAATATGGTATTTTATTAAGACAATACAGCTGTATTTTTCTTTAAATAAAATTGTGATGGCAGTTGTATGGGCATATGTGAAGCCCTTTGTGACATTGCTTGTAAAAAGGGCTATACAAATACATTTTGATTTGATGTCATATATTTTTATTTAGTCCTCTGCACTAGAAGGCATTGCTCATCAAATATAAACTCATCAGATTTTTTAGTTCTAAAAACATTGAGTACTCTCTGGCCTGACCAACTTGCCACTTAACCCATTTTCAATGTCTCAAGTGCGTATGAATTCAGTAGGATGAAATATACGTTTATTTATCAGAATGGATGGGGAAGAGAAGCACCAAGTTGGTGTCTGGGACACTAGTTCGCTGCATCTGAACATTCCTTTGCAGATAAGGGAGGCTGACCAATCACGTCTTTGTCGCTCATTCACACCATCAGGAAACAAATGTATCAGACACCAAAATTCAGAAAGTATCTAAGACGATGCTATTGTTGCATTCTTTTTCTTCTTCTTGTCCTTTTTGGATTTTCTCTTCACTATCTCAACCACCTCGTCATTGTCGTCCACAATCTCAACCACGTTGTCGTCATCCACAATCTCAACCACCTCGTCCTTCTCATCCACAACTACAACCTCCTCCACATGTTCCCTCTGTTTCTTCTTTTTCTTTTTGTTTACAACCTTTTGGTCCTCAGTTTCATTTTCAGTTGGTTCTTGTCCATTAACTAAATCGGTTTCAGCACTCGTTTCTTTCCGTTTCTTATTCTTCTTCTTCTGAGTTGGAGTCTGCTCCTCCTCGCAGTTCTGTTCCTGATCGGGAGTTGCGTTGCAGTTCTCAGACAGCAGGTCTTCCTTCTCTGCTCGCTTTCTCTTTTTCTTTTTCTGTGAGGGGGTCTCCTGGTCCTCACAGTCCACCACTATAGGACAGACTGCACACACTTCCTCCTCCTTCGCTTCCTCCACCACCTCTGCCGTCTCCTCTCTTTTCTTCTTCTTCTTCTTCTTGGACTTGGGTTGTTCTGTGTCATCTGTGGTGTTCTGAATGTAGTTGGAGGTCTCTGTTGGGGCCTGTGTCTCACTGTAGTCCTCCGCTGGTCCTCCGCTGGAGGCAGGATCCTGAGTCTCATCCCGACCCTTCCTCAGGAGAGCCATCCGCTGGGCAAAGTACTCCTGCATGGTGAGGGTGCTGGTGACGGTCTTTGTTATGGACTCCACATCAGGGTCAGGGGTCAAGGAGGCCTTTTGCTCCTCCTCCTCCTCCTCCTCCTTCTCGCCCTGGGAATCAGAACCACTGCTCTCCTGGACAGATAGGGAACAATGGGAGAAGATTTAGATGTTATGGAAAACTCTCCATACTTGCACAACATCGTAGGAAATTGACAGGTGCACTAGCACGAATCCCCTAATGTTCAAGGATGGCTATTGATAAAATTAAGCAATTATGCTATGCAACCTGATAAGATACACACAAGTTCCAGCATGTCGCTGGCAATACACACCATGGCACAGCTTACCTCCCCACCCCGTTTTGTTCCCTCCCATATTAAGTCACTTAACCGCCGAGCCTAAACACACTACCCCTGGCATCTCAACTCCTCTGACCCGTCTCTGTAACACCCTGAGGTGACAGCACATCACTGCTCTCATGAACTTGAACGAGTCAACTCCCCCTATTAAACTTAAATGGGTCAAAAAGGGAAAAAAAGGCAATTCCTTTATAGTAAATGTATTTCGTTGACAGAAAAATATGACACTGTCTGGCATGACGGGTGTGAAAAGAAGGCCGACACTTAAACTGACACGAAGCGGTCTGAAAGCTAAGTGCTTTAAAAAAAAACTGAATGAAAACAAAACCAAGACAAATACAAATGATGAGAACAGCAGTAGAGGAGTAGTACACATGGTAACCCTCCACAGAGGGACAGTCTACATTTAACTGTACAGACTACAACACTTTGTCACACTGCTCCATTGGCCCATTTGTCTTCATTTTCCTAATGGCCTATTCAATGCATAATGATTTGTCCTGAAGAACACATTCTCCCTAGGAGGACCACACTAAACAATGCCACCCCGCTCCCAACATTACCGTAGAGACACAACATCCAGGACGACATTTATTAAAAGCTACAGATAGGAGATTAAATAAGACAAACCCCTACTTTGCGGTGAGGCCTACTGTGTTTACATGGAGATTAGGATGAAAGGGTAACCTTAGCAAAACCATGATTGATTTAGCAGCAGTAAGTCAAACAGGGACACTAAGGAAATGCCAACACCATAGGTACAATCGACTGAAAACTATGAGCGAAAAGAACAAAGGAATATCATTTGGTTTTATCAACTCAAAACCTGGTTGTACTCTTAAAAGCTAAAAAAAACAACCTTTTATCCACAGCATAAGAACAAAACACAACTGATTTACAACTCATCGGAAGACATACAAAATGTGTTTTAGATAATGTATTTAGCTACTTAAGTATTTCAAGAATATTGCAAGATTCACACTAGGTTAGGCCTCCTGGGATTTGAGGTAGCAACCAACTGGTCATTAGTCTTTGTCCTTAACCAACCAAAACACACCTTATAATCAATATTATTCCATATGGGGAAGGTATGTATGTGTGGGCATTGTTTTGAGGACTTACACATTGATCAATTGGCAAAAACAGATACATCATTCTATAAATAACAATGTCCAATTGAATGTATTTCTTTTAATTCGAGTTGTCGTTTTTTTCTCTTCTTCATACAGTGACAAATGCTGTGATTTGACTGGAGCCTCCAAATTTGGCTCTTATTAACTAGATGGACGTGATGATGCAGATGAAGTATTTTCCTGCATGCTAAAGACTTGCATGTGATCTACAGGGTGCACCTGTGACCATAAGAGTTCAAATAATCTGTGAAGTTTCCTGCTAGCGCAGACCTCTGGTCAAAATGCCTCGAACTTCTAACAAGGAAGAAAAGGGACCTGCGGGTATGGGGGGGGGGGCCATTAGACAAAACTTTCAGACTTCCCCCGAAAAAAATCTATACTCCCTGTAATTGCACAATGGCATCTCCTCTGGATGGAGTCTGGGGATGGGGGCTTACGGCTGATAGGGTCAAACTAACATGTAACAGGGATTTGGGATGATGGCTAGGGGGCACTTTCCAACTGCCTGTGAAATGACTCTCAAGGGACTGGGTAGGGGAAAGAGGAGAGGAGGAAATATCCCCTTCATCTAGGAAGTATGGGCTTGGTGTGTGGCTTTTCCTCTCCTCGCCTGGGGACCTCCATTAGGCTCATCGGTGATACAACGGGGAAAAGTGCTGTGCTGAGCACAGGCTAGACTGCGTGCCACACACCAACACAACATACACACATTAACAAAATAACACACCCCGACAACACACCAATACCCAGAGAGACAACACACAGGCACAACACGCATACGAGACAACAGAGCAAACACTCGCAAACAAAACAATTTCACACAGAAAAACAAACCAACACACAAAAAGAAACATGCAAAAAACAAAGACGGGATCCTACTCCCAAACACTGCACTCCTATGGTCACAGCTCCAGATGCAGTTACAGTACATCTATTTCCTTAGCATTATAAAACAACTAAAGGGTGGCAAAGGAGTAAAGGAGGAGGTAAACACACCTATACCCAACCACCACCTCCTCCTCCTCCTCTTTCACCTCCAAGCTTGCAGGAAGAGGATGCACTCCCCATGCCGTGTGCAGCTGGGAGATAAGGTTCCTTCGGTAGAGCAGAGGCCTGGCGGGCTATCAGCCCCTTCCTGCTCCCTCTACCCTGGCTGGGGATGGGGGCTGGAACACAGGCAGGGCCACGAGAGGGTCCCAGAGAGGGGGGGGGGGGGAGAGGAGGGTTGTGTCGGCCTCCCCTTTAAGACACTCCAGCTTCATCTCTACTGGTAATGTGTCCACAGGAGAGGCAGGAGCGCCAACGCCAAGACATCAACGAGGAAGCCAAGTCATTCAGAGGCATCATCAGCAAATGCAGCAAAATGATGAAGCAAAAGGTAAATCCTAATGGCTTCTGCTACCTTTTAACAGACTTTAAACTTAGACAAGCACATACAAAGTTCACAATAAGAGCTACTTTTTAGATAAGTGTATTTAAAGCTCTAATACAAAAAAAAGGAACAGATTTCTGGGTGCTACTTTTGCTTTTTACTGAGTCAGCAATGGGCTGTTCTCGGAGTGTCCAGGGATTAAGACCTACTTATGGAGGGTGACATGACACAATGCTGAGATGCCGTAATCAAGTACAATACTGCAATGGCTACAAACTTTGCAAACCATCAACCAGGATGACTAGTGCCCTCCCTAATAAACTGCTCAAGAAAGCCTCATGACATTTACCTTGTAAATACTTCATTACTAATACAGGTGGTTAATAGTGATGGTGTTTTGAGAACATCGGTCTTGTTGTTTATGTAAAACGATAGCCTGTTAAGTCGGCAGGCTCAAGGTTGGCTTACATCAAGATATTCCTCAAGTGGCCGTCAATGTCAAATGTGCAAGCGGCGCTCGTCTTGATCTAACGTGAAGAACGAGAGGATTTCTGACATTGTGACAGGAGTAATCCATGATGTATCTGAAGTGTTAAGATATGTGTTGAGAGAAGGCACTTCTTTAGGATCTGATAAGACCTGTTCAGCCTTGTCACAAAAGTGTTCATTTTCTAAACTGTATAGAGCTAAACGCAGTATTACAATTACAAAACACGCAGAGTTCCTTGATCTTCCTGATAAGTCCAGTAATACTGGATGTCTGGTGCCTGGTCTTGACTACACCGAGATACAATAAAAGCTTAAGTGAATTATGAGTCTCCAGTCCTCCCACTGTGCTTGTCACAGAGGGTGGACACATTTTTGTCATCAAAAAAAAAGTATTAGTTGCGTGGAAAAGTAGACAATTAGGCAAATTTGTTCCATCCTTCACTCACTCACTTCCAGGATCAAAGACTTACAAGACGGTTCCATCCCAAAGCCAACGGTTTCTCTTCATTGGCAGCTGTAGAGTGAGAAAACATCCAGACGCTGTCGTACTGACTCAGTAGCTCAAGAACCCAATCGGAGCCTTTGTTAGAACTTTATTCTCCAAAAAAGTGCCGGTTTGCATTACTGATGGCTGTTTTTCTATAATATCATCATGCCGATATTGTGGGAGGGTCAGTTAATTGTCTGGAGGGGCCCTCATTGTCCTGCCACAATAATAAATGTGGGGATAGCAGGGGTCTATGGATCTAAGGACCATATTACCCTGCTGCCCTTCCCTGGCCAGCTCCCAGGGCTGCCCACTAATCCTTTATGGGCCTGGCGTGGGCGGACATGAACACAGGGGGCTCTCCTGCAGCTCAGACATGACCATGCCACTTGATCCGTCATAATCAATTACTTGTACATGGAAACACACAACTGATTGTGATGGTGTAAATTATTGAATATAAATATTAAAGTTATGTTTTGTGGGTTATTCTTTCCTTGCTTAAGGCAGGGTAATAAGAGTAATAGGGTAATATTTATATTACCCTATATTTAATATATATTTATTTACACAGTACGGGCACGGACACATAAACGCGAATTAGCCGAAATGGTATTGTCTAGCAACAGTATTTGATAATGAAGTATACAATTCAGAGGCAAGAAAAATTATTCAAATGAACTACTAGGCTTTGACCTTTACAAAAACAGACCTTCCGTTTAGAGGCAACCTCCTTTGCGTGGCGTTGCAGGAACGTTTATCATGCCAAAAAATTGAGACAGCATTATGCATGCAGGTTGACTACCCTGTGCTTGTTTAACATGGTGAGACTCTGCCAGCAGTGCCCTCCACCCCCAGAGCATAGATGTCACCCCTCTCAAGATGGAGGATTCAGCGTTTACTCCCCCCCCCCCCAACCCCGCCGTCCTGCTGTGATTTATTAGATTAAAGAGGCAGTGATTAAACTGGAGTCAGTGGCCCTACCAAGCCGAGGGGGGCTGGAAACTCTTCAGGATGGTTAGCATCATCGGGGCTGTAATTACCCTACCCCATGCATTCCTGCCGCGGCCCCGTAACTAGGAGACAGACGCTTTCTGTTCCCCTTTTCCCTCTGCGCTAATCTGTACGCGTCAGCGAGCTGGCACCGCTTGGAGACACCCATCGAGTGAGCTGCCAGGGAGCGGGGATGGGACGGGGGGTGGGCACAGGTGGGGGTGAGCAAGGGACAGTGTGACTTGGGCAGGCCTCTTATTTTTCAGACGCAGGAGCGGAGGCAGCAGTGGCGGGCCCTGTCAACGCCCACGCTCTTTGAGAGGCAGCGCTTTTGTTTGAGGCAATTAGATGCTATCCGAGAGTGAATTAGAGCTCCTCGGTTTCACAACAAACATGGCAGGAGCATTAGCCCCGTGCCGAGCAGGCAGGACGGCCCACCAAGGGGCACGTTCAGCACGTTTAACAAGGGAACCTGCAGCGTATTCGAGACTAAAATAAGAACGTCTATTTCAGCATGCTGTAAAAAAAAAAAAATTCTCCTTGGCAATTCCATTATGAAATACCAGCAGGGTTAGGAAAAACAAACACTTGACTGTCAACACCTTAATGAACAATTAAGGGAGTGGAAAGTGAGACTAATGAGAATACGATTGCTTGATTGGAGGGAAACATCTAGCTACATAAAAAAAACATCTTAAGCTACAAAAGATAATCACTTTGACAATATATGAGATACAAAATGAAAAGGTGTCTACTGAACTTCCATTGAAAACTGGTAGTTCAATGTAACTTAATTTTGGCCAGTTTTGTAAACAACCTGAACCAGGATGGTCATGGTAACAAGTAGTAACCTAAATGATCTTTTAAAAACAGTAAAAGAAAAACACTCAAACTAATATAAACCTCTGGGAATGTCTCATCTAACTAATTGTCCGGCATCACTCATGCCTCTGCATTAGCCTGCTAGCATACATCTCTGTGGGCAAAAAGAGACCACGCTTCTGTGCAGTCAGCAGTGTTTTCATGCTCTCTGCCCGTCACCTCGCTGGCGCATCTGCCAAACCCCCAGTCGGCACCGCCCCCTTTTCCTTGAGAGGGTGGCGCCAGGGGAGGCACCCGCTGATGTGTGATCCTTCATGTGGACGGGGCGTGGGCAGGAGTAACCAGCAACAGGTGCCACTCGGCGAGGCCCGGGCTCTGGCCCTTTGTGCTTGAGTGGGAGTGGGAGAGGGCAGGGAGGTCAGGACGACCCCAGGAGCACGCCATGCCGACTGCAGAAAACTTTTCTGGCGTCTGAACGGGTCCAGACTCACTATAAACAACAGAAACTAACAAGCCACTGTTCACCAATTGCTGTGTTGAGGAGGAGATCAGCGTGGATGAGGTGTAGGAAACTTGTCGCATGACAATATGGATGTGCTCTCTTTATATAACATGCTGCTTGATGGTATATGTTTTTGTCAGTTTAATCTAAAGAATATGTTCTATAAGAGTATACACTACAATTCTGTTTCTTTAGGGTCGTTTGAAAGTTATTTTTTCAATTATTGCTCATAATGAATAAATGCTCTGCTACTTGTAACAAAATGCATTGTTCTTTAAACACCTTAACCCTTGTGCTGCCTTCGGGTCACATGACCCAAAGGTTCATAACGAACCATCGTTGTGTTTACCCAATTTTACCCAATACAAAACAAATACAAATTATTTTCTTTTAACCTTCGCAATGTGGGGGGTCTGAGACAGCCCAACGGTTAAAAGAAAATGCTTTACTTTAAACTGTTTTTGTATGCGGTAAAGTTGTCGCAATACGACGGTGGGTCACAATGACTGATGGGTCAGAATGACCCGAAGATAACACAAGGGTAAAGTATCTGAATGAACCACAAGAAAAATAATTTGACTGGAATTCAGGCACCTCGGCAAAATCCATGTTAATTCATAGTCAAATTGTGGGTTCTTAGTGGTTTCATAATCTTTTAGGAGGTGGTTTACCTCATCGTTATCAACTATAAACTTATTAATTCAATTCTAAACATAAAAGCTCCCCCTTCAACAACTGAGATGGGTTTTAAATAAGGTTTTGTATCGACAAGATAATTTTAAGTCCAGTTTAAAAAAAGGTAAATCACAATATTCCAGCAAGGATAATGATTTACAAGGAATAAAACAAAAAAGCTCAAGAAATGTCACAATGTCAAACATACAATTGTCAGACAGGAGCCTTATTCCATACCAAAAGAGGAAAGAAATATAGTCTGCGAAAACTACAAAACTGTAGGCTTTGGCGTTTCCACCTTTCAGACAGCCTGGCAGCTTTAAAAATGAGTAACTTTTCTTGATGTATGAATCGGCGTGGAGTCTATTTATCAGCGGGCCCTCTGCGGTCGCCCGCGAGGGTCCCTCAAGTCACGGGCCGCGTCGCTCCCCTTTGACTGATTAATTAGCCAATCAGAGGACATTTTTCACCGTGCGGCAGGATGTTTTATTTCAGCTAATGCCGGGCTTTGGAGCCGGGGCCCGATGGAGCCTCGTCGGCTCTTTCGGCTGGGCGGAGTGGCCAGGCGAAGGGGCAGGAGAGATAAATCAAGGCTGCTTGGTCCTCCCCGAGGCTCCCCTAACGAAACCCCCTGAGGAGAGAGCAGAGAGCTGGGGCAGTAGAGGGAGGGCTGGGAGGTGGGAAAGGGGTGGCAAGAGTAGTAGAGGGGAGTTGGGGGTTAGAGGCAGGGGTGAAGGAGAAGGAGAAGAGGAGGGAGGTGGCAGGAGAAAAGGGAAGGTGGCAGGAGAAGGAGAAGAAGGTGGCAGGAGAAGGAGAAGAGGGGGGAGGTGGCAGGAGAAGGAGGCAGGAGAAGGAGAAGATGGCAGGAGAAGGAGAAGAGGGGGGAGGTGGCAGGAGAAGGAGAAGAGGGGGGAGGTGGCAGGAGAAAAGGGAAGAGGTGGCAGGAGAAAAGGGAAGAGGGGGGAGGTTTAGGGAGGGTAGCAGGAGTAGTCAGGAGTGTTGGGGTTGGGGAGACTAGGAGAAGGGGGGGGGGGCACAGGAGTCAAAGGAGGGGTAGTGTGGGGACGGGGACACAGGACGGCCAGGGGCACTGCTCGCCCGCCGATAAGCAAGGGGAGCATGAGGCTGCCAAAGCACCTTCATTTAGAAAAATCCGAGGCTCTTTGATATCTCTGCAGGCGAGAGCCTGTCGTTTGTCTTGCCGTGAGTAATTGTGTCGCGGAGCAGACAAGAGGCGAAGGCAGGAGCTGGAAGGGGGGCGTGGGAGGTGTGATGGATGACAGAGAGGAGTGTGGATGGACAGCTGCTCTGACTCTGCTGGATAAGCCACCCTGGTTGGGGAGGGTTGAATAATGTTTGGATGGAAATATTTTCAGGTGGTTGGAGACTAGGGTGTGGAGCCTGGGAGTCTCTGGTGACACCAGCATCAATCACCCACACGATGAGACAGGTAGACTACTGTAATACTTCAAGCTAAAGCTGTTTTAATTTTTCTTAGAAATGTGTTCTGTTGATCTTCTGCATTACATTCTGAATGCAGTATTTGTACACTGCTTTGGATAAAAGCATCTGGTAAAAGAATAAAGTTTAATGTCAAAGTATAATTTAACGGGACAAAAAAATATATATATTATATGAAAATGTTCGAAATCATGCTCACTTGAGACAGTTAGCGAGAGAAGACACTTTAAGCTCCATGAATGCATGAAGACTGCACACGAGCAGGTGAGGGTGACGATAACACTTGGCTGTCCTCCTGCTCCTCTCCATGCAAACAGCAAAGATTGTGGTGAGTAGGAGTGTGTGGAACGGCAACTGTGTGTGTGTCTGTCAGAGAGTGTTGTGACTAGTGATAAAGGGCTGGCAGGAAGCACATCTCAGTGGAGGAAGGAAAACCCCAGCAGAGAGAGAGGGGGGGGGGTAGGGTAGGCGGGGGAGGGGGAGGGGGGAGGGAAAAGGGGGAGGCAGGAGTGGGTGGAGGGTGGGGTACGGACAGGGATAGGAAGGTGGCCACCGGAGAAGGAAGACACAGGTTTTTGGGAAGTTCATCCAGATAACGGGGGAGATGGTCCCAGGGCCTTACCTTGAAGGAGTGCAGATATGGGTCTGGAAGCAGTGTGAACACGCCCCAACCAGCTCTGCTCCCTCTGTTCTAAGAGTGTGTGTGTGTGTGTGTGTGTTAGCAAAGTGGACCCACTGCCGCCAACAAACCAAACCTCCTATTGTGGATTTAGGCACTAAACCAGGTACACATGCAGCTTCCTGTGTGGATACAGGCCTCAGTCCTGGGGAACACAACTCTTCCTGAATAGATACATAAAGCTACAACTACACAAGTATGCATAGAAATAAACAAGACACTATCAAACATCCCATTGCATGAGTCTGAGTTTAAATACTCTTCACTGGGTCGCATGAAATTCACGCTTGCAAACCGCCAGTACCGCCACCGCCCTCCACCATTACCCAGCAGCCTCTGCTGTTCCTGGGCCATGCCGCACTGCCTCATGGGATACCATTGTGAATGCGCTGAGTGTTTTCGATCCAGCCAATGGGGTCCCATCAGACCAGGACAATAACAACCCGTGACAAAACGATTAGAGGGGGAGGGGGATAAGGAAGAAAAAGAAAAAAGAAAAAAAAGAGAAAAAAAAAGGCACATATTGCTTGCGTTTATTTCCAATGCTAATCATCGTGGGAGATGAGGCCATTGTGATGCCGATGGCCTGGCCTCAACGGGGAATGAAGAGCCTCTTTAACTGGAATTATGGATTTGGGGCTGCCAATGTCTTACAGCCAAAGATGGGGGAGAAAGAGGGGAGGGCAGGGGGAGATGGAGTCAGTGTCCAGTATGCATCCTAGTCTAAGCTACACCTGTGTTTGTGTTCTGTCTGTGTTCTTAGGCCTGAGACGACAGGAAGGAAATAACGAGCTTGCAGAAAAACCTGTTGAGACGCAGACAAAAGAGGCGCCGAACGTGTCACAGCTCAAAGACATATCTTTTTTTAAAGTGGTGATGATAGTTTCTAAATGAAATATGAAAGGCAAGGTTATGGAACACATGTCCTGTTTTACCTTTGTCCTCCACTTAAAATATTTCTACCATGACTGTCATAACTCAAATACACAGACAAATACACAGTTGTGACACAAAAGTCAAGTTGTTCCCCACTAATGATTAGCCTACCTCTCAATACATCCTAGGGAATTGTTTTCCTGTTAAAGAACTGATTTCAGCCTTACTTAACCTCCTTCTATAATCATTACATATAAATGAACTGATAAATGAATAAGTGTTTAATTACAGTTTGTTTACTGTGTTTTTGTTTCCTTCAGAACAAATAAGGTGCTAAGCAACAACATGAAGCAGGCAATCACTTCGACACCTGAGCAGTGGGATTGCATGACGCAGTCCCACCTCGTCCTAGCTACGCTACACTGAGACAGCCACCAAATAAACAGATCAAGATGACACCATGTACTGAACAATTGTTGATCTTTGTGATGTAAAAAAAAAAAAGGAAAACGTACCCACAATAAACAGTAATTCTGAAGTCATTTCTGAATCTTTTAAATCAACATATCAAAATGTGCCTTATTTCAATCAATTCCCAATATGCACCCCCAACCCCCAAAAAAAACAAAAAACATTCCAGTTGTTGTTAATTAAAAACTTTTAAACTATACTTTTTCCTATCCATGCTGGCATTACAATTTGGCTTAACTACTGAAATAAGACATAGCGTAGGCTGACAGTCACATTGCTAATTGGCTTAATCAGCTAAAACAAACATCGTCGACAGGGACCTCTATAGGTTGGAGACGGACTTGCAGCTTCATGAATTTATCAGAGTAAACCAAAAAGAGCCATATCGCAGTTTTCACAAGTTCAATGTGGTCAAACCAGTAAAGTTGAGAGTTGAAAAACTGAGCAAACTGATCTTTTTTTTGCAGGTGTCATCATTACAGATTTCTGCACACCTCACCCAAATTCTCAGGTCCCCGGTAATGGTGCCCTTTGGCACACAGAATGACCTGAAGCCACCTCTCTTCAGAGAAGGAGGGAGGAAAGAAGGTAGAGAAGTAGAGGAAGAGAAGGAGGAGGAAAAAGGGCTGAAGTGCAAATCCTTTAACTGGATTGAGGCGCTTTCACCTCTAAAAGGTGGCCGGTTGTTGGTGCTCAAGCTGCACGCTACATCACAGTTAATCCAGGACCACAGACTGCTGGAGGCCTTGAGCCAAAGAGGGGGTGGGTGACGTTGTGTCAGCTGGTTATAGCAGCGGTAGTCGGACTTAATTACAGTGTCAAATGAGGAAAAGACTAAATAATGCCAGAGGTGTGCCACCCCCCCAGTGTGATCCTATTGGACAGGAGGTGGATATTTTGGTTGATACATTTCAATTTAGTTTAAGCTTACAATAACTTGTGGAGGTATTTCACTCCTGCAGCAAAAGTTCAAGTCAATTAGGCAGGGATGGGTCATCCAGATCATTAACAGGTGTGAGTTGGGGAAGGATGAAGGTGGTGGTGTGTTACCTCCTTCTGGGTTTTAGAGTGTGTCGCCCTCTTCCCAAAGATACAGGCCAGGTCAGTGTCACTGCGACTGGACAGGTCCTTTCCTGGAAAAATAGATTAAACAGATGTACTTTTATTAATGCCTGGCATTACGCAACATTGTGGGATTGTGCCTACTTTACGAGTTTGGGCCAATACAAATGGATCAAACTCTTTCTAATGCATCAAAGGTATGCTCTTTCAGTATATCACACATTGAATTTTGATACACAGCTCACACGAGTGGTTTTTGCGTCTATACCTTGGGGGGTGAGGTCATTCTTGAAAAGAATGAATAGGAGCAGAAATTGTGGCACATGCCGACCAGTCCCAATTTCTCACAATCCACAGAACAGAACAAATGCTTCTAGCTATTTATGAACTGATAACATCTTAAACTTTAGCTAAAGCCGTTGAAGGGGAGGAGATGGGGGATGAAAAAGTACTTAAAAGTGGAGAAAGGACACATTTTGCATGGTTGCTTCGGGATAAAACGACCAAGAAGAAAAATAAACGCGCAGCGCCAGGAGGACCTGCCACGCCTTCAGCCTCCCGTTTTCCAGTCAAGCCTCAAAGACTCCAGGAGCACAAGGGCCAGCCGTCTTGGACTCAGAGTCCTGTTCTTACAGCTGCATCCTCTTCCTTCAGCAGGGCTCTGATAACATTTGGTTATTTATTGCTCCAACCGCCAACCCTCTCCTCCTCCTCCCCCTCCCTGCCTTTCAAGCCAAAGGGTCCAGGGGCTGAGGATTGAGCAAGCAGTCGGGTGTTTCAAGTGGAAAACAAACAGGGGGGCTGTCTGTGTGTACCCTACTGATCTTGGTTGAAGGTAAAATTAGACCCGGCCGTGACATGTTTAGGCCTCAGGAAGTATCTGTCAAAATGGACAGGGAAACTTTCAGGTGAAAGTGTTAGCCGAAACATGGAGATAAAAAGGATCTAGTCTTTTTTTCCCCCACTGTGTTGAACGTCCCAAAATGGCTGGTTGCCATTGGCCTGGACAGGAGGGAGGGTATTCGCGGTGCACAAGGGAAGCTCTAAGGAATACGTTGTTTGGTTCCAAGGTCACAGTTGCGAATGCAACGATTGCCAATGGAGATGCTTGCCAAACCAGCTTAACCCCATCGCCCCATTGCCCTCTCAAGCAGATTGACTAATCTGACATCTAAGATACTCAGAACACAACCTGAATGGTACGGGGTCCAAGATCAAAGCTATCGTGTCCCAATTAATGCTGAGTGACATTTAACTGCACGTTCGGGAGAGTTTAGGCCAAAAGTGTTTTTGTAAAGATTGGAATTGTATTGGCTTAGTACATGTTGCAACACCAGCAACAGTACTATAGTGTGACCTTTAGTTTACCTAATCAGTACACTTCACATGGTTTGTGTCAGCAACCCAACACTAAATCCACCTTTAAAAAGTACAGATTTTAAAAGCCAAGTACTTTCCTTGAATTTGAACCAGAGCGAGAGTAGGGTTATATTGTATCGAGGGCCCCCCGAGTGACGCCAGACACTAGCGCTACGGACTGCAGTGGTTACATACCCCATCAAATGCACTACCTCTGCCTGACAGGTGATAGGTGAAGGCTACAATTAAAACTGGGTTACTGTTTACACTGTGAGCAGAGGTCCAGACAGCAGAGATGCTGGTGCCTTTCTACAGAAAACGAAGGCCATCAATCCTCCATGCTAGCAGTGAGGAGGCCTGGACAGAGAAGAAAAAGAAAGAAAACTAATCTAATGAAGACTGCTTTTTCACAATTACACTCACCTTTGTTGACAAAATAACTCCTGAGTTCTGGAATTCAATAAATATCAAAATGTGGGATCATTTGCGATAGTCAGACAATAGTTTGCATCCTAACTGTGGGAAACTTTCAACAACATTCTTGACTGGTTGAGGGAGCTCGTTGTTCCCGCTCATGATATCGGTTCAGTTCTATGAGTAAATATAAACGGTGTCCTTTTATGTTTTAATTACATGTGAGTTGCCAGAGCTGCATAAGCAGCACCGGTGACCAGTCCACCTTTAAAACTTCTCATGTAAATGGCTTAGTCACTGTAAATCCATTACCTGCCTTAACTTGGCAACTGCCGCCCTGGAGAGGTACTCATGCAAGAGGCATGTGAATGGGTGTGGCTATACGCCAGTTGCCAAGTAACCGTTATTTGTCTGTGGAGATAGAGGCAACACTTTACCTCAGGTGGGTGATGTGGGTTTATGGACACTGTCTGTAACCATAGCGGCGAGATAGTTATTTGAACCTCAAGGAAATAGTTATGTCCCATTTACCATACCCTGGAAATGTAAATTGATACTCTATTCTTCCCACAAAGGCCTGCTTAGCATTAGGCCATTACTTTCATAACACCGTTATTAGCAGTTTGTGGACAAACGAGTCTAGCCAGCGTCCCTTTAATGGCATGACAACAAGAGACTCCCAGTGTTTCCCACACATAGACTAATTTGTGGCGGTGCGCCACAGAATCAACACCGGCCGCCACATATTGTGTTTCGTAAAAAAAAAAAATAATACTAATTCGTTCAGCTGCATTTCCTTTCCCTGCTCTCCCTCCGTCTTTCTCACATAAGCACAATCACAATGTCAGCACACGTTAGCAACGATGCATACCTACGCCGTTCTAGTAAGACCGACAGCTATATCAGCGAGCCTTCAGCATTAGTGCCGTAGCTAAGGTCAAGGAAAGTTGAGGCTACTTTTCGCTAGGTACCTACGGACATAATCGAAGGTTCCCCTTCGTTCTTTTGGTGAGAAGTCTCAGGAGCTAGATACTTACCCGGCATCATGGAGCCGACCAGTTAAATAGTTATTTAGCACTAGCGTCGCTACCTGCATATGCAGAAATTATTTGTTTGTTGTTGTTGATTTTGTGAATTATTTCGACCCCCCCCCCCGCCACAAATAGCTTTCTAATCTGTGGGAAACACTGGACTCCTGATGTAAACTATCCTACAAAGTACAACCTGCTCTTTGGCTTAGGCTGTCCATCAAGTGCTGTGGGGGGGGGGTAATGGGAAATTATATGAATGCTAACCTTTTCTTTGTTGCCAATTTGTTATCAACAAACATATGAGCAGATGACATTATCAACTTTGCTCCATTATAAGAGCAAAGTGTTTTCTTTGCTAAAAATTCCCCTACCAAATTCCAAAGGAATGCAGAGATGAAATGTTGGCAATGAGTGGGTTTATTTTTGGTTTTCTATCATGGAGGTCAATGATGTTGTTAGGGAAAGGCTTGGGGGAGGGGGGGGGGGCTTGGAGGTGGAAGGGCAAGGCTGTGAGGATGTCCATCCTCTCCTCCAAGTGTCTCCTGCAAGGTGCATCCAAATCTCTCTTATTTATCTATCTGGTGCATGACCCTTTTCCGGTCCCGGCTAAATAAAGAACACCAAAACAGGACCTAAAGAGTCTGGGGGACAGATTGAGGTCTGTGTTATCAGAGGAGGGGTCACCTAATGGGTTACACAGACGATAGTAGATGTTGTTTGGGGGGGGGGGCTCAAATGGAAAGGCCAGATGCCCCAAACAGGAAACAGGAAGTGGCCATTGAGTGACGTAGCAGTGAGTCTTCCAGGTGAGGTGAGGATTTTTGTATTGGCAAAACAGGGTAGTTTCCAATAACACTGGTGTGAGAAGGTATGATGCGATATGTGAACTATTTACAAATGTTGCTGCTGTAAAACTGTTTAGTTTTTTCATAGCATATGTGAGCAGAACATTAAAGGTGCTTATTTAAATGGTATGATTTTGCTATATTATTATCAAAATATACCATATAACAACTCTTCATTGTGGTGCAAATGGGCCTATTTGAATCATGGATGCTTAAACTTCCTCCCCTCACATTCATGTACAACAGGTTGCAATGCAACTGGTTCATATCATATCCATCCCCAATGGACCTGAACATTTGGCCTTGGTATCTACTAACAATTCTGGCCTGATGCTTGGCTATCTGACAGGAAGTCATGTCAGGTCAGAAAACAGGCAAGTTTAATATTAACCTCCTTCCCTCTCTCCCCCTTCAACTTCTCTCCCTCTCCATTCTCCCCTCCCTCTCAGAAAGTGGATTGTGGTTAGGCTGACCGAGCCGTTCCTCATCAACCTGGTACGGCGTGATGGAGTGGTGCTGTGACCTGCGGCTGAGGTCAGCGAAGGGGTTGAGGGGCTTTGTGAGCTGTGGGGAGAGCAGCTAGGCTGAGGTCAAAGCAACCATGCAGAGGATCCATCATGTGGAGTTAAAAATTAACATTCGGCCGGGATTCTGCAGAGATACTGTTAAATAATCAAAGACGATTTTTTTTTAACTTTTATTTTTTGGTGTCTAGCTGTATTTGGTGTCTACTTGTAAATAAAAAGAACAACAAACGATATGCCCTTTGAGGCAGATTACTGACGTGCCTGGACAGCCCATCTAAGATCTGACAGATGGGGATGCAGAACATCAACCCTCAGTCCCTACTTACCCGACCGTGCAGGGAAGATCTGATTCGATTAGGATGTTTTACATGCACACAGGCCAGGTCCAACACGAAGGCTTAAATAAAAACAATACAACTTATCTCAAAATAACTTGATGACATCACACTCACCCTTGGTAAACTTCATGTAATGAACCCTCTTTTTGGATGTCTTTGACTTTTCCTCCAGACTAAAACTCTGCTTCTCTTCTGTCGGGGGCTCTGAGAAACAAACAAAAAACGATCATAAACATGTCACAGGTGGTGAGTTACCAACAACCATATTTCACTTCCATCAGGCTACAATATCCTTCAGTTGTTCCATTTGTTTAGCACAGAATACTTTTTATTTTATTGATTAGCATTTTCTACAATAAAGGCTTACAAGCTAACATTGTAGGGCCTGTGTGTCACAACAGCACCTCCTAGTGGGCAACAAATGAGCCCAATACGGTTAACATGATCGGTTACAGCAATGGTTCTCATACTGTGGGGCATGGGCTCCAGGGTCATTTGACTGACAGCTTAAAATATCCTTGCATCAGGGAGAGAGAGTAAGGACACATGATGATTGCTTGGGCTTCACACTACAACCTATTTCAGATTTATCTCTGGATTTTGCATGTATTTCAGTTCCAGAAAAACACATAATAAGATCATAAAGAGCCTAAAAAGAACATCACAGCATGCCTGTGTGTCTCTTACCTTTGCTGTCATTTTGACCATGGCAGTTGTTCAGATCGGCTAGAAGCTGGTTGAAGTCATCTTGATGAGCAATCCAATTGTCCTGTTAACAATTTGTGGGCAAAAAAACACCCATGAAAGTCTTCCTATCGCAATTTAAATGACTAGTTGGCTTATGTTTTGGTTTAGGTACCTGCCGTGTCACCATATCACACACATCGAAGGTTCCTTTCCCCATACCTTTACACGTGTTTAATAAATTACACCCCTACATGTAATTACAAACCAGCTCCTCTACCAGGTTAAACTATGTAGGAACAGGGAAAAGAATGTGTGTCCGTCTGGTAAAATGGTACCCATTCATGACCGTCACAATCAAGCAAGGAAACAACAGGCCCCAGCAGATAAATCCTGCACAGGGCTGTAGTCTCAAGGACACATGTTGCACAGGGTTGTCGTTTCAAGGACACATGCTACAATGAGACCTCAGGGGAGCTGCTCACCTCGTGGTTGGCAGCAGTTCCCAGACCCAGGTTGTTGTTCTTCACCTTTACCTTAATGTGTTCTGTTGACCCCTGCTCTGTTCTCCCCAATCCCTGCAAACACAATAAGTACAATTCTGGATTCTGCTCTTCTCGAGTTTACAAGTCCACTGTAGGTGATTCTAAAGCAATGACCACTCGTAACCTTTCTTAATCCTGGCCCTACAAACCCCCTGCCCTGTTTCCTTCTTCCAACACATTTGGTTCAAATGAATGGGTTGTTATAAAGATCAGTGGAAGCCTTATTTACATTTAGTCATTTAGCAGACGCTCTTATCCAGAGTGACTTACAGTAAGTACAGGGACATTCCCCCCGAGGCAAGTAGGGTGAAGTGCCTTGCCCAAGGACACAGCGTCATTTGACACGGCCAGGAATCGAACTGGCAACCTTCAGATTACTAGCCCAACTCCCTCACCGCTCAGCCATCTGACTCCCTAGCCCACGAGCCTTATTAATTTGGTGTGTTGGAAGCATCTACAAGAAGCATGGCAAGGGGTCCCGAGGACCAAGATCAAGACAGACTGAATTGCAGCATCCCTCCTAATAAAATGGGGGTAAACATTAGAGCTGGAATTTAAGCACGGTTGAAACATCCACGTTTCTTAAACTTGCCCCAAATTTCAGCAATACGTCATTAGTATTACATTATATGTTACAATAATTTTGGCTTTAATAGCTATATAGAAAAATATGTTAGTATTCGCACGCTACCTTGCCCTTCGACCAGCCCATCCGCTCGAGCATCTTCTGGCCAAATTTCGACTCATCCTTACTCCAGGCGCTGTTCCTCGGATCAACAGACCACTTCTGCTTTCTCCGGGCTACAAACAACAGACACCTTAGCTAGCGAGCTTTTTGAGGCCCATCACAAAATTACGTAACTAACTAGGCACAATGTTGTGGTATGAATCTGTTGTATACTATAAGTTGCTATATTTCCATAATTATAGATACGTGACATTACAATCAATACAATTTAGACAGATAAGTATGTACCAGGAGTTGAAGCTAACTAGTGCACACAATTAACGCCTCCATACCTGCTAGCCTAGCCTTGTACAATGCTAACTTGGGGAAAATGTTTTCAGCCCACACTTTCACGGAAACGTTTCTTTAAAATATGACTTTATGTTAAATGAATGGCGACTTGTTATGAACAAGGAATACAACATCGGAACCGTATTTTAACATAATTACATACAACATCCAGATATTTAAAGTTCAGTGTAACACTCACGTTCCGCAAGCATGGACATCTTGAGGTCTTTAAACACGTAGACAGGTCCTGTGAGTCTTAGAATTGCCTGTGTAAAATTATTTATTATCATATCATTTTATTTAGAATTCGAATGCATTTATTCCAAATACAATTAATTATTACTGCAATTAGTTATTTGCAAATGGTCTTTAATTTGGATTCCTTTATCTTCTATTTTTATTTTTTACTGAAATTGGATGTTTTGTAACTCAAGGGGTCACCATTGAACCATTTAAATCAGTTTCACCGAAGCGTCTCCTTTAATATTTTTTTTAATAAAAAAAATAGAACTACGGTGAAAATTCAGAGAAGTGAACAATGTTATCAAAATTGTTTTTGGACAAGAAAGTGTTTTTATGACCAACAGATCAAGAAATAATGAAATTTGAGTGTGTGGCTCCAGTATTTTGTGCACGTGCAAAGATTAATGTGGGAAGGACAACACGGCCACACTAGCCTCGATCCGATTGGCTGGGGTACTACCTCAAACCAGAGCCATAGAAAGTACATTCATATTGTTCTCGAACAATATGAATGTACGTAACCTTTCCGTAACAAATTGTCCCTTTCAGTGCGCTAGGCTTGCCAACAGTCAACAGCTATGACGTAAAGATCCTGAGCAGATCACATTAGGTGTGTTCGACTTCAGGCAGCACGGCTGCCTTGAAGCTGAGAATGCCATTGGCTGCTTCAAGTCAGCCGGGCTGCAGGCGACGCCGGCGCTGCATGAAGGCGAACGCACCTATTGAGGAGAGGAGCCATGATTCTGGAAAGATATGGAAGGTTTCATACTAAATCAAACTAGTCACTCTATTACTATCAAAGACAAAAATGTTATTGCATATTTTGACTGTACTCTAATATCCTTAAACTGGATAGTTAACATTATGGTGTTGATAGGTAAATTTCATGTTCATAAAGCAACATTTTCAAACTATTCCGTGCTTTGTAGCCTATTTCTAATATACTTTAATCTCTTTATAGAATCTCTTAAACTTCTCCGAAATAAGACAGCCTTATATACTATTCAATATTATAAGGAACTGTTTTGAAATATGTCTCTGCTCTATCTCTTTCTATTTTTGACTGTCTTGATTGTGATCCACTGTACTTAAATCTTATTGTTATTACTTTATTTTTGCATTCTATGTTTTTATTATTGTATTTGTAAATTGTATTTGTACTATGCTTCTGTATTTGTGACCTGAATAAAAATTTAAAAAGCCAAGAAATTCTTATGAAAGATTTTACTAAATGTATGTCTGTAATCAAATGCAACCAAACCCCCAGTGTTCTGATAAGAAATGTCAATAACAAAGTGTTTTTATTTACAGTTTTAGACAAAACCTTGCCGTTCCATGGTAGCAACACCTCTTTACTTGTCTTGAACACTTAATCTTACTTCAAGATTGAAAGATTGTCTGCCCTTGTTAAATAAACATCAATATCCCTGTTTCAACACTATCAGTGTTCTTGGGAATGGCATTGGTTTGCTGACTTGTTTTCTACATTCATGACTACAGTTTCTATGAAGAAAAGCATTGAAGGACTATAGACAGGAACTGTTGTGCAGGCTATATGCATTAAGCACTACATTGATACCTGAACAATAAGGTGCAACCAAGCTCAAGCCTTCAAGAGGAGACAGATCATAAATCAATCAGGGTTGGTGAACTGACTGAATGCCCAGAAGTTCATACTGTACTACATCCCTGGTAGAGAAAGTTATGATACTATGAACCAATTATAGCAATAAATTACATGAATCCTTATGGCTACCTTCCACACTATACTAATAGATAATAGATTATGAGGACACCTAAGGAGAAATCCAAACTTACTCTCTGTGCCATTTACAATACAATATGCCATTTCACAGAGTGTCAAACGAAAGCAATTAGAAACCAGAATATCCTTAACTTAACCCTCTGATCCAGGATTAAATGTTACTGAAGGTAACTTAACTTTCAGATAGTGAAAGCAACAACTAAGCATTGGGTAATCTGATCCCAGGTCTGTGTCTAAAGGAAACCTTTACCTCAAGCAAGGGTTTAAGAAGGTGTTACGCAACAGTGACAGTAGCTTGAGATGGATCAGTGACCAGGATCAGCCATCATTCTTAGAAGATCTGAGGGGTCAGCCCAAAGAGCTGCACCACAGTATTAATATCCTTTGCTATTTAAAACGGTGTAAAATGTAGCAATCAAATATGTACTTTTATCAAAAGTAGTTCCTTAACAAAGGGTGTGGGGAAAAAGTGTAGGTCAGAGAGATGAGTTGGTATGGTTGTTCATACAGTAAATTAAGCAATCAGATGGGATTGAAAAAAAAATCAGATGGGATGGAAATAAAATCAATAATGCTTTTGACTGGTGAGATCTGGTCAAACAATGGATGTGCAAAAAGAAAGGTGTCCAGAGATCCAGAGAATTATGACTCAACAGTGGGGGGTCAATGGGAGGCCACCAGTGTATCTGTGATATTGGGGAATTGTGAATTTTGACATTACACAAACTGATGTGGAATTTCAAAGGTTTCAACATGACTTCTGGTCAATCTTGACAGAGTTCTTCTTTCTTCCAAATAATCTGACAGTACATGTTGGGTCACAAGTTGAGGAACTGTCCGTGCTCTGCACGTACTGTTTTCCTGTAAAGGGAATTTTTACCTGGTTTGCAGTTCTGAACAACCGTTTCATGTCTCAAGGACATGAAACATTGCCAGTTTTACATAGCAAAGCTGGTTTCAACATGTTCACAACATTTAAATGGAACAACATGCATGTTAGGTCTGATTAAAGAGTCTATTGCATTGGATGATTTAATTCGAAGATTTAATTAGAAACACGATTACCAATATCCATTTATAGGTTGTTATAAATCCTGAGAAGATGGATGTTTGGTCCATTGCTTTCGTCGATTTGTTTGTTTAGTCCATAACCTCACTCCCTCACCACCTTTTTTCAGTGTTTTGACTTAGTTTCCAAAGCTAGAGGGAGGGTATCCCATGTTACTCTTCCATTACCCTACAAGGGAGAGGATAACCAATGTAGGAGAGAGGGAGAGTTGTCTTGCACGTCTCAACAGCAACAGGTTACTTAGTAGACAACATCTGCAGCACAGAGTGTTTTGGCACAGGCTGCACCTTTCCCACCCCATACTATCTCGTACTTAGGCTTGTTAAAGTGCAACATGCCTGCCCCTAACCCCCACACTCCCAAGCCCCAAGCCCCATGCCCCCCAACACCCCACCCTCCTTCAGTATCTTCCTCATAGATATGCATACACCAACTTCCCCCCTTCAGGTCCACACCCACCTCCCACTTGCTACCAATCTTATTACATGACGATCAAACAAAAACAACAAGCCCCCCAAAGCTGTCAGGCTGTGCAGGCACCAAGGCCTATTGCATAACTATGGCTTTATCCCACACAGGGAAGCCCACCCCTGGTCTGGCAGCTCAGATTCCAGTTCTTGTTAAAGACATGAGCTGCAGCTAGGCCCTGACAGATGCCTCCCCTCCTCCCCCTCCCACGCCTTTCTTTCAACGACCTAAAACTTCCCGCTTCTTTAGAGGCTTTGGCTCAAGGCCAGCCAAGCCTCTAATACCAACACTGCCCCTCCTCAATACACCCACACAAACACACACACACTCTCATACACACACACTCTCTATGTAATCGAGACTTCTTGGTCTGCTTGGCCAATGTGTTCTTGGAAACCCTGAAGGCCTTATAGGGCCATAATAGGGCCTCAACTGCTGAATGTAGATGAAATCACCCTCTCAGGCACAGCCAAAGAAGATACGTTTTTAGAAGGATAAAGGGGTGGAATGAAGGATGAAAATGAACATGCGGGATCTTTCCTTCCAGAACATTTTCAGATCTGCAAGGTCCAATACAGAATAAGGCAGGACTGTTAGGAATCTCTGACACTGCATAATAAATATACAAAAAGTCTGAGTGCAAATATTTTAGTGCAAAATACATCCGCAATTCAGCAATACCTGAAAGACAAGTCACTAACATTTATACCAATTTACCTCTCTCTAGACAGGCTGTTCTCTATGGAAATACATGTCTGTGCATGTCTTTTCTTGTAAATTTGCACTGTGTCAGATGTGGCACTCATGTAACAACCCGTAGCACATTTGTGAGAACATCAACATCTGTGGAGGAGGATGAGGTAGCGAGAACACTGTGTGATATCATGCTGAGCATGTTAGACCGCTTTCACCCAAAATGGCCGGGTTTCCAAGATTCGTTAAGAAGCTCTTAACGCTAAGAGCTTCTTAGAGCTTCTCTAAGAACGCTCCTAAGAACGCTCTTAGAACGCTCCTAAGAAGCTCTTAGCGTTAAGAGCTTCTTAACGAATATGGGAAATCCGGCCAATGTCCTTTGCTCCACCTCCACCCCTTCCACCCCATCTCAAACAAAATGCCCCACGGTCACCCCAGGGAGGTGGGAAGGGGAGGGGGCAGGGTGGGTAGGTGAGGAGGTATGATAGTGTTCTGCTTGCTAAAACTGAACTCAATCCCACAAAGAAACTGACCTGTGATGGCCTCCCATTGACTACACACTGATGAGTCATAG
Source organism: Osmerus mordax (assembly GCF_038355195.1). Classification (NCBI taxonomy): domain Eukaryota; kingdom Metazoa; phylum Chordata; class Actinopteri; order Osmeriformes; family Osmeridae; genus Osmerus; species Osmerus mordax. Next base: position 7,857,479 of record NC_090057.1, on the reverse strand, counting down.
ATCTGTGGTGCTGACACCTTGCTTTTTACCCCTGTCTCATAAAACTGATTGATCAGCAGCATGTTCTGTGCCTCCATGGTTGAATACAACGTATACTTCCTTTTGGCTCAGACAAATTATGTTCTACAGTTTGTTAAGCAGGTATTTATTAGCATGAGTTACCCAGTACAATGATGTAACCAAGTCAAACTAAAGGTTTCCTAAAGGATTTTAAGCAGCTCTATTCAAAGCAGGGGCGTCGTTAGACCCTTTTTACTGGGGCACGTGCCCCAGTATAAATCTGCTGTGCCCCAGTAAAATCTAAAGTTTGAGTTTTAACAATTTATTAGTCAGTGCATTAATTTAGATTGATAATCCCGGAAAATTAATGGAGTATCAATCAACGCTTGTAAAAGTGTTTTACCGAAAACCCAAACCTATATGCATTCAGAATTCCATGTCAGCGCGCTCTTCTGAGCTTGCCAAATAGTGATTCACACCAGCTTATTCACAATGTTGCAGCAACCTACTGGCAATGTTGCTACAATTGGGTGTCAGCTGGGGAGTTAACTTACAGGGGTATGTCACATAACCTGCTTTCTGGAATACCCCCCAGGTGTCGGACTCGGCACACAAGTCAGAATTGAGGTAAGCTAAGAAACATGACAAAACTAAAGATAGTTTCTAAATGATAGGCCTACCGATCATGTTATTTTGACTAAAACATAAAACCAATATGACATGATGCTCAAAAAAACAGTATTTGCGCTCAAATGAATGCGAAAAAAATGCGCACCGAATGCGCACTCCGGTTAACTATTGATGTCCCTGCCAAAGCTGATATCAAACTTGCGTCCCTGAACTGTTGTATAGTGGGTTAAGCAAGGGGAGTTTCTATAGCCTAGTAGTGCATTGTGCGCAGCAAGCTTGAAAGAAAAAAAAGGATATGAATTAGGGGCCTGTGCCCCAGTAGTGTTATGTCTAACAACGCCTCTGATTCAAAGCTAAGGTCAACCTGCGCACAGTAACAATAAGAATCAGACAGAATGTTCTAGGAGGAAAACTGACTGGAAATATAATTTTTTCTTCAAGCTTGTGGGCGAATATCTTTCCTTGTACATGTATTAAGTTATTGTATATGTGTCATGAAAAACAACTGTAAAATAACGTGTGTATGCTATGGAAAGGTTTAGATCACAATCTACAAATCAACAATCTACATATGGGCTTATACATTTTTACGGAAGCGGTGGTATTTCACAGTTACATAAAATGTATCCTGAGTGTCACCCTTGAAAGAGCACAAATGTGACTTGACAAACTTAATCTCATGTTGCAAATATCACCCATCTGCTCCTGTTAACGTACTAATGTTTCAAAACCCGCATGTCAACAGCTACAAAAAAAGGTCTGACCAAATGATTGATTAAAAACGGTCCTGACTTACAGTAAAGAAGCATATGACCACTCAATTTCGAAGCTGGTGGTAATTTAGGGTAGGTGTTGAACCTGGCTCATGAAATGGAGACAAGTCTAAGCTCAAACAATACTGTACAAACTTCAAAGCAGTTTTATTGTCCTTACAACTGGAAGAACAAGAAAGAAGCCTTTGCCATCAGATGACCCACTGAGTCAGGCTGCTGATACTACTACTGCTAGTGAGACCAACACTGTTACTACTTACATTATTAATACTGTACTACTATTACAATTATGTTAACTAATTCCGCTGAAACCATTATTATTATTTCTACTACTACTATCACTTCAACTACTGCTACTTGATACATTTTTCCAATGCAAAAAATGCTATATATTTGAGCTTTTAGGTGTCAGCCTTGAAGGTACAGTTGTATGAATAATGTTGACGGTTTTTATAACATGCATACATTCCTAAGGACAGGTCAGTGAAACTCACCAGACTTATTATCGATCAAGTCAAAGCCCAATGTCAAAAGACATTTTGTTCAGTGGGATTTATGCTTTGGAACTTCCTCTAGTGTGTGAATAGTTTCCATTGTTGTCATGTTATGCTTTTGGAGGAAGTTTGAAAAAACATGCTCAAACAGAAGTCTGTTTGCACCGATACTGTAGTTAGGGACTAACATCATGTAAAACTAATTTAGAAAGAAGACTTAGGTACATGAAAAATAAGTTTTTAATGAAGCAGGTGTTTGCAATCGAAAGAACATCACTTGCTCATACTTTCACATAGAAAGTGACTAAATTCATCATTCATCCTCATTAACAGAATTATAGAACAGATCGCAGAAATGACTACATTTCCCTTTTCTAATCCATAACTCCACGGAGTCACCCTGCCAAAAAGACTAAAACAGACAAGTAGAAAAACTCAGTCCATATTTAGTTTGACAAAGACTTCCGTTGGGTTGTGGAACATTCATACAGGAGTGCAACAAGCACATTTGCTCAACATGATTCCCATAAACATTTCATAAGCAGACAAAATAAATATAGAATGCAAAAAATGGAATAACAAAAAGCAACAAAAAAAAAGAAATACAAAAATGTATCCACACCTCTGAACGCAAATGCACAGAACCACCTCCTCACTCATGGCGATTCAATGCATCAGTTTGCCAAATGATGATTTTAAAAGGTTGAAATATTTTCTAAAGTGCATCAAAAGACACCATTTCTATTTTTTAAAACCTTTCAATCAAAACTCCTTTCCCAGCTTGATTTTGCCCGTATAGATCTGCCCCCCCTTCTGAACTCACAAGAACTTGACTTAGCAAATAAAATAAAGCAATCCTGACTTTAGTATCTTAAAGAGAAAGGGTTCAAGCGCTTCCATTCATTTGTTAAATTTGCTTGGTTTTTCCTAAAACGCATTACTGATGTTTACTGCTTACAATTGTTAGCCGTGCAAGTCCTCCCCAAGGAGGTTTGATCATAATGTATTTCTCGAACCCCATGCAATCTGCCATGTTTTTCTCAATGACAATCAAACTGGCAAAGGAAGCTCAGTTCCCCAGAACACAGACAGAGAGAGGGAAATAAGGAGCGTGAAATGAGGTGGCAGCACAGAGAGAAGTGGAGGGGGTTGGAATGCTCTGTTGAGTGACATTCACATTCTGCAGATACGGTAGTTTAAGCCAGGCAGGCAAACAGAGCCCTTCCAAATTACACAGATTAGAGACAGAAATACTATTTACAGACCACATGTCTCCATTCTAATTAAGCCATCTTTACAGTATGTACAAAGAAACTCCCTTTGCCCTCATCCTCGCCTTTCAGTTGGCACGAGCAATACGCGACTCTGAGCCAATGAAGTTGATCATGGTCTGAACCAGCTCAGGAAGGTCGTAGTCATGCTTCCAGCCCCAGTCATTCCGTGCATTGGAGTCATCAAAGTTCATGGGCCAGCTGTCGGCTACAGAGGGAAAAGAAACAGAAATGTCAATGTCCTGTTCCGAGACGACCCAAACATTCCCAGCCTCTGGATCATCTTTGGTTTTGGATCTACTCTTTAGGTTAAAAGGGAGGTTTTTAATAGAGATTTGAAATAAATATTTTGCCTCAGCACATACTTCATAGATTTGAAAAGATAAGAATTGGACCAGACAATATGTTTTTTTATTGGTGGTGTGTGTGTGCAGTATTTACCGATGGCTTGTCGCACTTGGTCGATGTCGTACGTGACCTCCAGATCGGGCATCTGTTTCTGTACCTCCTGGGCGAGCTCTTCAGGGGTGAAGCTCATGGCGTTGATGTTGTAGGTCCTCATGCTCAGCGAGTCAGCAGGAGCCTCCAACACCTCCAGCGTGGCGCGCAGGCAGTCATCAATATACATCATGGGTAGCCGTGTGTCGGACTTCAGGTTGCACTCAAACTTTCCTGTCTTGACGGCGTCGTGAAATATCTGAACGGCGTAGTCTGTGTTGAGAGAATGGGTGAAGTTTGGTAGATGTGAGGAACATGAGGGTGTATTGTATTGGATATTACATGTTTACAGCATAAAGGGCTCTGATAAGGTTCTCCAGTGAGTAGAAAGAACCGAACATCAGGATTAGCGACAACGTAAAACTATTATTATACAGTTTTATGGAGGTGTACATGAAGTGAGACATTTTCAAGATCTTGTTTTTGTGGTTATATTTGAGATGACAAACCCTTGATGTCAAACACTGTAGTTCTACTGGGATGGTTGATCTTACGAAACCAACTGACAAAAAAGTAGGATTGATTTCAAGTACAAGATCATTTCTGTAATATTACAGTTCAGATGACACAGTCTGACACCTGCTTTAGTTACAAACACCCCCTCCTTCAAGAATGAAAGCGGGGTCTGACGTATGGGAGAAGATGGGCTCAAACATGAGCTAGCCCCACCCAATGTAATCAGGGTGACTAAAAATACAACTGGCCATGAGAACTTTTTGGAAGTCACAGTTACATAAACCATGTGACAAGCTGATGTCAGCAGGGGTCTGTCAGAGTACGCAAATAGAGCAATATGGAGAAACCGTGGGCACAGGCGCATGTGATTGGCTCACCTGTCGTGCCCCCGCCAGGCTGGGAGTCAGCAGAGATGATTCCGGGGTAGCGCAGGCAGCGGAAGTCCAGGCCATAACGGTGGTGGTAGTACTGAGGGAGGTGGACACACAGGGAAATAACAGTCAGATTTCGTAGTCTAGAGAAGGATTGATAACGAGAATTACAAGGGTCTTAAAGTAGGAAGATGCAATGCAATTTGTCCGGGTATATATTTTTGCATAAATCACATTTTTTTTGTTCTTTATCCACTGGCTTTTTAATTTTGAGGGGTTTTCTCAAATGTTAACATGTGTGAAAAAGTCTAAAGAAATGAATTTTGGTTCCCCCACCCCATCCACTATCTTCCACATAACATAAATTACTTGACCCCAACACCAACCAAGTCTCACCTCGCCCATAAGCTCTGCGTGGACTTTGGAGACACCGTAGATGGTGCGTGGTCTCTGCACGCAGAGGTCAGGGGTGGGGTTACGTGGCGAGGTAGGTCCGAAGGCCCCGATGGTGCTGGGGACGAAAAGACGCAGGCCATGTTCAGCTGCAATGTCCAAGATGTTGTGAAGGCCTGAGAAAGACGGAATGGGAGTCGGTTAGGATCTTAAAACACCTGGGTTTCAAGGAAACTGCTGTCGTAATTGTGGCCTGTGCTCACCGGTAATGTTGACGGCACGTGCCAGGGGTACATTGGCCTCTCCAACAGCACTAAGGAGAGCGCTGTAGTGGACGAGCCAAGTGATGCGGTTGTTCACCACAATCTCACGCAGGTTCTTATAGTCCAGGATATCTGAGTAGATGAAGGGCCCTGAGGAAAACAATGGAGGGAAGGTTTAAACCACATCGCTCACTCTACGAAAAAATGGCCAGCTGCCAGAGAGACCTATAAGTAATTACTTCATCTGCTCCCCCATTTTGGTTTCTGTGCTGATCCCATATTTTTATTAATAATAATAATAATAATTCGGCGGATAGGAGAACACCAGTGCTATCTGGCCTTTACATGTGTTAGTATGAAGACTGCTGTGCCTGGGGTGACATATCATGTTCTTGTGGGTTACCGTTAACAACCTAGTTTGATAACTTTTGTGAATGGATATTAGCTTAGCAAGCCAGCCTGCAGAAGTCATGTATTGATCCAGAAGGTCACCATCATCAGAGCCCCCTTTGAAAAGAACACTTTGGCTTCCTATTGACCTTTCTTTACAACCCCCCCCCCCCCCCCCCCTCCCCTAAAATCAATACCAGTGTTTGTTCTGCTCTCAAGTACGATTCTGGAAAACTGCTGCCCAATATTTTTGAAAAAACGGTTGCCAACGTGGTATTTGCCATTTCTGTCGACATCTCACTCTAACGCTGGCTTTGGCACATATGTAAAATATTAACTGATTGCATGCGTGCATTAGAATTTGGAGTATCTCTACTGGCCATGATACAAGGTTTTAAATGTTTAAGTCATCGAAGATATGTGGGTGTTTTTAAAGTATATTAATATTATTTCCTAATTATTGTATTTATTTTACGTTCAAAGCATACATCATATGTCAATTATTAACAATAAAACTCCTTATGTGTGCATGTGTTGGAGGGTGAGACTCACCGCTGTGAAAGACATGGCTCGGAGGCTTCCTGATGTCAGACAGAATCACATTGTTGTTTCCAAACCGCTTTCTGTGGGACAGGAAGCCACATTTCAGACGGGGAGTTGTGTCAACTTCATGGTGGGTAATCGAATCTGATGTAATCACAGTTTTTAAAAGACTAAAGAAGTCACACACTCTGCAGTAGTCTTACCTCAACATTTTGGCCAGCCCCACTCCCAGCTGTCCCAGGCCACCTGCGAGAAAGAAAGAGAAAGAAAGAGTGAGAAGTGGGGACGACCAGAGTTTAGAGGACATCCTTGACTCGAGAAAGACAACAACACTTGGTTAGATCAATAGCTGTGAATTCTGTGAGTGTTTCCATGGTGATTGGGTTACGTTAGAGAGAGAGAGAGGGAGAGAGAGAGAGAGAGAGAGACTGTGAATGAGAAACTGTGAACGCAAATGGCAGGAGGAGGGTCTTAGTGGTTGAAACCTCATACAAGACACACATGGGTGTTTCCTGTGCCAAGCCTGGCTGCACATACAGCCAGCTATTTGTATATACTGAGTTTGCCATCCCAAGAGTAAAGTCAAGTTTAGTATATTGAGTAAATCGGGTGTACTTGTCACACAGTCAGTTTTGTAATGCCATAGTAAAAATAATGGCAATAAAAACATAACTAAATATTTTCACTTATCATGTTCCTTACCTGTGATGAGCACTTTGGGGTGGTCCGTCTCAGAGAACGACACAGAATGGAAACTGGCATCAGACGTGACCTGGCGCGGGGAAAAGCTGATGCTTCTCACGGCCACGGTCAGAGGCTGGCACCCACACCCTGGAGTGAGGAGGACCTGCTTGGCCACCTTGCTGAGGGCTCGAACTACAGGCATCTTGACAGTCACCTATTGAAGGGAGAGAGCAGCATAAGAATTAACCATATAATGCTGCAGCAAAGATCAAACACAGTTGACTTCAGTCTACCATTTCCTTTTTATTGTTTATGGGACAATCTCACACAAATTCCAAACTTCCACTTTGTTCACTGTTACGTTTGAGACACTGTTTTCAAACTGGAAGATTTTTACGCAGAACAAACGTTTCGTTTCATCATCTGGAGAGTTCAGGACGCATTGTACAGTGAGGTGTTCCAAACCGAACATGGCAACTGGAACAGTGCCAGGAAACAAAGAAATGCCAGTAAACGAGAAGGAAATAAATGAGCAGACTCACTAAAATGAGAATAGAGCTCTAGCTTACTCTGCAGCCAGGGATTGATATTATCGAGAAGTCTGCATTTACAGAGTTTAAAATCCGAGTTGCATGGTGTAGCGTACAATATCCCAAAGTGAAAAAAGGTTCGATAATTTTCAACACTCCCTTGTAGATCTACGCTTGTACGAATTCCCCAATGCCCATGCTGACACAAAGTGAGCGCATTATTACAGTGCTTCTATAGCATAATGGCTACATTGTTACGCAGAGAACGTGATCGCTGGGGGAAGCAAAGCATCTTTGAAAGAATGCCCTTTCAGACACCCATATATGCATGCTGTTGTTGAGCATCGATATCATATATATATACAGTCCATTATATATAATAATAATTTGTATGGGTTTGATCTTACCTAAAAGTCGGGTGAGTTTCTGAAAAAGGAAAGAAGTAAGTAACTTGAGAGCACTTATACTGCCCTGCCTTCACCGTCAGCCAATCAGAGCAGGAGGAGTGGATATGATGATACTGTACAGTCTGGAAGAAAACACGGCCAAGTTGTTGAAATAGTTTTCAGCAGGTCACACAAAATTGACCAGATCAAAGTCACAAAAGGACCACGATTATATTTCTTTTAATCTGACAGGATGTAGAGTGAATATATCTGTCCCTCAAATAATAAAGCGCGATGTTGCAGTCATGCACTGAAACCTAATTATGTTCTTAATTAACAGACACCGTCCTGAACTGCCCTTTCATCAACTGGCCAAATTCCCACTTTACGCAATTTGGGTTAAACGGGCATGGTTACCAACTATTGAAGCAGTGGCGTTTGACGTGCTAATCAAGTAGGCTATAAATACGCTGGTTGCGTAACCAGCCTGTGTTTGTCTTCATTATGACTCCACTGGCTAATTGGGTGGACTGGCTGTGATTCGCGAAGAGGTCAAAGATTCTTAAATCATATGGCCTAGGCCTATTTTATTTGACAGATCGCTGGGCTAATCTGCCGTAACCTACTAAATTAAAACTAGACAAAGATTTGTATGCATGGTTGAATACAATTGTTATTAATTACCTTCTCTCCTCTGTCATTTTTGGGGTAATAGCTACTGAGTTAATTCCTTATTTTATAACTGAATGTAGCAAATGCGCTTATCTATCTTAATCAGTTCTCTTGAGAGGGAGGGTCGACATTTCCTTTTGTCGTACAACGTGTAGACTAGGTTTATCCGTTTCTACTGACAGCCAGCCCTGAGCAGGGCAAACAGTTTTACAATAGATCTTGGGCCGCCGAGAACTCAGACAACAGACATTAGTTCCATTAGTCACAAAGGATGAAGCGATATGGAATCCTGAATCCATGTAGATTTTTTTTTCAATATTAGCATATTAATATCGTAGACTATCATTTATACATGAAAAATAAATTGAAGGCAGTCTGCTAGTTAGACTATCCAGACATTTCGTACATATAAATACAAATATATTTAACTCACCAATAGGTTTTATAAAAACAGACAAGTGGACGTCCCTATCCTCTGTGCTTAGATACGGATGCTTCTTCTGGAGGTGGTCCTTATAATAAGCAGTCTATCTGACGCCACACGTGTGTTATCTCTCTGCTATTGCATCAGCTTCGGCTTCAAGCTATATATCAGCGGCCATTTGGTTTCAAGGGAAGCCGGCTTTTGTTCGGATTGGCTGACACTCGGAGGTGCGGTTCAAAAAACTCAGAAACCACTCCCACCCACGTCACTGGGGGCTTTCTTGGTTGTGTCACTGCTGCGCATGACGGTGCCACGGGTTCCAGACTCTGAAACAGTCAGCAAGTGGCGGGGAGGCGTGAGAGCGGTTGTCGTAAAGAGTTGGTGGTGTTCGGAGGACGGAAGGTTGCCTGGGTGAGGGAGAGTTTGGCAAACGTTTTGATGATCAAGCAAGTGGTGCATATGTTTTCCTCCAGGCACCATGGCCCAGGGTCGGACTGGCCGTCGGGATAGTCGGGAGATTTCCCGAACGGCCGGTCAAACGGCCAAGGCATAATGCAAAAAAAAATACATAATAATAATAATACCCATAGTCCCCAGACCAGACCTGCCATGGCCACACTGGCAGTGGTCCTTCCACTCACGTGTGTGTCTGTGTGCACAGTTCACTGCATCTTTTTGGCGTGTGTACTAGGTACTAACTGTACATGTCCAAAGCCCACTGTCTTGGTTTCCAGGAGAATTCGCTTTCACAGTGTAATATAATACCACCACCTGGAGAATGTGAGCTTTTAGTAGGACCTAGGTCTTACAATAGACATACTAAACTTAAACCTTTGATCAACTAGAACAGCTTAATATTGGCTTTTGTGGTTGCACATTCACATTCAGGAACCCCAGATTCTGAGACAGTAAAACAAAACCTAAATATAAAATGTGAAAATGAACAGCCTTAGGTGAGTTTGCTGTGTCACCATAACCTCTGTTTGACTTTGACAGGAGAGAATTAGGAGAGAATGGGCCAATGAACTGTGGATCCATCAGGAAGGAGGCAGGTTTTAATCTTAGCATGTGAGTGGTCGACAGGATCACACACCCCACTTCAGATTATAGGTACGTTCGCCTTCATGCACTGCCGGCGGCGCCGACAGCCGGCTGCAGCCGGCTAACTTGAAGCTGAGAATGCCATTGGCTGCTTCGGGTCAGCCGGGCTGCGGACGGCTGCAGGCGACGCCGGCGCTGCATGAAGTCGAACTCACCTAACGATAGCATGAAACAAGACTCCAGACTGGGGATTTTGAGGTTGCATTCAGATGTACCACCCCCCCCCACCCCCCCACACACACACCCACAGATTCTAGGAATCAGTGCATGTTTTTGTAATCCAATCATTTAACAGGTTGTGTTCTCGGAGCACATACTGGGTTTACTTTACATTATGTATCCCAGAGATCGAAGTACTGGTTTTCAGTTTTGATGGAGGAAAGGGCGTGAAGTGTAATCAGAAGGCATGTTTTAACAAACCCAAACATTCTAACAAAAGCTTCTTAGATACTGTAAAACGTTTATGCATGTGTGAAAATCAAATAATGGCCAATAGGAAACTAACAGGTAGCAATTCAAGATTTCAACACACACACATTAATGAAAAGTCAGGGCTATTTATTTCCGAATGGGTTCATCAGATGATCCATTCGTCATGCAAGGGGGAAACATACTATATTACTCAACCGTGACATTGATGGGGGTGAGGTGGCATACCTTGCATTGAGGACACCATGTGAATCTATACCTACGTCACTGTTGTCACGTTGAATGTAGTGTTGAAATATAAGCTCTTACAGGTTAAGGGGTGTGGGGTTTCCACAACATCAACCCCAATAACAAACAGACGCACAAACAGTCCAATTTCAATGCAGATGTACATTTAATAGGGGAATCAGTTCACAATTTGGTAAAAGGGGTTTTCAGCTATCAGTTCACCGTTCACAATCCATTCTCTTCGTCCTTTTATCCAGGGTCAATCCAAAGCATCGTTCTCCGTCAGTCCAATTCGGTATGCAGTGTTAAATCCGTCACATAAATCTTAGTTTCCAGTCACGCTCCCTGTGATACACTTCTCTGTAATACACCCCCCTTCTGGCCTGCTCCCTTCTTATATACAAACACTCAATCACTTAACCGCTTAATGACACAGCCTGTCTCGTTGCTGCAGGAAGTCCCTACATGGCTTGGGGGTGGAGCCAACGGGCTGCCAGATATCTTCCCTCAATCACCACTCACCTCTCCTTGCCGTCTGCCACAATGGGTTGGAGGTATCTCCTGTTTCACTAGATTTTTTATATCACCCGATTGAATTCCACTGTAACACACTATGTTTGAGAACATTTTCTATATTTCCCTTAGAAGATTAGAGGCCTTTTGAACAGACTTTTTTAATGCCCCCAGAACAAACATAATAAATCATTATTTATGATCTTTGCAGAAGGTTAATACAAAAACTATTTTTTTCTCATAACAGTAATGATAGAAAAAAAAAAAAAAATGTACATGTAATTTCTCAAAAATTCATTGCACGGATTATGACACTGAAAGCACAATACAATCAGAGTGACATGGAATAAAAGCCCAGTGACTATACCTGTGCCAAAATAGAATATTCTATCATAATATCTATCATATTTAAATAGTGCAGAAATTGTGTGGAAATGGTTTATCTGCCACACCACCCAGAACCCTCTGTTAAACTTACCATGTCAACCCCATTCATACATGCAAGTGTAAATATTTACATGAAATGTCACTATAAGGATATTGGAAGCAGGTTGAACATATTCACATAATATAGAAGTGATTTCTGTAGAGTAAAAAAAAAAAAGAATGCACTATTTTCCCTTATAAAAACAAACAATACCAGACATTTGCTAGGCCAGTTGAGAATGTTACATCATCAGCATCAGCTAGTAAAGTAAACTTGGCTTGTAAAGTAAAACTGGCAGCAGCAACGCACAAAATCCCACATTTGCAAGCTGACTGAATTTAGGTAATAATACAGAATATAGCCATACAGCGTGACATTGTTTTCCCATAATGACAGTGCAATTTTTGAAGACACCAACACTGGAACTTTGTTGTCTCTCGCAACAGCGGTTATATAGTGTGCAGCTCAAACATGGAGCATTGGTCAAAGCAAACAAGATAATAAATCATATTCAACACAAAGAGAAGAAAACAAGATATAGTAGTTTAGACACAGTAAGAACAGTAAAGCAGAAGATCAATAGACCTAGTCTGTGCAGAATTATTAATATTTTCCTCAGGAATGAGGCACAACCAGCACAGAAGTTTGATAACAGGAATAGAAAAGCACAGAGATTATTTCTTTAGGGGGCAAAGAAGGATTTTCTTGTCTCCTGACGAGACTGAAGCTGTACATTGATTGAGTTTTGACATTCAGTACTAGGACCGTATGGCCACTGTGAACAGACATGGGACAGTATTGAAAACAATGGTCAGAAAAGTGTAAAATACATAACATTAAAAAGCATGGACTTCTGCATGTTGTGGTAAAAGTAAAACACAGAATACACTGTCCAATAAGTGCCCTGCCATTCCTGTTAGCAATAACCTATGACCCATAACATCAGAACACTCATATATAACATGTCATAGAGCTCTGATCTGTCCTGTTATCGTAACATGTTGAGCTGAATCACATACAATAACTGTCTCCCTCACTTTGCTCTGCTCTCATATGTGCTGAATTCTCAATTTCCGCACCATGCTTGTGTAGAACTTATCAAGATAAAGCAAATGCAGTAAAGCTGTATTCAGTTGATTAAATCACGTTGGTCGAACCTATTTTGAACTCGGCCTACACATGTTCTATCTGCTTACGTTCAGTGTTTAGCATTATTCAACCTAATACATGCAGAACTGGGCCTACTCGTGAGTGGGAGCGGCTGACCTCCACACTCACTCCTGTGTTTCAGTGGGGGCAGTTGGCCTGTATGTATACATGTATTTCAGTGGGGGCAGTTGGCCTGTATGTATACATGTATTTCAGTGGGGGCAGTTGGCCTGTATGTATACATGTATTTCAGTGGGGGCAGTTGGCCTGTATGTATACATGTATTTCAGTGGGGGCAGTTGGCCTGTATGTATACATGTATTTCAGTGGGGGCAGTTGGCCTGTATGTATACATGTACTTCAGTGGGGGCAGTTGGCCTGTACAGTATGTACTGTTTCAGTGTGTACGTGTGTTTCATTGGGTCCTGTATGCTCAGTGTCTGTCTATATATTATATATATACACAGATATATTCCTATGCATTTATGGGCTCTGTTGGCACCTTGGTCTACATTGCCATGGTTACGCAGTGTAATGTGTGTGCTGTAGTGTGATGTAGAGTTCAGTAGTAATGTGATGTACTGCAGTAACATTTAGGACAAGTAGAGTGTTGAATAATTGTGTTGAGCCTGTGAGTGTGTGAATGTGTGTGTTGAGTACTGAATGCATGAGAATGCATTATGCATGTGGGCCTACATGTTGTGAGGGATGGTGGGTGTTTGTTTTAGACGAGTTAGTGACTGGATGTGTTTCTTTTTATGATTCTCTCCCTATTGACTTGATATAACCTCAATTCATTTGGCACAGCTCAATTTGTGAATATTAATTCATGTCCCGAAACTGTCTTTTTTTTTTAAAAGGACCACCATTGTGAACCCTAGTGACAGGACGCTTTCTCCGCCTCTTTCTCATCCCCTCTCTCTCATCCCCTCTCTCTCTCTTACCCCTCCACCATCTCTCTGTCTCCATTTTCCCTCCCTCCCTCCCTCCCTCCCTCCCCCCCCCCCCCCCCCCCTCCCTCCTCTCTAGGGTGTCTGCAGTAGAGGGTCCTCCGTCTCCAGCTGGGCCAGCTGTCTGCGCAGGCTGTTGACTCTGCTCTGCAGCTCCTTGTTGTACTCGATGATGTGCACCATCTCGTCGTAGGCTTCATCCAGGCACTTGGACGAACGGTTCCAGCGCAGGAACACCCCTGGGGAGGGAAGGAGAGAGAGGGCATGGAAGTCACCTGACGTTGGGCCATATAAATACTAGGGGTGTAACGATACACTCAGCTCACGATTCAATACGTATCCCGATACTGGGTGTACAATACAATATGTATCACGATATTTTGAACAACATTTGAAATTAAACTGAAATTCACTTAACAGATTTATTTCCAAAACATTAAACATTTTCAATAATTTTCTTTGTTGTACATACAATTCAGTTAACTCTGTTCAAGCGATTTCTGTGAATGCAGTGAATACACGCATGACGCAGGTGCAGAGTAGGTCACGTGCTGGCAGCTCAACCAATAGGATCAAACGGACGTCGTATTGTTAAAATATTGGCATAACTCTACGATACATATTGTAAACATTTTGTATTGCGATATATTGTTCCACGATATATTGTTACACCTCTAATAAATACTATATAGATCTGTCAGTCAGTCAGGTCTATCAGTCTGTCAAGGCTTTTCAAGAGCTTCGGAGCTAGTGGATAGAACCTGGCCTGCTGTTACTTCAGTTCAGACTCCCCAGATATATAATAACTAGTGAGGGGAAGTTATGGCTAAAACCATGTCATTAAAACAAGACTGGAAAGCAATTACAAAGTTTAGGAAAGTTTATGGCATGCCATTTCTAAAATAGCAATCTAAGTATGCAGTGTAAAGTGTGTGTTTGTGTGTGTGTGGTGGCAATATCAAGTAGTCTAGACAGCGACATATATAGAAACATCATGTGAATCCCCTGTGCAGACGAAGCGACAGGACATCCCAACAGGACAGAGTGGGTACGGGGGTCGGCAGGGGCAGGGGGTTGGGGGAGCGCAGTTGAGGTGGTGTGGTTCCACACGCCTCCCACACGTGAGTCACAGAAAACACCTGGCCTACATCGGAGGAGGGAGTGGGGGAGGAGTGACCAATCAGGGCAGGCTCAGCATGACACGGAAAAGTGATGCTCTTTCTTTCTTCACTCTCGTTTAACTAACAATGAGAAGGAGGTTTATGAAAGGCTCAAATGTTACACACTGACAATGCTTTAAAGTAACCAGGGAAACAAGTCTATAGCCAGTTAGCTTCACATCTGCTATACACACTTTTTATATAAATGCTTTACAAGTGAGGATGTCTTGTATATGTCAATATAAATATAAGAAAGTCTTTAGTAGAAACACTGCTTTCCCACTATTACAATCCTGTATTAATACTGAATAGTACTACCACACAATACTACTAAAACACTACTACTACAACACTACTGATCCATGCCAACCCCACACACTACTACCACACTATACAACTATACTATACTACTAATCAACCTTACAACCACATTATTACCAACCAATACTATACTACTAACATAATGTACCAACATTCTTTTTATAAATCTCTCAGGGTAAACCGGTCCTCCTGTTAAAGTGAATGTATGGAGCTGTTTCCTGAGTAAACGTGGAGCGTCAGGCTTTTATATGTGGGAGACATTCTGTCATGGTTCCGGGGGCCCGCCCCATACTGTGGAATGTGGCTCCCGCCCCTCTGAGCATGAAGTGTGACCAGCTACGGCACATGGCACGCTTGAACCTTGTGACCCTCGCCCTGGCGCCTGCCTCGGCACGACCCAGCGGAGGGGCGGGGTCTGCTCTCTGAGCGGTCAGGCTCCACAGTGGAAGGGGGAATAAGAGAGGACACACTGAAAAGGGCGAAAAGGTGGAAAGAGGGTTTTCATATGGACTCTCAGAATCTCGGTCAAGATTCTTGCAGGGATTATCAGGTGAAAGACTACATGTGACAAAAATCCTAGTCTTGATGCTCAAGACCGTTAAATTCCGTCCGCCACAGAGAGTTAAGATTAGTACAGCTACAATGCCACCGATTAGTACAGCTACAATGCCACCGATTAGTAAAGCTACAATGCCACCGCCAAGATGAGTAGCAAACTTTCCAACTGGACCGGTCTGCGTCACGGGAGCTCAGGTGACACCTGTGGTACAGTCTATAATAAGACCCTCTACCCTTTGGGGTTGGGGGCTGTGATGACTGGTTGATCTGAGATGAGGAGAGGGGTTGAGGATATACAGAGCTATATGAGGTACACATATACCTCCATATACATCCAAATCCAGTTAGTAAACCCAGTGCCTCACTACCTTCAAATCTAGACTGTAGTTGAAGAGTTCCATTTCAGCAAAATCACTTTATTAGGGTAAGCGGTAAGGGTTGTTCAGTCAGGTGCACACTAGACAAGGTTAATATGTCCAAATTATGTTCAGGGTCAGGTTAGTCGTCAGAGTGGGCGGTTCTAAGTCAACATTTGAGCGTTGTAAGGTGGTCACATGACAAGATTGAACTATTTCTGCTCTGTGGGGGTTACCGTACGTTTGAGGTTTGAACATTCCAGGAACGTGTGTGTGTGTAGCAACAGAAAGAACTTAAATAACCTTTCAGTCAATCACAATAACTGAAAGGAATACAGGTTTGCTATATGTTCTGGAGTAATAGGGCTGGGGAAATGAGACATTAAAAAGGCAGGAGGATCAAATATGAGCTTATTACAGAAAATGTCTCTGTTGTCGTTTGACTGGTTTCTCCTGATCTGCCGGACTAGATGTTTTCTTAATGCCAAATACTCAGGATATATCCTGTTTTTCTACTTTGATAAAGGCTGCCCCCTTCTGGTGTAAATATGAAACCGTTTTTCACCACAGCAGATTCAGGAGGATAGGAGGTGAGAAGTGAGATGGGGGGAAAAGAGAGGTCTTACCCTCCCACAGCTGCAGGCTCTGGGGGGCCACTGAGGGCCAGATGACCAGGCTGTTGGGCTCATACAGGGGGTTGGACAGACGCTCCAGCTCCTGGGGACAGTTCACCCACGACCACAGAGACACTGTCTTTTCAGGCAGGCCCAGCTTAGCCCTGTGGGGGAGAGAGAAAGAGAGAGAGGGTGGGGAGAAAGAGCAAGAGTGAGAAAAAGTTTGAAAAAAAGAGACTGACATTACACTTAGAAGATGTAGAGCATGTGGTAAATGTCCTAGCTCACAGACCATTCATTCCTTGTTTCTTTCCATCCATCATTAGCAGTCCAGCAGGCGCTAAAATCAAACTGCTGTGTTTGGGCTCTGAACCTGCCGGTCAGGTTCTTGTAACGGTCAATAAACTGACCTCTCGGCGGCGCTGTGGCCCAGGAAGGTGCCAAACTGGGAGGCGTAGGCGTGTTCGAAAAGCAGAACCAGGAAGTTCTGATTGAACTGGAACGAGCACGGGAACTGGTTGAGGATCTGGCCCACACAGTCCAGGAAGAGCAGGAAGACAGGGGCCTCCCAGCGGGGCTTGTTGTTAGAGTAAGCTGACTGGGCACAGCGCTGCTGGAAAGGGTGACCGGCCTGGGGAGGGGCGCAGGGGGAGAGGGGGAGAAAGAATGTAGGAAGGGAGGGAGAGTAATTGGTGGCCATTCATTATCTGCACCCCCCACCCCCACCCCTTCTGATCTATTGCTTCTCCTCACCTGCAGCCACTCCCTCTCCACCAGAGCCTGGAAGCCCCGGATGGTCCTGCAGGCCGGGTCCAGGATGATCTGGGCCAGAGAGGACACCTGCAGGGTGGTGTCTGTCCCCTCTGTACCGTGGACAAGCACCGATGCCCCCTCCCTGAGAGGGAGAGAGAGAGAGAAACAGAGAGAGAGAGACAGTAAGAGAGAGAGACAGTAAGAGAGAGAGACAGTAAGAGAGAGAGAGACAAGTGAGAAAAGCAGAGGAGCAAGTGACAGTGAGGGTTAGAGAGAGCAACGCAACTGAGCTACAGAGACATTTACATTTAGTCATTTAGCAGACGCTCTTATCCAGAGCGACTTACAGTAAGTACAGGGAGATTCCCCCGAGGCAAGTAGGGTGAAGTGCCTTGCCCAAGGACACAACGTCAGTTGGCATGACCGGGAATCGAACTGGCAACCTTCGGATTACTAGCCCGATTCCCTCACCGCTCAGCCAACTGACTCCACCTGAGACACGGCTTCAGACAGAGAGGGAGCCACAGACAGGGCCGCAGAAAGAGCCACAGAGACAAAGCCACAGAGAGACCTACACAGAGAGATCCTCAGACAGCACAACAGAGGCGGTGCTCCGTCACTCACCTGTCAATGCACTGAGCGGCCAGGCACGCGGTGGTGAGGATCTCCTTGACATGGCTCTGCCAGTTGGAGGCCTCCAGCTTACTGAGCCAGCGGTCCATGCTGTGGGACTGGTCGTTGCAGGCCTCCACCAGCTTGATCAGGCTCTCTTGCAGGACGCTGGACCTGACGGAGAGAGTTTCCACCTTGTTGTTACTTCAGCTGCTTGAACAGTGCCGTTTCCACCCAAAGATCACTCAGGTGGTACCCTACTACTAGAGTACACATGAATATGTGCTCCAGGAAATCATTTTGTGCCTGGACGAATGCATAACAATGTACCTAATGACTAGTTTGACAACCTCTAAGCTGACCCCTACCTCTCTATGGCCTTGTGGATCCTCCGCCATTGGGGGTAGTTGGCCTCGGACTCAAACCCGCCCCCACGCGCCTTGGCCTGCTGCGCCACATTGATGGTGCGAGTGTCGATGATGTAGCCACGCTTGCCCGCCCTCAGCGTGGCATTGATGAGCTTCTCGTCCTCCTTGCAGCGACGCCCGTTGGTGCCCGTCAGGGGCTGGCCCGATCTCATCATAACCTGGGTGTGGAGAGAGAAGCAGCAACAGAGAGAGAGAGAGAGAGAGAGAGATAGAGAGAGAGAGAGAGAGAGAGGCAGCAACAGAGAGAGAGAGAGAGAGAGAGAGAGAGAGAGAGAGAGAGAGAGAGAGAGAGAGAGAGAGAGAGAAGAGAGGGAGGTAGAGAGAAGATACATGGGGAGGGAGAGAGAAGAAATACAATTGAGATGGAAAGATTACAAAGGAGAGGAAGAGAGACACCAAAGAGACATTCATGGTTGTGAAGGGTGAGGGAAAAAAATGTACGTCATGTGGGAACACCACTTCCCATGATGCCGTGTCCCTCACCATGCCATTCTTCTTGTGATAGTAGCTGAGGACAGGGAAGCGTCCTCCATGGCGGAAGGTGGCCACCTTCCTCAGGGTGTCGTCATCTATGTCTTTGGGCACGGCGACCAGAGGAGGGTAGGAGGGGCACGTCCTGAAGTCCTTGTTGACCTCACTCAGTCTCCACTCATCTGTCTGGGAGGGTAATGTGGAGCAGAGAGAGGGAAGGGAGGAGTAGACAGGAAAAGAGAGAGGGAAGGGAGAAGTAAAGAGACATGGGAGGAAGAGAGAGGGGGGGATGAGTAGAGTAAGATAAGGCGAGAGGAAGTAGAAGAAGAGTTGATAGGGAAAGATAACTTTTATTAATCAACTGAGATGTTTGAAACGTCCCTTTATCTTTCATAAGTTGAATTTGAGAAACCGGATACCTTTGTAACCCCTGTTTGGTTTTGCTTATCATTTTATCAGGTTGTAACATTTGACTGGTGTAACCTACGCAGAAAACAGGCCCACTCACTAGTGAGCACAGTGAGGACCCTTGTAATAAAAAATTTAAAAAGTATTTTGGGGGTATTTCTGCCTTTATAATTTGTCATAGAGACAGTGTAAAGGGGACAGGAAATGAAGGGGAGAGAGAGAGAGAGAAGGGCTGACATGACTGAACCCAGGCCACTGCAGTAAGGCCTTTTCCAACAAGGTATCTGCACTTATCCGGTCAGCTACCAGGATGCCCCAAATGATGTACTACATTTAAACATATAATAATCCTATGAATGAGAGTGGGCATAAGCAGCTGTACCATGGACTCCAGGTCTTTAAAAGCGTCCTCTGGCAGGAAGGACTTCCAGCCATCCTCTACGACCTCAAACATGGGCCGGTAGAAGAATGGGTACATCAGGGAAACAGAGTCCAATGTAGACAGAGCCTGTGGGGAGTCAGCACAGACAGAGTACACCTGCTGTTACACAGCAAAACACATTTACTGTGAAAAACCTACAGTCTCCAATGGGGTGCTAGGAGACTGGGCTTCAAAAAACATGGATTCACATGATCAAATGATGATATGGCACTTGCCGAGTAAGCACTTCTAACAGAATGCAGGAAGTTGATGACTGAGGGGATACTATTAAGCCTACGTCAGCAGTAGAGGCAACAGAAGGTGCACTGAGGGCACAGTTTGTAAAAACCTTGACAAGCCGCACTCTGTTACAACCAGTATGCTATAATAATAACAGTGTATTTATTTAGCACTGCTTTTGATCTGCAGCCGAATGCTCGACCACTGAGCTATACCCATCCCCATGCCAATGTAAGGGTCGCAGGTTACAACTTTACCTGCACATATTCTAAATGGAGACTAATCAGAACCCAATCAAGTCCTTGAGATTTGAGGTGGATACTGCTACTTGAGGACATCACAGTTGGAGCACAGCTCTGTTACCTCAATGGAGCTGGCAATGTTGAGGCACTCCTCCATCCCAGGGACATCCAGCTGGATCACCCTCAGGTCTTTGCACTTCACTATTATGGTGCCCAGAGAGCCTACAAACCTGAGACAGTGAGGTACATGATCATATAACAAGGTCTATGAAGATTATTTTGGCACATAATTGAATGAGGTTGATGAATACTCCTCAGCCACAAGTGGATATATTGCCCTTATCTAGAGTGTGGGCTAGGACCTTGATAAGGCACCTCGTAAACACACACCTCTCCCTTAGCTGTGTAATCAACTCAAATTGTACGTATAGCCCTTTTAACAAGCAGTTACAGAGAGATTCACAGATGTCTGGCACTGAAACCAACCTAAAGAAATGACACTCTGCCAAGGCTAGTCTCTACAGTCACAATCCTGTATTAATGCAGCACAATGTTTGCTTATGTACCAAAGACTACTCGCCACACTCAGTGAATTACACTCAAATTAATTATTTGCCAAACTGTACCTAAATGTACTTTATGTATATGCTAAAAACTCTTAATTTGGGGCTTGTCTACAATTATCCTATTGCACCTTTTCTCAATGGAGTCGATGTTGGAGTGCAGTAGCCACAGCTCCTCTGTGTTGTCCTGTCTGGAGGACAGGATAATGTGGTGCCCTGTCAGACACAAGGTCCCCTCCACTGTGGGCAGGAAGGGGCGGTGAAGGACCACCCCGTCCACCCGTGGAGTTTTTATCAGCTCTGCAAACTCCATTGCAGAGATGAGGTTTAGGAAATCTATAGAAGGGACAAAACACGAGTGTTATCAGGCATCGATGTGTTGTAAAGGTGTTTACTACCTGGTCGATATTTAAGATAATATTGGTCTTGACTAATATAGCTAATAACGTGACCATACAGATATGCGTAGAACAGGATGCGAACAGGGAAGTCCAGAGGCTGTCTAGACTAGTCAAGCCACAGCTAGCCTACGTATCTAGCACAGAGTTGCACCATTCATCTGCAGTGCAGCTACAGTAGCTAGGCAGCTAGTTAGCTAAACAGTATCATGTGTAAGACTGGTGATAACGTTAGTCTACCTCCCTAGCTAGCTAACTGGACAAACATGGCAGATTGTCAGTCTAAGCTTACTATAAAACTACGTCAGTAACAACACTTTGAATGCCGTCTATATTGATAGAGCTAGGCTACATTTTGTCAAAGAAAATTGCAGCTTGCTAGTTTTTCTTTCCTCAGAAAGCTTAGCTCACGGAAGCAACGGACTGAGTAACGTAATTAATGGATTTTTAAGATGTTATGTGAATAAAGAAGCATGGGAACAAACCAATACATTGATATAATAACCTAACGGTGATACAACCCGCCAGACAACTGATTAAAATACAACTATATAGGGAATACACTACCTGATACCAGTCTCAGCTTTTTGACAGATCGAACGAAAGTGAGGTGCTCCGACAATAATACGCCGATGGGAACAAGCGAAGCTGAGAAATATGTTCTGCTCAACCAGACCAGCTGGGCGCCTGGCGTGTTTGCAAATTGTACGTTACAAGCAACAATTTTACATAATTTGGTATGCTTCACATTTACATTGCATTGTATGTTAAAAACGTATCCGAAATTATTTCATTATTATTATTACTTGAGGTACAGTAAGTAGCCTACTCCCAGGACCCATGTAGCAGGTAACGCCTCAACATGAAGCCTGGGAATGAGGTCATTGTCGAGCTACGTGCTAAAAGCTGTGCAACTAATCAGATTGAACCCATCAAACAGCTCATGTCACCATCAGCATTTCAACTGAGGAATTTTCTTATTCATGTGGCTGTATTCATTATCCATTCCTTTCATGGGTGCCTCCAAAGCCTGTTCCACCCCGCCTCTCATCTCCAAATCCGCATGAAAAAGGCACACACCTGGAATGAGAGACTCCCACAACTACACGGATAGGGGATAGGGGACACGTTTGATATACAAGGATTAACAGATGGCCCAGCTTGGCTGAGTCATGCATTCTGCTTGTTTGTTTCCTCCGTCAGCCTGTCTGTGTTGGTCAACTTTATGTGATGTATTAGAAATCACCCAGATATCTGCTTCCGTTGCAGGCTGTCTGTACTCCACAATCAGTGCCTTGCCAGCCCACATCATACAGGGTGGTGAGTCTCCAGGCACCATGGAGATGCCAGCAGTCAATTGTATTGGAACCCCAGTGTGCTTTACAAACCAAATAAATGTCCTTTGTCTTAGGAAAAGTTGCCTTGCTGTTTGTTTTTACCTCATTGGCGAAGACAGGGATGTAAGGGAAAAAATAGCTTTCAAAGCAAATCTTCAATATCATGGCACTCAAAATGCTGTATGTTTTATTCAACAGGATACCGTGTCAGTGAGGAAACAAGCCGTTGCTCTTCTAACTGCTACTCTAAAACAGGAACTGACTCTTCAGGACAGCTGTGGGAAAACTGCCTGCAGGAGGAAATTTGACCTAGTGCCTAAACTGTATTCCCAGGATATGATCATTTATTTTATGAGAACAAAAACATGTAACCTACTGAAATTGTATTTGCTTCAGTGAGCATGGGATTCCCTTGCCAACCCTGAAACTTAATTGGCAAAAGTAACAGGTGAAACTCCATACCAGCGGCAGAGAGCACAATTCATTTGTTGAGTGTTCCTCTAGTCTATTTTTTCTCTTCTCACTCAGGTGTACTGTCTGATCAACTGTAGAGGTGACATGGGAGCAGGATACACACACACATACCTATTGTACACATGTGTGCACGTTCTGGATGTCTAATGTCTATTAAACAAGTACATTTTATTTCCTAAAAGCCTTAAATAAATCATACATTTGTAATGTTTCTGATACAAATGTATCAGCAGTTGACAACAGTTTTAGGATCCTGATTTTGATTAAGTTATCTGTGATCAACACATTATTTCGAGAATAATTACAACAGCAAGGTCAAAAATGCATATTGGATTTTATTTGACTGTACTTTTAGTTATGGGAGCATCTGAGCATTAACATTGACAGTTTCTGATTTTGACGTATCAGTGTTTACATTTCAACATCTTCATACTGATACAATTGGTTGCGCAATGTAGACTGCTTCTATGGGGTTGTGTGGGCTCAGAGCAGATCACTGCTTGTGCTTTCCCCTCTTGTAAATAAAGATGATAAAATAATCTAATAATTTCGTTGTTTCACCGCCAGGTGGCTCCCTTCTTCCGTCTATTATTCTGAGGATGCAACTGTGGTCAGAATGAAATAGTCAGTAGAGACGCTGAAGATGGATGAGAGCACGCATAAGAGAGCACACGAGATTCGAGGTTAATAGAAGATGTAGCTCCAAGTGTAGCACCTAAGCTTCCTTATGGAAGAACTCTCGAACTCGAACTCTTTTCGCGGATTATTCAAAAAAGCGTTCTATGTAGGCCAACACAGGAACGGGTTTTACATCTCAGCATTAGTGTCACAGATTTTATTTTCTCAAAGTGGTGTCAGGCAGTGGGGTTATCAATGTTTGGGGGCTGAGTCAGGTTCTGGCCGCGCATCTGCACCCGCTGCAATAGACAGAGGTTCCTTTTACCCAGCCGCCTCTCCTGGCGAGAAAACTGAGTGCGCGCAGTCTCCCCTGGGATTTGTCACCAATTACTTCCATTGCATTATTTAGATAACTCTACATGTGTGCGGCGATGAACCTTGCGCGCCCAAGGAATTTTCTGCTACTCTATTTGCCTTCATCAAAGTTTTATGTTGTGTGAGGGGTTGGAAGAAAAAAAGTATGTGTGGTTCAGAGCGGATGTTTAAAGATGACGTGACGTGCTGTTTTATAACCTATTACCTGGTTCGGTATGCTATAGCCCCCTTGGCGATTGGCCGCCCCTTGGCCTAAAAAAACTTTGGAATTGCCTGCTTTGAACTGAAAAGGCATAGGACCTACTGTTCTTATGTCTGATCCGATTTCCTCAATTGGTTAAAATTCTCCCAGTTCACTGGGCTACACCTGCATCAGATCTAGGCAAGGGGTGCAGTCGTAGGTCACTCAAGCATCAACCAGTTGAGACCAGAAAACCTGCAGGTATTGAAAGGAAACTCTACATTTCATATGCTGCACGGAAATTGACTGTAGAGTAAAGTACATGCGTCCACGCTGTTCGGCATATTCGGGCCTCATTTAATGGGTCTTACTCGCCGCGGTTGGCAGGCATGCTGCTGCTTCCCTATGCTGCCTATAATGTGCGTATTTATTCAAGTAGGGCCTAGGCCAAATTCGCTATTTTAATGTTTCCAACGCCTATAATGTGCGGAGGCTACACGTAATTATTTAAGTAGGGCCTAGGCCAAATTCGCTATTTTAAGGTTTACATTAAATGTTTACATTCATGGACCTTATAAGCGCATTCCGCGATTTTGCGTCCATCAAACGCCAGTCAACATCACAGACATCAGCCTCAACAAGTTCTTCACAAAACCTTTGGAGCAGGGTATCCGTTTGTTCAGCAGGTTGAGTCTAAGGGGAGCTCTCTGTAGACCCAAAGAAGTGCCTTATCATTGGTCTTACCTGGGCTTTTGTGTTATTTGGCGGGAAATGAGAGTGTTGTCGGCTGTAGCCTACTTCCAGGACCCTATAGGCCTACAAAGTACGTAAAGTTAGTTTGGTTGCCTGTCTGTGACATGCTATCGCAAACAGGCAGGCATGTGTGACACAAATTATGGATTGTTAGGGGAGGAAATGCTGTTGTAATTAATTCCTGTGACTGCTGCAGGTTGATTGCAGTAGTAGCTAGTGTGAGAGAGGGAAGATAAATGTGGATACATTTTGTGTAGCCTATGCTAGCCTTGACTCATACATCAAAACGGTTTTGTAACAGGCCAATTATACCGTAGTCTAAGGTTGTCAAACATGAGCACCACTTCAGCACTGGACAGCTCCCGCTGAGATTGACTTCAACACTGAAAATACGCCGGATGCCCCGTATTTATAACGCCTTTGTAGCGCCTAACTGTTGGTGAAAAAAAGTGAAGGGTTAAAAGCACGCTGTGTGCAGTACAGCATTACATCATGCAGCCTCATATTGGGGGCTTCAAACAAGACACTAGGTGGCAATCACGTAGAAAGAGAGGGAAAAAGAGGAAGAGAGAGACAGAGAGAAAGAGAGAGAGAGAGAGAGAGAGAGAGAGAGAGAGAGAGAGAGAGAGAGAGAGAGAGAGAGAGAGAGAGAGAGAGAGAGAGAGAGAGAGAGAGAGAGAGAGAGAGAGAGAGAGAGAGAGAGAGAGAGAGAGAGGAGGGGGTGAATTACGTCGTCGTGGGACAGTGAGTGAGGAGAGGAGAGATGGTCTGCTCATGGCATTCAGCCTTGCAGCTGGCGGAGTGTCGCAGAGAAGGACAACACTGAGTATACAACGCTGAGGGCTTGACGAGAAATAACTACACGGGTATAAATTAGTCTACCAGCCTTTTTTGGATATAGGCTACTTGATTCTGAACCTGTGGCCAAACCCACCGAAAACAGGTGAGAACATCTGCAGCGTGAACAGAGGGATGATGGGTTGGCTCTGTGACGCCACTATCGCTCAATCTGGGGATCAACTGGGCGACGCCTCCGCACCGTCACCCCGATTTTAGATGGCTCACACATTTGGGGTGCACTCGAAAAACAGGTGTCAGGGAAGTGTCGTCACGAACCCCGGAAGCCGGAGGTGGGAGCTTCAGAGAGCAAGATGGCAGCGAAATCCGATGGTCGCGGGGTCGTCACCGGTTTCGCCCAGCTGCACAACCTGGATGAGGTGGTGGGGACCGGCGAGTGCGACCCGCGAGGAGGCAGCTCCTTCCACATCTGCCACTGCTGCAACACTTCATCGTGCTACTGGGGCTGCCGGAGCGCCTGTCTGCATTACCTCAAGGGAAAGGGGAAGGAGAGAGATGCGGCGCGACCGCCGCAGGAGGAGCGCCTATGGTTGGACTGCTTGTGGATTGTCCTGGCCCTGTTGGTCTTTTTTTGGGACGTGGGGACTGACTTGTGGCTGGCCATCGATTACTACCATAAGCAGGACTACCTCTGGTCCGGACTGACCCTGTTCTTCGTGCTTGTCCCCTCGGTTCTGGTCCAGATCCTTAGCTTCAGGTGGTTCGTGCAGGATTACACCGGGGGTGGACTGGGCTCCGTAGAGGGATTGAGTAGCCGGAGAGCCACGGCTACCTTCGGAAACCAGAGAGACAGATGCTGTCTCCTCTCCGTTTGGGTCTGGCAGACAGTCATCCACATCTTTCAGATGGGGCAAGTTTGGAGGTAAGTTTACCAGTGATCTCCATTAGAGAACATCTGTTTAAAACCACAAGCGCAGTTGTGCCCCCGCCCCATCCCTGTTAAACACATTCACCCCGACTCTCCTCGCCTGCTTCACTGTCACCTGGTATAACCCTGCGTAGCCGACATGGTTTAGAGGTATAGCAGCACAAGACAGAGAAGTGAACCTGTCTGGCTGTATGTGTCTCTGGTATCGCTCACTGCTTTTTACACAAATGTCCCACTTTGCTGTTTGCTTTTCACGGTAAAGTGTTAATGGCTTGTGCACAATTCCCGAACAAATTGGAACTCAGACACGCGCCATCGCAGTTGACTGCATGTCTATATTTTGAGAGTCTTTGCACACTGGGTTCTGCGCCACTGCCAGTGCCTGTATGTATGTGTGTGTGTGTGTGTGTGTGTGTGTGTGTGTGTGTGTAAATGGTGTAGCCCATGACTGTGGGAGCTGGCGTCAGGCTAGCCGTTCATAGTGCATGTGAGGATTCAGGAGCCTTCGTTCACCCTCCCGCATGAAACACTCAACTCTGCAAACAGCGGCTAGACAAGCATCTGTTTTCACGGCAACGCGCGCGTCTCATAAAAACGACATTTCCTCCCCTTTACAGACATGATGTCATCGATTCCTCTGCGACACGGACGGGCTCTTTGGTCTTAAATTTTGCTTTTAGAACCCCAAATGATGCGTCGACGACCGTGCGCATCTCCCTACTCCCGTCTACTAAGGTCTACCTTCGTGTGCGTAATTTGTGATCGCTGACTTGATGTGCAGAAGCACTGGTAGTAAAATCTGACCCTACACTGCTCTAACAATTATGCTGGTGGATGCAAACACAAACACACACACAAACACACACAGGCACACGGACACACACATTCACAGAATCAGCCCACTCGTATTGTTTATTCGGTGGTTCTCAGCAGCGTGTTGTTTTTGGTGCAGACAGACGCAGTGGCTGACATTTAATGGGAAAATGTAACGCATGACGGCTGTTGCTGTGGGGGGTGGGGGTTGGGGGATGTAAAACCAGCATTTTTTTTATTTTGCGCATCGAGACAAGCTCGGTGGTCTCAGTAGTTCCTGTTCTATTGCTCTTTTTGTGCTGTTGAACACATACAACGCATGTGTGAGTGTGTGTGCGCGTGTGAGGCAAGGTGGAGAGAGAGACGGAGGGAGAGAGACAGGGAGAGAGCAAGAGACAGTGAAAGAGATGAAGAAACAGACAGAGAGAGAGAGAGAGAGAGAGAGAGAGAGGGGGGGGGGGGGAGATACAGATATACAGAGAGTGAGTGAGAGAGTGTGTGTGTGTGAGAGAGAGATTGACCGTTCTAGAACGTATTTAGAGCTGGGATTTACATTTGACAGCTGCCCCAGTCTAATAATTCAAATAGATCCTCTGCTAGATGCAGTCCATCACCTTTAATTCAAGACTGGATCCGTTGGACCTACCAAAATCATTTATGGCCATAGAATGGAAATCCAATCCAATATATTTACATTACATTTAAAGGACAATTACAACTACTTATTTTACATGCAACCAGATTGAGAAATGAACCAACCTACTTCCCACCCCTAACCACCTTTACAGCCATGCTCATATTTCTCTCATTGTAAATGCCACACTCTGCATTTGTCAAGCCAAACCTTTTAGGCTGCACCTGAAGCCTGTCATATCGATTGTTGCAGTCGTATAGGCTGGGTTTATTTACTCCAGCATATAGCTCCATTGATTATTCAGTTATGGCCACGCTGGTTGAAGTAGAGGACAGAGGGAGACCAGAGCTGGTGTCGACAGGCTGCGTTTTAATAAGCTAAAACGGTTAACTTCTCTCCACTCTTCAACTCTCTGCTGGTCACCAAGACTCAAAAGAGGGAGCAGATTTACAAGGGCAACTAAGTGTCATCTTCATTCCGAAAAGTCCAATGTAATGGGACATTGTTTGCATTTAGAGTTAAAGGAGGCAAGGAGATGAGGGAAATAAGCCATTGTAAACTATCAAGATGCACCATGTCTTTGAACAAGGAGGCAAGAATAGGAAACCACTGTACACTGTTGAGATGTGCCCTGGGTAAACCAGAGGAAACCACATCTCATGGGAGGGATGTTGTGACAGGACAGAGCCTCAGCGGATTTCATCCTACGGTTGACAGCTCTCATTGGACGGGCACCACCAGCCCAGAGAGCTCAAAGGATCAAAGGTTATACACTGGTGTTGTCAGTTTAGCGAAGGTTCACAACCTCCAGCCTTGAGCTCTATACAGTGGATATAGAGATAATTACGCAGATCTCTGAGCAGGGCTATGTAGATGAACGGGATCAGGCCCATGGAGCCTGGGAACACTGCCGTACATGTATGAACAGAACACACAGCTCACTGTATGCACACTGAGTATGGAATTGAACTTTTACACAAAATCTGGTAATCCCCGTCATATTTTAAGAATTCATGGTCTTGTTTGCAGATAGAACAGCATTTAACTACAGTATATGCAGAATAGCAAAAACAAGCATATCTTTTTCTCGAAGCCTCTCGTCTATATACTGGACATTATTTTGATTTTCAGTAAGGTTCTTTGCAGATTTATCAACAATGTATGTTCCAATTGTTCTTTATCTGCCTGCTAATCTGAGCAGAGGGAGGTTGGAGAGAGACAGCGAGCTGGGATTGTTTTCTGCAGGCAGCTCGTATACCGGTCTTCTAAAAGTACAGAGAATTCAGTGCTTCAAACCTTCTTTCGTCATTGGTTCTCCCCCGACTCTTTGATGTGTGCTTTGACTGGTGGTGAGTCACCGCTGCTGGAGTCTCCTTGAGAACAGAGACCCCCCCCTCCCAGAGGCCCTGGAGTTGAGACGGACAGCTTAATCGGTGTAAAAAACCCGAATCAGTGTCTGAGTGACCAAGAGGCGGATCCATCTTCATCCCTCAAGGAAATCCTGACAACGTTTTTGGAGGCCCTTTGATTTCAATAAATGCCAAGAGACTGGAGGAGACAGTGTTCTTCTGTTCGTCTGTCTGTCTGTATGTCTCTCGGTCTGTCTGTCTGTCTGTCTCTGTCTGTCTGTCTGTATCTCTCTCTCTCTGTCTCTCTCCCTCTCTTTCTCTGTCTGTATGTCTGTCTGTCTGTCTCTGTCTGTCTGTCTGTCTGTATCTCTCTCTCCCTCTCTCTCTCTCTCTCTCTCTCTCTCTCTCTCTCTCTCTCTCTCTCTCTCTCTCTCTCTCTCTCTCTCTCTCTCTCTCTCTCTCTCTCTCTCTCTCTCTCTCTCTCTCTCTCTCTCTCTCTCTCTTTCTCTCTCTCTCTCTGTCTCTCTCCCTCTCTTTCTCTGTCTGTATGTCTGTCTGTCTGTCTCTGTCTGTCTGTCTGTATCTCTCTCTCTCTCTCTCTCTCTCTGTCTGTCTGTCTGTCTGTCTGTCTGTCGCCTTTCTCTCTTGTATACCTGTACTGTACATGATGATATCCCTCAATCAGGCCTCTCAGTGATGTTGTGTGACTTCACTCTAGTCCCATCTGGAAGAGATCTCCCAAACAATGTCTCCAAGTGTAAGGACACTGCAAATCGGATGTCTGGATTAGACCTTAATCCCAGTAAAACACTGGGTTTGCCACAGAGTAACATGAGGGGAATTTGCTTGAGCTGACATCTGCCTGTGTTTTCAGGCCTAAATATTAATGCTGACTGTGAAGGAGACAAGGAAAAGCCTCTTCTGGCTGGCCAGGCTGTATGCCACTGCCAGAAAGGTTTGTATGAGCTCTGAAGCGAGGCATTGACACTGTACACAGACACTGTCGAGTAGAAAATTAGTTTTCAGAGTTTCTTCAACACAAAGTGTGTGTGTGTTTTTGTGTTTGTGTGTGTGTGTTGTGACGATTCTTCCCCTCCGTCACCGAGTACGTTCCCCCCCGGGTGCAGGACAGCAAAAATGAGACGCTGAGACGGACAGTTGCAACAACACTTCAGTTATATATTTTTTTCTCTTTTCAGCGGAGCCAGAACGCTAGTAGACACACTGCCATACTAGGTCATCAGAATGGGCAAAATAAACAATTCGCGTCAAACAAGGAATATAAGTAATTGGACAAATCTCAGGCGGTCCCTCAACCGCCATTGCACCAGTCATTCTCCGGCTCCACTCTCCTTCCTTCCTCTAATCGGGACTTTTTAAAGCAAGCACAATCAGGAATATGAGTTACACCTGTTTACTTGATCCCATCAATTAAGCCTCCTTAGGCCTACCTCCCAGGAAAGGATTCCCCTGGACTCTGTATTCCACCTGACCCCTCACAGTGTGAAGAGGACATAATGGCTTGGTTGAGTTAGTGGCAATCAATTTCATTAGGTAGTTTGGCACTGAATGTGGGGAGAATGGGGAAAGATCATTAACATATTGTACTCTTTGCAGAAAAAACATTGTTGACTGTCGGGCAGTAAGCTGGAGGGGGGGGAGTTGTTCTCCTCACACCAACTTTTCCAGTTGGGTTAAACAGGAGTTGGTTGAAGCTCTGCTTAACCACCAGTTTAGGGACAGACGCTTTGTGATGATCTGGTCCTGGGCTTATGCATCAGGGGTAACTAGCCCACCACCCTCCCTGTCTCATTGCCTACTCACAATCCACTGGAGTTTCAATGCGACCGTGCTCATTTTCTAATTAACATTGATAACAGGGTTCCTTAAAAGCTGGCGCTCAAAGAAAGCCTCCAATTAGGAGACAGAGGAAGCTGTCAAAGCCAGGAGGGTGCACGAGGTTCCTCTTCAAGCGGGGGTGGAGGTGGCTCGGGGTGTGTGTGTGGGAGGACGGGGGGACGGGGGACGGTGGGACTGAGAAGACACGTTGAGCAGGGTCAGTCATTCCTTCATTCCTGCCTGCCATGTGTAAAGATGATTCAGGAATCACACAGGACGTTCAAAGCTTCGATTCACATGTTCAATCACCATCTTCCACGTTGACCTGTGGGGCAGTTGACCTGCACCATTCTTGAAGGTTTTAGGCGTGTTTAATATAGGCTCTATCTGTTGTAGCTTTCTGATGTTTGATAGTTGTTAAATTGGACGTTGCTTATTTTGTGACTGTTGGGAATTTCTTGATGTGTGAAATAGAGTTCCTGAAAATTAAGATATATCCAAGTTAAGATATAGAATTGAGATAATTAATCAAATCCAGGTCGAAAAAAAACCTAAACGAATAAGACGCTGTTAATTTACTGCCAGAACTGTATCCTTTGGCAAAACACCAACATCCCAGGTTGCCTTTGGGCACAACAAGTTCAATGCATGGCATGGGAAATGACAAGTAAAGCGCGAAAGTTGACACTCGATTGAGCTGCCTGAGGCATTGCCTGCTGAGCTGACTCGCTTCTTGTCTAGCAGGCCTGTTGCTATAGAGCTGAGCTGCTATCTCTAACTCTAGAAGAAGGCAAACAGACTGATAGATAAACACACACACACTATTCCTCAGGGTTCAGTGTTCCCCCCCCCCCCCCCCCCCCCCCCTCCCTCTCTCTCTCTCTCTCTCTCTCTCTCTCTCTCTCTCTCTCTCTCTCTCTCTCTCTCTCACACTCACACACACATACTAAAACAAACACACATACACACACACCTCTGGGGAACTGAGGAGCAGCTATGTGTTACACTTCTGAATGTCCTGTTTCTTCAGGCTCTAAGAGCAGAGAGCTGGTGTACTCGACTGTTACCTACTCCATCTCTGCCTTCTCCTCTCGACATCTCCCTATTTGAGTTCTGTGTTTACTTCAGCTATATGTAAACATGGGGTGGGAGCCCTACACAGCAACCTTCTTTACATAACCATCAGTTCATTCGCATCCTTCTCTTCAATCTCTCAACATGGCTCCGGCATCAGTACTGTTCTACCTTGCCCTGCTGCTGAGGTCTCCCTGTGTACTAGTTAAGGTGATCTGGCTCTCTGATCTGCACGGTCACAGCTATCATATGCTCTATCCCTCTCTGCTTGTTAAAGACATCATGGCTGCTCCCTTACTCCCCTTCCTCCTTCCCTCTCTCTTCCTCTGCCTGTCTCTGCATCTAGATCTCTCTCTCTCTCTCTCTCTCTCTCTCTCTCTCTCTCTCTCTTTCTCTCCCTGTGTTCCCTTCACATAAAGCTGCACTTGACCTCCATTTCTGTCAAGGAAATTGGAGCATCTGGCTTCTGCCCCATTATAACCAAGCACCCCCCAACACACACATACAGTCCTCATCCTCTCCCTCCATCCCTCCTTCTCTCCCTCCCTCTCCTCAGAGCCCATTTTCAGACCTCCCATTCTCCCTTTCGGCCCAGGCCTCATCTCTCTTTACAACATGATGTCCCACTTCCAGAATTCCTTCCCCTCAAAGTCAACCTGTGGAGGAGAATCTCTCTCTGGACCCATAATGCTCTCACTGTTGGGTTTCTGGAGGTTTTCTCAAGGGTGCTTGACAAGGTTTTAAGCCTGAATGCACATAAAATGTTTTGTTAACAGGTGATGTTTATGGTATACATATTGGTGGTGGTTTACTCTGTGGTTTTGAATTTATAAATACAATTTAATATATAGTATTTACAGCACTTTAAAATAGTTTTTGCAGTGGACATACTACTCAAACATTTAACATATTATGAAAAAGGACACATTTCTATGAAAAAACAAGTGTTAAATATTTAGTTACCGGTAGTCAGGTTCTATTGAACATTTGCTATATGAATAATACATTTTATGTAATAAGTTATGATTCATAACTTCTACTACTACTTCTACTCAATAATTGGGTAACACTTTATAATAAGTCAACGCTTTTTGGCATTTACAAAGTGTTAACTAACCATTAGCAAATGGTTTGTTCACCATTTGCTAATGCTTTCTATACCAGCTCATGTACCATTAACAGATTATAAACTACTGGTTTGCAACTATATTAACAAGCTGTCTATAAAGTATGGTAATGCAGTTATCAAACAACTTATGAATTGTATTATGAATCAAATCCATAATGTTTAACAGTGTTTATTAATGATTAACATAGCATTTAATAATAAGATTATTAACTATTTAATAATGTATTGTTAATGTTTCAAAATGTTTTATAAAGGGTTAACTACCTATTAGTTAACACTTTGTAAATGCCAAAAAGCGTTGACTTATTATAAAGTGTTACCAATAATTTTAACCATGAGTTCCAAATGGGTGCTTCCTCAAAACCTTGTCCTTGAGTATTATAACTCAGACACACGCGCACACACACACATGTATGTTATTCATGTTTGAGCTACAGATGAAAAGAACAGAGCCCGTCTGTCTGGGTAGTCATATCAACAGAGCTGGGAAGAAACAAGCGATCTGGAGTCTAATTATGCCTGACACTTGAGGTGTCAGCCTGATAAACAGAGAATCTTTCAGTGTAAATAATTAAACAGACCCTTTAGTACTCACATTGGTGTCGCATTGTGGTGGTTGTGCTGTTCTCATATGAGCATGTGGTGCCGTCTGAAGCATTTGTGTGAACAAGGGCATGCAGACTTTACAGATGCATGTGGGAAACCTCACTAACCAAACGTGTGCAATGTTAACACATGAAATGAGTCTCTGTGAACTTAAACCAATACTCTGAATTACTTACACCACACACACCCATTTTGCGCTCATTCTCACTTGTGTGCACACACAGTAACACACAGTATATTTTTCATTTCATTAATTTAGTAGACAATTTAATTCAAAGAATCAGAATTTGGTTTATTCGCCATGTAGGTTCCACAAACACAGAATTTACTGTGGGAAACAGACAGTAAAAAAGCAACATACAAATGCACATTGCACACATACACACACGCTCACAACATAGTACTTTGCACACCCTTTAGTACTCCAACACACATTTTTACATCATTCTTACCTAGACAGAAACACATGCATACAGACAGTAACATGTCACACACGTGTGTGTGTGTGTGTGTGTGCATGCACTGTGCACACACTCAGGCTGTCACCTCACAGATCTGGTGAACGGGAGCGATGATCTTGGCAGTACAGTTCAAGTCTGCTATCCAGGGACATCAGAGGTGTTCTCCTTCATGCATGGAGAGACGCCAGACCAAGGCTGCTGACGTGATTCACATGGATCAAGGAGAAAAAAGTCATGGCAGAGAGAGAAAGAGAGAAGATATGCCCTGCATGGCCAAAAATATCTCAATAATGTTCCTCTTTCAGACAGAGGTTGAATGGAGATAATAGATCTTACAGAACGCCACCCTGAAGTGGTTCTACTGACTCACTCTGACTCAGTGTGCATACACTGTTGATCTTCCTACCGTGTACTCTATACAATCTGACAAGCACCAAAGCAGGGTGGTTTGTTACCCAGTTTGCCTTTTTCAATTCTCTTCTACTAATGCTGGTGTACTGGTACTTCAACTAATGTGATGTACTAATACTATCACTCATGGTTAAAGACAGAAAGATTACAGTGAGTGTGCCTTATGCTTGTGACAACCCAGATTAGATGAAACATACTGGGGGTCACCATGCACGGGCAGGGCATCTGTTGTCGTGACAACGAGAGTGATACTGCCAGGCTGGCATCACGGGTGAGTATTTGTGCCAGCAGATTATCAGCTAGGCATGAGTCATGGGTGAGTGTTTGACTGACGACGAGGTTCTAGATAGTACGGCACAACATCTTTGTGTTGGTGTGCCAGCTGGGATTCAGATGGACGTGTGAGTAATTCGACAGTCTGTTCTGTTTGAGTCATTTTGTGCTGGAGTAATGCTTGTTCATGTGTCTCACTGAGTTTCATCTGCTTTCAGGGTGTCGGGGGAACTTTGGGGAGTTCTTGTGTGTGACCGTGTCTGTGACTACAATCACGATCCTGAATGTTGTTTCCAAATACTGGACTCAATAATGTGTCACCACTTATGATAACAGGTGCAGATCCTTCGTTTTAGAATCAGGCACCGTCACAGGGCAACACAATTCAAGACTCCTGTAGCCTGCCATGTTTCACCATATATTCTCATGTTTGTTACCAGGCAAGTTAGTGCAGCTTTTTAGGGATTTTTTAAAACAGGCATGTGGATAGCTTGTCTTGGGGCCTCAGGGGCCCTGAGGGGGGGTGAGGGAGTGGGTCAGGGGCTCACTGAGCCATCAATGATCCATTAGCTGTCACACACCATCACACTAAGGCCGCTGTCAGGCCTGGGTGTATTTCAGATGTGTAAAACCCCAGCTCCCCTGAGATCACAACCACCAATGTTAACAAAACTCTCCTCTCCCATATAAAACACTCCTCTCCATCTTTCCACTTTCCCTTCTCTCCATCTCACTAGGTTGTCTGTCACTCTTTGTTATCATGCTGTCTGTCTCTGTCTTCCATTTTCTCTCCCTCTCTCCCCTGTCCACTACCTTTCTTTCCATCCCTCTGTCTCTGTTCTACCACTTTTTTGTTATTTCCCTCCCTCCCCCTGTCTGTGCCTCCAGTGTGAGTTACATGGTAATGACTGGTGATTGCAGCTTTGTGCAGACTGCAGCCTCTGGGCCCTGAAGGTAATAAAATACACTGACAGTCTGGTGTGTGTAAAGAGAGAGAGAGAGAGAGAGAGAGAGAGAGAGAGAGAGAGAGAGAGAGAGAGAGAGAGAGAGAGAGAGAGAGAGAGAGCGAGAGAGAGAGAGAGAGAGAGAGAGAGAGAGAGAGAAAGAGAGAGAGAAAGAAAGAAAGAGAGAATGCTTACTGATTCACTGCGCTGTCACTCTCTTGTTTGTCTCCCCAAACACACTAACACACACACATTACACACACACATACTCAATGACACCACCCCAGCCACCTGCATCCTGACCATGTGCGTGTGTGTGAGCACGTGTTTGTATGTTTGTGTGTTTGTGTGTGCTATGCATTTGACATGTGGATGGACTGTGTTGGTGAAATAAAAATGTAAAATGTGGTTGACTTACCTCGTTTGGTATGGCATCTGTTGTATAGTAGTTGCTCATGTAGCATTGGAATTCATGGACAGAGAGAAAGAGAGAGACAAACACACAAAGAGAGAGAAATGAAGAATAATAGTTACAGAATGAGAAAGAAAGAGAGGAAAGGTTATGTAAAATACAACTTGCACAGAGCTGGAAGGGGAGCTGGTATAATAAGAGAGCTGATGGAGTCAGTCAGACGAAAGTCTGTTAGCCTCTGTGACTGACGGGATCATCTCCTGTGTCCCCCGGGGCCCGTACTGCCACCAAACCAACATGTTCTAATTCCGGCTGTCTCTGTGGACTGTGGACTGGGTTAGGAAAATATAGGCCAGTATTGGTTGCAATGTCAGTTGCCACATGCTGCATCGCATTTTGGATAATTATAGCCTCTTATAGTCTATTTTCCTCATGATAGTTTTAAGCACTAAACTACTAATTAAAAAACAATAAAACTGTAATTGTTCAGTAATATTACTCATATAGCTGCATGTATGCACATGCAGCTGTTGTAGCCAGGTATTGGATTGGCATCAGCCCCTCTCAGTGTGGCAGACGAGACTGATTTTGCCCAATTGTGTATCCGTAAGTAACTCATTATTTTGTATAGGAAAAGGAATGAATGAACATACATACACAAGATTATGCAAACACACACGCTCGCACTTATGTTCACAAACACACACACACCTTTATTTTCATGCCAGATGATCAGCAAAGAGGCTAATTGACACCATTTCAACATTGTAAACTGAGTGGTGACATGGAAGCAGTCGTTCACACGCTTGTCTTTTTATAGTTGTTGTTTTTAGCCCTGAAAATTGATGTCTTCCCCCTTTGGAATGTTTTCCTTCACATTTAGTATAAATGGATTTACACTCAGCAGAGCAGAGTCCTATGTGGAACAGGCCAAGATTAGCGGAATGTTTAATCACAGTCTTTTGAAAAAAGCTTAACATTTATCCTCTCACCAGGAAAAATGCAGCATGGGATTTCCTTTGGCAGAAATGTGGAAATCTTGGGGAATACAGAATCAAAACAGTGCTTTTGTAGACACAAATTTTAAACATTTGTTTGACTTTTATGTGTTTTTTTTTCTTTTTTTTTCTGAGAGATTCAGAGCGTCTCATTGTTGACAGAGTAGAGCATCGACTTGGCTGTGCACACCACCAGGAATGGGGCATTGACTGCTTTCAAGGTCTGGCTTTTGTTTTTGTCAAAATAAAACACAATTTAAGAAAAATAGTTCATTTTGTTCAACACACCTTCAGAACTTTGCATGTCGCTCAGGGAACAGTCTAAAAAACACTTTTAAATTCAATATTTATATTTCCAACTTTTAGATTCAGATTGTCAATGCTAAGAGGCTCCTTTTGTGTCAGATCTGTTCAGCATCGTCCATTGTCTCCTCCTCAGGGAGAATGACAGGCGTAAAGTTCAACCAATCATTGTATGGCCAGTCAAATTTTGGGACACGAACAGATTTGAGACGTCTTTTCTTCAGTGGCCTGATTTTGAGATATCTATCCTGCAAATCAAGCAGTGCAATGTACTGCGTTTTTCAAGAACAAATCTTTGAATTCTTTGATTCATAGACCATCCCAATATTCTTAAATCTTTTAAACATAACCTCTGGTTATGTGGTTACCGATTCCCCTGAATCCCTGTATATGGTGATTGAATTATAAATGTGTGTATGGAGAGTCGGTAATGAGGTGAAGCCCAGTGCCGGGGCTGACCCAAATTCCCAGCCGAAGCCCTGCAGTGAGCAAGACCCAACAGATCTGTGGCCCAGAGCAGCCCACTCCAGCACAATACACACTCTGCTCCAGCCATGTGTGTTAAACAGTGCCAAAAGCACAATCTCTGTGTCTCTCTCAGTCTCTCTTACTCCTTCCTCTCTCTCTCCTCTCCTCTCTTTGTCTTTCTCTCTCTCTATGTCTTGTCCTCTGGCTGCCCAGTTTCATTGCCCCATCTCTTTATTATTAAATGTATGGATTTTGTGTCTTTCATTGGAATCTCGATCGCAAGAAAAACAAAATACAATGTTATATCTCTGACTGTTGATTTTGTGATGAATTAAAACAGACCCAGACTAGCTCATGTCGGAAGCAGCTGAGGAACCGCTGAGGAACCGCTGAGGAACCACTGTATTGATCTATTTTGAGAAGGGGGAGCCACAAAAAAAACAGAAATACTGTAGTTAGTGCTCTCCCACTCCAAACAAAGCACTCTTCAGGTTTTTTATCCCGGGATTTCAAGTATTCTAGTATTCAACAGTAGAGCTTTAAATGTGTGAGATGTGCAGGAGACTGAACCTTAGAACACAGAGAAGTTGGTGAATCACAACGCAAAAAGAAAAGAATACTGTGTTCCCTCTTCCCTTAGGAGCTTTCATTACCTAGTGGTATGAGTAACCTTGCTGTAGCCTTGGGGAGTTGTGTTAGTGTTGACCTAGCCCACGGCTGGTGAAAGGGACTGGAAGCAGCAGAACACCCCTTCTGGCTTATACTTTACTCACCAGCCCCTCAAAACTGGAAAATATAACTCCTTCACTCTCTCTCTCTCTCTCTCTCTCTCTCTCTCTCTCTCTCTCTCTCTCTCTCTCTCTCTCTCTCTCTCTCTCTCTCTCTCTCTCTCTCTCTCTCACTCACCCACCCAGTCTCTCTGTCTCCCCCTGACCTGACCTGTCCCCTGACTCACTGACTAGGTTGGTCCTGGTGTGTGGCCATGTTCCTGGCCTCCCGACCCTGAGGGCTTCTGATGGTGGGCACCGCCTGCCTCTGCCTCCTGTCCTGCCCTGACATGCACTCCAACATCCCCTGCCTCCCCCACTCTCTCCTCCCTCTCTTTATGCCTCTCCTCCTGCTCTCCTCTCCAGCCTGTCTGGCCCTTCTTCCCTGTCCTCCTTTGCTCTGCTCATCTTTCTGTTCTCCTTGTGTGCTACTCCAGCTTTCCCTCCCTCCCTCTCTCCATACCATCCCCTTAATCTGGCTTTATCTCCAACCCTTTCTCAATGTCTTTTTCTTTCTCGCCCTCTCCCCATATTCTCTTTTTTCTCTCTTTCCTGTTTATCCTTCTTCCCCCTTTTTTCCTTCTGTCTCTATTTTGCTCTCTGTCTCTCTCTCTGTCCCACCCTCTCTCTCTCTCTCCCAGCTTGTCGCTGGCGGGCCTAGGGAGAAGATGACAGTTGCATTAGCAGTCTATTGTGAGGTCACTTTCCCTCAGCTCCACTGAGACTCAACACCAGTACCAGACCCAGAGAGGGAGAGAGAGGGAGAGAAAGACAGAGAGAGAGAGACAGAGAGAGAGAGAGAAGGAGGGAGTGAGGCAGGAGGAAAGGGACAACAAGATGGAAAGAGAAAAGGAAGAAGAAGTAAAAAGAGGAGAATAGAAAGGTAGGAAGATACTGGGAATAATAGAAGATTACAAGAGCATTCCAGTGAAGGGAGAGAAAGATATCTTGGAGGAGAGAGGAGAGAATGTCTAAAAGTAGTAGAGTATTGTGTGTCAAGCCACAGAGAAACCCAGGACACAATTCAGCAAACCGGAGACAAGAAGAGGGTGAACAGCCTGTGTCGGTTTGAATAGACAAAAAGGAACCCTTGTAAACAAAACAAAAGATATTCCAGTCGGCCTGGGTTGACTGCACGCGCCTGTGCGTGAGGCATCAAAAGTCCCAGTGTAGCAGCCACGCTCTTCCTCCCCTCGAGGCGTAGCTTCCTGCCTTGAGGCTCTCTGTTCTCCCCATCGGCTCACCTTTAGCAGACCAGGCCACTGACTGACAAATGAGTCGCAGCTGTGGGGCTCTTTCATAGAGTGGGAAGCTGGAAACCTCTAAAGGGACAGCGCCCAGCCTGGCCGTGTGGCAGGGCGGGTTACTGTCCATGGTGCTGGGAGGGCTTCTCTCCTGGGTGCCACTCTAGGGACAGAATAACTGTTAATAATAGTTTTAATAATAATAATAGTTTCTTGCTAATTGCTCTATTTTTTACTTGAACTTTTCAGGGTTGCCGTACCAGCAATGACTACAGTCATTTGTCTCCCATTTCATCGCTTTTTGTACAGCACATGCTGACACCGCATGATTTGCCATCATCCACAATGTTTATTTTTCTTATCGTTTATTGTATGCTTATGGCAGCCATAAGCGATTCACAGGAGGCCTGGAGCCCTGCTTGATTGACATTTAATCGTCACAGCAACGAGTGGACAGTGAGTGACTGCTCCGTGGAGATTGTGCAGGGACAGGCAGGATTTAAAAGAGAGCGATGGAGGGCTTTCTAGAAATCACCCCCTTTTTGTTTAGCTCTTTTAATCACAGGCTAAGGCCTCTGAGAGGCCAAGACAATATCTCTCTCCCTTCTGAAACTGACCAACTCTACATCCAGATGTTAGCCCAGAATTCCAAGGGTAGAAAATCATGATTAAACAACAGACAATCAGGGCTCTCCTGTTAGGTCACACAGATAGCTAAGTGCTAATGCTAATTGTTGGCTCCCAGTTGGATGCCAGTCTCCAACAGTAATCGTGTTGATTACATTTTCATCGGTGGTAGATTTCAGGTCTTTAAAAACGGCAAGGCTCTGAATCCCCAGATGGTGTTTGTCTCAATGGTGTCGACTCAAGCTGGCGCTGTTGCAGGGCTTCTGAGAAGCTTAGCGCACAGCAAGTGATGGAGGGGAGCTGTTGGGCAAACAGAGGATAGAGAGATCCCTGTGAGGCTCGTGGGTGGAATGTGAAAAAGACAAGAGACAGTGGGGAGTCCCTGTGAAGCTGAGGGGAGCCTTCTTTCGCTCACTCTTTTTTATTCTGTCTTTCTCTCTCTCTCTCTCTCTCTCTCTCTCTCTCTCTCTCTCTCTCTCTCTCTCTCTCTCTCTCTCTCTCCCCCTCTCTCACTCTCTCTGTGTGCGAGCCTCTCTCATCCCCTTTCTTTGTACAACCTCTGCTGACTGTACGTATAACAGCCATGGTTCAGACTTCAGGACACACGTCAAAGACAAATGGAACTCCCTATTCATCCCCCTCAATCCCCCCCACCACCCCCCCCCCCCACCACCCCAGTTGCCTGACTGCGCCCCCACACGAAAGACCCCCTGAGGGTGCACCAGCGAGGCAGTGAACCCCCTGGGGGCCCATGTCAAACACGACGGCCCACGGGGGGCCAATCACGGTATCAGAGAGCATTAGGGTGAGGTCTGTGGACAAGTAAGGGGGAGCTGTGTGTGGGGCGGGGGGGTTTGAAAGTGACTAAACCTTATTTTTGACACTATAAGACAACCTAGGCAAGACAACCCAGCAAAGACATCGCAAGAATACAGGCGACCATGATGGGGAAGACATGGCTTGGTCAGGTTGCAGACATTAAATACCATATACACCAATATATATTTGTTTCCGTTTTTCAAAGTGGTCAATACCATTTGTGTACTCTGTCGACTCTCAGCTCTTTCCTCCTGACTGCCACTCATCATTATGGTTACAGGTAGTCGTTCAGAGATCTGGCATGTTCTCAAGCCCCGTGGGCAGGGCCATCACCACCTTACCAGTGTTCTACCACTGTTGATCCCATGGTGTCACACTTCCTGTCATGCACACAAGCATCCACACACGCATATATGCATACAAACACACACACACAACTTCAAACACACAATCTGACAAAGAGGGAGTGAATAGACTGGGGACTCGGGGACTACAGGGGACGTCTGGGATCCAGGAAGCTCCCCTCATTCTGAAAACAAACCCTTGTTCTACCACATCTTGTACATATTGCATATGTCACTAAGGATCGGATACATGGAATAAATCTGAGTAGGAGTTTCATTAATCCATAATCATGCAGTAATTATGGATAACACTATTATCTCCATAATATATATGAACAGGAATTGGTAGTACTGTTTCTAGATAGGCCTGATGTCTTAGAAAGACTTTCGGTCTATTTCACACCCTTGTGAGGATTTAACTGTGTAACTGTGCTACACAACACTAGTGAGAGTGTAGAATATAAATGAGTAGAGGAGAAGAAGACAAAGGAACAGTCAGACCCGGTGTGA
Organism: Osmerus mordax; assembly: GCF_038355195.1. Classification (NCBI taxonomy): domain Eukaryota; kingdom Metazoa; phylum Chordata; class Actinopteri; order Osmeriformes; family Osmeridae; genus Osmerus; species Osmerus mordax. The sequence goes on along the minus strand of NC_090057.1, from coordinate 7,814,870 downwards.
GTGGAAAGAAAGCTGACAGGGTCCATGAAAGAGACTAGATGAGAATCTTCATCCCTGTGTACCAGGCAAGGTTTGCTAGTTGTGGCTAGCCTGATAGATGTTCACAAGGTTTTCTGTAGCTTTTTTGAGTTGAGAAAACGTCAGTGTGTGTCTCTGTTGTTG